>NC_052157.1:47786206-48118503 GCF_902713615.1 Scyliorhinus canicula | reverse complement strand
ATGAGGGTGTAAATTAGATAGTGTGCCAGCCACCTTGTGAATGCTGATTTCCCAGAACTGGAACGTTATGGTCAGAAAATGCCTTTAGAAATAAAGAAGCAATTAATAGGATCCCTACAGTGCAGGAGGCCATTCAGCCCAGTAAGTCTGCATCAACCCTATAAAACAGCACCTTACCTAGGCCCACCCTCCCACCCTATCCCCTATAACCCCACCTAACATTTGGACACCAAGGGGCAATTTACAAGAAACTGGAGCACCCGGAGGAAACATGCAGCCACGAGGAGAGCGTGCAAACTCCACACAGACAGTCACCCAAGACCGGAATTGAACCCGGGTCCCTGGCGCTGTGAGACAGCAGTGCTAACCACTGTGCCGTCCTAGTGTAACACCTTTGGTTACTCACAAACAACTTGGTAAAACATCAGAGCCAGGGTATCAGTCTCCTGTCTGTTCAAACACCACTCCAGAGATTTGATCAGACAATCTAAACTAACACACCAGTGCAGTACTGAGGGAGTGATGCACTGTCAAAGTTGCAGATATTAGCATGCTCTCTCAGACAAAGGTAAAAGATTCCCTGGCACGGTAGCGCAGTGGTTAGCTCTGCTGCCACACGGTACTGAGGACCCAGGTTCGATCCCGGCCCCGGGTCACTGTGTGGAGTTTTCACATATCCGCGTGGGTCTCACCCTCACAACCCAGTGTTGTGCAGGGTAGGTGGATTGGCCATGATAATTTGTCCTTTAATTGGAAACATTAAAATAAAAAGATTCCCTGGCACTGTGAGGAGAAGAGTGAAATCCTCTGACCAATATTTATCCCTCCACAAGTACCTGAAAACAGATTCTGTTCATAATTTCATTGCTGTTTGATCTTGCTGTGCACAAAATGGCTGCCATTACATGGCAAAGTGTCAGTAAAATTCAGGTCACTAAATCTGCTGGATAGATATAAGTTCCCACCTTTAAGGTGACACACGCTATGAGACAGGAGATGAAATGTTAAAACAAGTTCTGTTATTCAGCTCAATGAAAGACCGAACTTTCGAAGTTGTAAGATCGGAAAAAGGGCAGCCAATTTACTCAGAGCAACACCAATAAACAGCAATGTAATCGTGGCCAGATCATCAGCTTTTTCATGATGTTGATTGAGGCATTTGGCCAAAATACCAGGGATAATTCCCTTCTTTTCCAAAGATGTGTCGAGGTACCTTCTGAATCTACCAGAAAGGATGGACTCTCAGTTGGGCACCTGGTCCCAAAGGCAGCACCTCCAACAGTTCAGTATTCCTTCAGCGTTGCTCTGAAGTGTCAGCCAACATTTAAGTCCTGAAGTGACTCAGAGGCAAGAGCATTGGCAACTGAGAGAAAGCTGGTATCCGACCAAATGGGTTGTTCATTCTCCCAACTCTTTGCTGACTCTCCCCGTGTCTGTGGCAAATTGAATGAAGTTTCATTGGCAGGTTTATATCATCCACAAACTGGAGAATATTAAGGCTCATTGGGGATTTTCACGTTTTTTCCGATTTCTTTTTAATTATGAGCTTTGTTTGCCTGATTAGAGTTTCAGACTCTGTCGTTTTAATGCATTTAATATCTCAATCACAGAAATGCTTGTTAAAGATGTAGCTGTTGTCTGGGGAGTAATTATTCAATTGAAATTCCTAATGAATCATATCCTTATCCAGGAATTGCAATCAGAGAAACTCCCACTGGGCGTGAAACTGCACTGATTAAATAAACCTCCAAAAGAATCAGACCAGATCTAACTGCCAGGCAAAATCAAACTCCTGGAATTCTGAAACAAAGCTAGGGAAAATGCCGGAAAGAGCAGCACAGAGCAACATGGCCGAGAGAACACAGGCATCAATGTTTTGTGCGCATAGAGAAGAAAAGGATTCAAATACTCAGCAGGTCTGACAGCATCTGTGGGGAGAGAAACAGAGTTCAAGTTATGGTGCCCCGATAAAAAGTGATCAACCTTAAACATTGGCTGGAATTCTCCAACCCGCTGGCAGCTCGCTCCCACCCAGTGGGTTTTCCGGCGGAAATCTCATTGACAAGCGGCGGGAAGAGAGAATGCTGCTGCCAGAGACCGGTGCGCCGCCGGGAAGCATGCGGCTGGGGGTCGGGAGAATCCCACCCATGAACTCTGTTTCTCTCTACGTCAATGCTGCCTGGCCTGCTGTGTACTCCCAGTGTTTCAGGTTTCCAACAATTTTGCTTTTGTTGTCGCTGCAGTGGTCTTTGACATTACTAAGGAACGGCACTTAAAAGGGAAACAGGATGAGGGGATGGGAAATGGGGAAAGTATAGCTGCACACAGGCTGTGATGGAATTCCATGGGTTTTGGAAATACCACAAGAGTGAAGAGGTGAGCATGTGTAGCTGCGACTGGCAGGGGTTTCCCATCAAATGAAGCATTGCCAGTTAGAGACAGCTGGCTTAGCTCTGTGTGCTAGTCAGCTGGTTTGTGATGCAGAACAAGGCCAGCAGCGCGGGTTCAATTCCCGTACCCGCTTACCCGAACAGGCACCGGAATGTGGCGACTAGGGGCTTTTCACAGTAACTTCATACTTGTGACAATAAAAGATTATTAAATTAAATTAGGTGTGTGACGGCCAGTTGCTGGTCGCTATCTGATGTCACAAGCTAGAGGCTGGGCGGAGAACCCGGACACGGGGACATAGAGACACAGGAGGCTGAGGTTGGGCTGTAGGGCACACACACACACACACAACTGGACTCTTGCCCGCCTGCCAGAGCACGTGCGCACACACCACCTCTTCCCACGTGATCCCAGGTGCATACAACAAGCCACCATGACCTGGGGCTGTGACAGAAATGGACCCCATGTGACCAAGGTTTGCAAGGGAGGAGGTGGTGACAGAGTCTTTGATAAAGGCGAACATGAAAGCTGGATCCTGAAGCAGGGCTAAGGAAAATAAAGCCGCTACCATTGCCTCAGTTACTTTAAATAAGCTATTTGACCAGAACGAGCCGTACAGCACACAGGATCTTCACTGATAATTCAGATAAAGGTAATACTGATTCACACAGAATCACAGAATACTAGAGTGAAGAAGAGGCCCTTCAACCCATTGGGTCTGCACCAATGCATGAAAGCACCTGACCTAGATTAGTGCATCTAATCCCACTTGCCACACATGCACAAACACAGAATCTCGCATACGTTCAGAAACACATGTGCACAAACACAGACTCTCACATTTAGAGCCACACATGCACAAATTCACTCTCACATATATAGAGGCACACATGCACAAACACAGACGCTAACATACATTCAGACACATGCACAAACGCAGACTCTCACATACATACAGACACATGCACAAATGCAGACCCACGTTCAGCGATACACATGCACAAACGCAGACTCTCACATACTTTCAGCGATCCACATGCACAAATGCAGACTCTCATATACATTCAGTGACTCACATGCAGAGATTCAGAGACACCTGCACAAATGCAGACCCACATTTAGAGGCACACATGCACAAACGCTGACTCTCACATACATTCAGCTACACACATGCACAAACGCAGACTCTCACATACATTCAGCGATACACATGCACAAACGCAGACTCTCACATACATTCAGCAATACACATGCACAAACGCAGACTCTCACATACATTCAGCAATACACATGCACAAACGCAGACTCTCACATACATTCAGCGATACACATGCACAAACGCAGACTCTCACATACATTCAGCGACACACATGCACAAACGCAGACTCTCACATACATTCAGCGACACATGCACAAACGCAGACTCTCACATACATTCAGCGACACACATGCACAAACGCAGACTCTCACATACATTCAGCAATACACATGCACAAACGCAGACTCTCACATAGATTCAGAGACACACATGCACAAACGCAGACTCTCACATACATTCAGAGACACACATGCACAAACGCAGACTCTCACATACATTCAGAGACACACATGCACAAATGCAGACCCTCGCATAGATTCAGAGACACACATGCACAAAAGCAGACTCTCACATACATTCAGAGGCACACATGCACAAATACACACACAATGATAAATGTGTGTGTGCAGGCACAAAAATTAATAAAAAGACCTGTGAATTTCTGAAGTGGTCAGTCTGTTTTTGTTTCTGACAGGATCCAGCCAGATACGTTATTCCCCCCAATTTGGTGTTTCCCTCTCTGCTTGTTTCACTGTCCACCTGTTTAACTATTCACATGCACTGTCTCCTTTACCTTGCTTATATTTTGATTTCTCAAACGCTAATAACCATCTCCAGTTTTCCACTCAGACACCTTGTGAGTAAGTCTAATTATTTTCCTGTGTTGGTTATCCTTTCCTCCCACTTCCCGTTCATCCCACTCGGAGCCCATACACGTGGTGCACAGTGGGGCGAGCTGAGAGAGAATCTGACAAACCTGCCAGCTGTGTTTCAATGGCAGGACCCTTGCCTCTGAGTCAGCAATCTGTGGGTCCAACTCTCACTCCAGAGAGTGTGAGTACATTGTCCACTGCAGTACTGAGGGAGTGCCACATCGTTGGTGTCGCTGCCTCTCGGGTGGGGCATTAAACCAAGGTCTTGTCTGCCCTCACTCATGGACATCAAAACAGATTGTTATTGCATTGCTGTTTGTGGGATCTTGCGTTGTGCACATTGGCTGACACGCTTCCCACACTTCAAAACTACTTCATTAGTTGCAAATCACTTTGGGAGGTCATGAAAGGCGCTATATAAATGCAAGGCTTTCTTTCCTTGGCCAATGTGACCACCGTACTATCACAGACTGGTCAACAGAAATAATAGAATCCCTACAGTGTGGAAGGAGACCATTCGGCCCATCAAGTCTGCACGAACCCTCCAAAAGAGTACCCTAACCCTGCACCTCCATGGGCTGTGGGAGAAAACCGGAGCACCCGGAGGAAACCCACGCAGATACGGGGAGAGCGTGCAAACCCCACACAGTCACCCAAGGTCAGATTTGAACCCAGGTCGCTGGTGCTGTGAGAAAGCAGTGCTAGCCACTGTGCCACCCATGTCTGCTATCTGATAATCTCATTAATATGTTTGGTTGATGCACAACTTAATGCAACAAGTTAATTAGAGCATCTAAGTGAGTGATAGTTAACTGTTTCAGCTGCTGCATCTTAAGGTTAATTGATTTGCTGACTACCTTGTTCCTGCTGGTCTGTCAGAACCCGACAGCGGCCGATGGAATCCTGCTGACTAAAGCCTCAGATTTCAACATTCCTGATTGTAACCTTCACATCAGCAAGAGCTCCTCTTTAATGATGGAATGTGTCAATTTAAGAGGGAAAGAACTTTCATTAACAGAGGAACCTGGAACCAGGAGGGGATCATGTAGCGCCTCAAGCCTGTTCCATCATTCAATCAGATTCTAACAGATCAGCAACGTAATTCCACAAACCCACCTTTGCCTCATATACCTGAGGCCATGGGGCAACAATCTCAGCTTTAAAATTAAAAGATTATCTCTCATCAATTGCCATTAATGGAAGAGAGTTCCAACCCCCTACCATTTTGGTGTAAAAGACTTTTGTAATTTCACTCCTGAAAGGACCGGCTCCAATTTTGAAACATACATAGAAAATAGGAGCAGGAGCAGGCCATTCGGCCCTTCAACCCTGCTCTGCCATTCAATGTGATCCTGGTTTATCTCAACACCGTACTCCCAGCTTTTTCCCCATACTCCTTAACGCTTTTAGAGTCTGGAAATCTGTTTCCTTCTTAAATATATTCAGTGACTTGGCGTCTGTGGTAGTATGACTCGGGGTATTGCGGTACCTGGGAGTGTGAGCTGCCATTGGTGCAAAGGACTTGCTGCCCATTGTCCCAGGTATGTCATGTGCCTCTGAGCCGATTGGCTGCGAGGAAGGTAGCTCCGCCTATGAGGCAGGGTATAAGAACCTGTGTTACCCGGCAGTCAGCCATTTTTCTGTACGTCTGCTGCCAGGTCCACTTCTTGCGTATTAAAGCCTATCGTTCGGACTTTATCTACATTTTGTGTCCATTGATTGTGCATCAATTTAATACCCAAGATTTTAAAGGATGGAGCTTCGCATCGAGCCGGAGTGCCTTCGACTCAGCCCCCATGCAGCAAATGCAACAGCCACATTTAAGCACTGGCTGGCTTGCTTCAATAGCTACCTGAGTACAGCCGAAAACATCCCAACGAGGGAACAGAAATTGCACATCCTCCATTTGTGCATCGGCACTGCCGTGTACACGCTCATAGAGGACACGACAGACTATGATGCGGCTATGGACTAACTTAAAGGACATTTCATACGGCCGGTGAACCAAGTCTACACTCGGCACTTACTGGACACAAGGCAGCAGATACCTGGTGAGTCTCTGGAATTTTACCGTGCCCTCCTCGTGCTCGGGAGGAACTGTGGCTGCCCACAGGTGTCTGCTGCTGAGCATACCGAACTTCTGATCCGAGACGCCTTCGTTGTAGGTATGCAGTACTCGCAGATCCGCCAAAGACTGTTAGAGAGAGAGACTGTAAGCCTCACGGAGGCACGGGCCCTCGCCTCCTCCCTAGACATTGCAAATAGGAACACTCATGCGTACGCCCCCGACCGCGCGGCGGCCCCCTGGGCAGCGTGGAACGTGACCTCCCTCACCCCCGCGGACTCGGACCCCCCTCAGGCCTGCGCCGCAGGGCGACCCGATAAACATACGGGGCCCCGCTGCTATTTCTGCGGCCAGGCAAAGCACTCGTGTCAGCGCTACCCGGCCCGCTCCGCAACCTGCAAGGGCTGCGGGAAGAAGGGCCACTTTGTGGCCGTTTGCCAATCCAAAGCGGTCGCTGCAGTCCCGAGCAGTGACCGCGTGTCCTCCCCACCACTCTCCTCAGGGGCCCCATGCAGCCCGTGAACCTCACTGCCCACACCCCCCACCGCCACGTGTGATCCCTGGGCGGCGCCACTTTGGGCCCCCGCCGCCACGTGCGAACCCCGGGCGCCGTCATTTTGGGCCCCCGACTCCACGTGCGTGGCGGGGGATACGAGGCGGGGGATAAGAACCCGTGTCCCCCGGCAGTCAGCCATTCTTCTGTACGTCTGCTGCCGGGTCCACTTCTTGTGTATTAAAGCCTATCGTTCGGACTTTATCTACGTTTCGTGTCAGTTCTGTAATATAACAACACCCTCTCTGTCTCCCACACACAGATTCTCTCGCTCCCACATGCACTCTCTCTCCCTCACTCTCACACACACTTTCTCCCTCACTCCCAGGATGGCACTGGTTGTGCTGGAGCGTGCCCATACAGCTGATTGGTCGGCTGGGGCTGGAGGGCACCAAGGGGGGGTGGCCTGGGGGGACACCCATACGGCCCGTGACCCTGAGTTCACAGTGGGCTGTTAGTGGTGTGTTCAGCTGCATGGCTGCCTTTCCAGCTTCGGCAATGGTGTTCCATTCCCGTCCACCCCAACCCCACAGCCCATCGCCTGGCCACCCGCTGCTACTCACCCAGCCAGAGGCACAACTGTCAGCAAACTATGGCGATGTTGGACACTTTCCGCAGCCCCTCTCTTTCCATTATTAGCCACAACAACAGTTTCACGATTTTTAAAAGCGCAAGTGAATCGCGCCGTCGGGAACTTGGCCCATCAGAGGCTGGGAATTGCAGAAGCCCCGGAGAATACCGGGCGGGTCCGCTAATGATATGCAAACAGTGTTTACCGTACATGCGTTGGGCACTGCATTGCTGTAGAGGTGACGGAGAATTATGATTTGGCATCAAATCGGCACCCTCCGCGATTTTAGAAACAAAACGTATTCTCCGCTCTATCGCGTTTCGCAATTTCAGCAAACAGAGAATACCGCCCTGTGTGTGTGGGAGTTAGAGAATGAGTGTGTATTTGTGCATGCGACTGAGAATGAGTGTGTGGAGGAGTGAGGGTGAGAGAGAGAGTGTGTGTGTGTGGGAGTGAGAAAGAGAGTGTGTGTGTGGGAGAGAGAGAGAGTGTGTGGGGGTGAGAGAGAGCGAGTGTGTGGGGGTGAGAGAGAGAGAGTGCGTGTGGGGGTTAGAGAGAGAGAGTGTGTGTGTGGGAGTGACAGAGAGAGTGTGTGTGTGTGGGAGTGAGAAAGATAGAGTGTGTGTGGGAGAGAGAGAGAGTGTGTGGGGGTGAGAGAGAGCGAGTGTGTGGGGGTGAGAGAGAGAGAGTGCGTGTGGGGGTTAGAGAGAGAGAGTGTGTGTGTGGGAGTGACAGAGAGAGTGTGTGTGTGTGGGAGTGAGAAAGATAGAGTGTGTGTGGGAGAGAGAGAGTGTGTGTGGGGGTGAGAGAGAGAGAGTGCGTGTGGGGGTTAGAGAGAGAGAGTGTATGTGTGGGTGTGAGTGTGTGTGAGAGTGAGAGAGAGAGAGAGTGTGTGAGAGTGAGAGAGAGAGTGTGCGTGGGGGTGAGAGAGAGTGTGCGTGGGGGTGAGAGAGAGTGTGTGTGGGGGTGAGAGAGTGTGTGTGGGGGAGAGAGAGAGAGAGTGTGTGTGGGGGTGAGAGAGAGAGAGTGTGTGTGAGAGAGAGAGAGAGAGAGTGTGTGTGGGAGAGAGAGAGAGTGTGTGTGTGTGGGAGTGAGAGAGAGAGTGTGTGTGGGGGTGAGAGACAGAGATTGTGTGTGGGAGAGAGAGAGTGTGAGAGAGAGAGATAGTGTGTGTGGGGGTGAGAGAGAGAGTGTGTGTGGGGGTGAGAGAGAGAGTGTGTGTGGGGGTGAGAGAGAGTGTGTGTGGGGGTGAGAGAGAGAGTGTGTGTGTGGGGGTGAGAGAGAGAGTGTGTGTGTGGGGGTGAGAGAGAGTGTGTGGGAGTGAGAGAGAGAGAGTGTATGTGGGGGTGAGAGAGAGAGAGTGTGTGTGTGGGAGTGAGAGAGAGTGTGTGTGTGAGAGTGAGAGAGAGAGAGAGAGAGAGAGTGTGTGTGGGGGTGAGAGAGAGAGAGTGTGTGTGAGAGTGAGAGAGAGAGAGTGTGTGTGGGGGTGAGAGAGAGAGAGTGTGTGTGGGAGTGAGAGAGAGAGAGTGTGTGTGAGAGTGAGAGAGATTGAGAGTGTGTGTGTGGGTGAGAGAGAGAGTGTGCGTGAGAGTGAGAGAGAGAGAGTGTGTGTGAGAGTGAGAGAGATTGAGAGTGTGTGTGGGGGTGAGAGAGAGAGTGTGTGTGTGGGAGTGAGAGAGAGAGAGTGTGTGTGAGAGTGAGAGAGAGAGAGTGTGTGTGGGGGTGAGAGAGAGAGAGTGTGTGTGGGGGTGAGAGAGAGAGAGAGTGTGCGTGAGAGTGAGAGAGATTGAGAGTGTGTGTGGGAGTATGAGAGAGAGAGTGTGTGTGAGAGTGAGAGAGAGATTGAGAGTGTGTGTGGGGGTGAGAGAGAGAGTGTGCGTGAGGGTGAGAGACAAAGGGCGGAATTCTCCGCTCCCGGGAAAAATCGGACCGTTGTGAACTCGGCCGAGTTTCACGATGGCTTCGGAGGCTGCTCCTCGCCCCCTATTCTCCCCTCCCGGTGGGGCTAGGAGCGGCGCTCCGTAACTCTCAGCCGCCGGGCGCGTGCCGAGAGTGACGCGACGGCGGCGCCTATGTGACGTCAGCTGTGCATGCGCAGGTTGGCCTGCTCCAACCCGCGCATGCGTGGCTGACGTCACGGCGGCTGACAGCTCGAACCCGCGTTTGCGCGGTGGCCATCTTACCCTCAGCCGCCCCGCAAGACGTGGCACCTTGACCTTGCGGGGCGGCGGAGGGGAAATAGTGCGTCCAGTTGAGACGCCGGCCCGACGATCGGTGGGCACCGATCGCGGGCCTGTCCCCTCCCGAGCACAGTCGTGGTGCTCATTCCCCACCAGGCCCACTGCAAGCCCCAAAACGGGCATCTCACGACGATTTCACGACGGCAGCGACCCGGTGTGGTTGCCGCCGTCATGAAACGGTCGCGAACGGCAGGCCGCTCGGCCCATCCGGTCGGAGAATCGCCAGTCGCCGTGAAAAACGGCGAGCAGCAATTCTTCCGAGCGAGGGGTGGGAGAATCGCGGGGGGGGGGCGCCAGGAGGCGTGAAATTAGTCGGGGGGGGACCTCCTGCGATTCTCCCACCCGGCGTGAGAGAGTGAGAGAGAGAATGTGTGTGGGAGAGAGAGAGAATATGTGTGGGAGAGAGAGAGAGTGTGTGTGGGGGTGAGAGAGAGAGTGTGTGTGAGAGTGAGAGAGAGAGTGTGTGTGGGGGTGAGAGAGAGTGTTTGTGGGAGTGACAGAGAGAGAGTGTGTGTGGGAGAGAGAGTGTGTGTGTGGGAGTGAAAGAGGGAGTGTGTGGGAGTGAGAGAGAGAGTGTGTATGGGAGTGAGAGAGACAGTGTGTGTGGGATTGAGAGAGAGTGTGGGAGTGAGGAAAGAGTGTGTGTGTTGGGAGTGAGAGAGAGAAAGTGTGTGTGGGAGTGAGGGAGAGAGAGTGTGTGTGGGAGTGAGAGAGAGAGTGTGTATGGGAGTGAGGGAGAGAGAGTGTGTGTGGGAGTGAGAGAGAGTGTGTATGGGAGTGAGAGAGAGAGAGTGTGTGTGGGAGTGAGAGAGAGAGTGTGTATGGGAGTGAGGGAGAGAGTGTGTGTGTGGGAGTGAGAGAGAGAGTGTGTATGGGAGTGAGAGAGAGAGAGTGTGCGTGGGAGTGAGAGAGAGTGTGTATGGGAGTGAGGGAGAGAGAGTGTGTGTGGGAGTGAGAGAGAGTGTGTATGGGAGTGAGGGAGAGAGAGTGTGTGTGGGAGTGAGAGAGAGTGTGTGTGAGACTGAGGGAGAGAGAGTGTGCGTGGAAGTGAGGGAGAGAGAGTGTGTGTGAGAGTGAGGGAGAGAGAGTGTGTGTGAGAGTGAGAGAGAGTGTGTGTGAGAGTGAGAGAGAGTGTGTGTGGGAGTGAGGGAGAGAGTGTGTGTGGGAGCGAGAGAGAGAGAGTGTGTTAGGGAGTGAGGGAGAGAGAGTGTGTGTGGGAGTGAGAGAGAGTGTGTGTGAGACTGAGGGAGAGAGAGTGTGTGTGGGAGTGAGAGAATCTGTGTGTGACTGAGAGGGTATTAATATATTACAGATTTGCAATATAAATGTTACTCATTTGTCTTGCCGAGTTGTATTGAATTCTGATGATAAACAGTTGAGGTCTTCCAGTTGATGACAAATTATTTATTGAGTAATAAAATAATATGGTTGTGAGTTCTTTCACTTTAATACTTTGGCTAGTAAAACAAATAACTAAGATTAGATTAAATTAACAATTATGATAATGCGCTATACTCTGATCTGGTCACGTCTTAACTCTAGGTGCACTACACAAACACTAACCTACAGAAAGAGCAGGAAACTCCTTATATAGTTCTTGTTGGAGTTGTCATCTAGTCATCATCTGTCTGTACTGACTTCACATTAACTAAACATGTATTAACACATACAGAGATCACTACAGGTGTGTGAGTTTGTGACTGAGAGAGGGTGCGTGTGTGTGTGTGTTTGGGCGTGAGTGTGTGTGTGTGTTTGGGCATGAGTGGATGTGTGTGTTTGGGAGTGAGAGAATGTGTGTTGTTTGGGAGTGAGAGAGTGTGTGTGTGTGTTTGGGAATGAGTGTGTGTGTGTTTGGGAGTGAGAGAATGTGTGTTGTTTGGGAGTGAGAGAGTGTGTGTGTGTGTTTGGGAGTGAGAGTGTGTGTGTTTGGGAGTGAGGGAATGTGTGTGTTTGGGAGTGAGTGTGTGTGTGTTTGGGAGTGAGTGTGTGTGTGTTTGGGAGTGAGTGCGAGTGTGTGTTTGGGAGTGAGAGAATGTGTGTGACTGAGAGGGTGTGTGTGTTTGGGAGTGAGTGTGTGTGTGTGTGTTTGGGAATGAGTGTGTGTGTGTGTTTGGGAGTGAGTGTGTGTGTGTGTGTGTTTGGGAGTGAGTGTGTGTGTGTTTGGGAGTGAGGGAGTGTGTGTGTTTGGGAGTGAGTGTGTGTGTGTTTGGGAGTGAGTGTGTGTGTGTTTGGGAGTGAGAGAGTGTGTGTGTTTGGGAGTGAGAGAGTGTGTGTGTTTGGGAGTGAGTGTGTGTGTTTGGGAGTGAGTGTGTGTGTGTGTTTGGGAGTGAGAGAGTGTGTGTGTTTGGGAGTGAGAGAGTGTGTGTGTTTGGGAGTGAGTGTGTGTGTGTTTGGGAGTGAGTGTGTGTGTGTTTGGGAGTGAGTGTGTGTGTGTGTTTGGGAGTGAGAGAGTGTGTGTTTTTGGGAGTGAGAGAGTGTGTGTGTGTTTGGGAGTGAGAGAGTGTGTGTGTGTTTGGGAGTGAGAGAGTGTGTGTGTGTTTGGGAGTGAGAGAGTGTGTGTGTGTTTGGGAGTGAGTGTGTGTGTGTTTGGGAGTGAGTGTGTGTGTGTTTGGGAGTGAGTGTGTGTGTGTTGGGAGTGAGTGTGTGTGTGTTTGGGAGTGAGAGAGTGTGTGTTTTTGGGAGTGAGAGAGTGTGTGTGTGTTTGGGAGTGAGAGAGTGTGTGTGTGTTTGGGAGTGAGAGAGTGTGTGTGTGTTTGGGAGTGAGAGAGTGTGTGTGTGTTTGGGAGTGAGTGTGTGTGTGTTTGGGAGTGAGTGTGTGTGTGTTTGGGAGTGAGTGTGTGTGTGTTTGGGAGTGAGAGTGTGTGTGTTTGGGAGTGAGTGTGTGTGTGTTTGGGAGTGAGAGAGTGTGTGTGTTTGGGAGTGAGAGAGTGTGTGTGTGTTTGGGAGTGAGTGTGTGTGTGTTTGGGAGTGAGTGTGTGTGTGTTTGGGAGTGAGTGTGTGTGTGTTTGGGAGTGAGTGTGTGTGCGTGTGTGGGAGTGAGAGAATGTGTGTGACTGAGAGAGGGTGTGTGCGTATTTGTGACTTTGACTGTGTGTGCGTGTGTTTGTTTGGGAGTGAGTGTGTGTGCATGTTTGGGAGTGAGAGAATGTGTCTGTGTGTTTGGCAGTGAGAGAATGTGTGTGACTGAGAGAGTATGTGTGTGTTTGGGAGTGAGAGAGTGTGTGTGTGTTTGGGAGTGAGAGAGTGTGTGTGTGTTTGGGAGTGAGAGAGTGTGTGTGTGTTTGGGAGTGAGAGAGTGTGTGTGTGTTTGGGAGTGAGTGTGTGTGTGTTTGGGAGTGAGGGAGTGTGTGTGTTTGGGAGTGAGTGTGTGTGTGTTTGGGAGTGAGTGTGTGTGTGTTTGGGAGTGAGAGAGTGTGTGTGTTTGGGAGTGAGAGAGTGTGTGTGTGTTTGGGAGTGAGAGAGTGTGTGTGTGTGTTTGGGAGTGAGAGAGAGTGTGTGTGTTTGGGAGTGGGTGTGTGTGTGTTTGGGAGTGAGTGTGTGTGTGTGTTTGGGAGTGAGAGAGTGTGTGTGTGTTTGGCAGTGAGAGAGTGTGTGTGTGTTTGGGAGTGAGTGTGTGTGTGTTTGGGAGTGAGTGTGTGTGTGTTTGGGAGTGAGTGTGTGTGTGTTTGGGAGTGAGAGAGTGTGTGTGTTTGGGAGTGAGAGAGTGTGTGTGTGTTTGGGAGTGAGTGTGTGTGTGTTTGGGAGTGAGTGTGTGTGTGTTTGGGAGTGAGTGTGTGTGTGTTTGGGAGTGAGTGTGTGTGCGTGTGTGGGAGTGAGAGAATGTGTGTGACTGAGAGAGGGTGTGTGCGTATTTGTGACTTTGACTGTGTGTGCGTGTGTTTGTTTGGGAGTGAGTGTGTGTGCATGTTTGGGAGTGAGAGAATGTGTGTGACTGAGAGAGTATGTGTGTGTTTGGGAGTGAGAGAGTGTGTGTGTGTTTGGGAGTGAGAGAGTGTGTGTGTGTTTGGGAGTGAGAGAGTGTGTGTGTGTTTGGGAGTGAGAGAGTGTGTGTGTGTTTGGGAGTGAGTGTGTGTGTGTTTGGGAGTGAGGGAGTGTGTGTGTTTGGGAGTGAGTGTGTGTGTGTTTGGGAGTGAGTGTGTGTGTGTTTGGGAGTGAGAGAGTGTGTGTGTTTGGGAGTGAGAGAGTGTGTGTGTGTTTGGGAGTGAGAGAGTGTGTGTGTGTGTTTGGGAGTGAGAGAGAGTGTGTGTGTTTGGGAGTGGGTGTGTGTGTGTTTGGGAGTGAGTGTGTGTGTGTGTTTGGGAGTGAGAGAGTGTGTGTGTGTTTGGCAGTGAGAGAGTGTGTGTGTGTTTGGGAGTGAGTGTGTGTGTGTTTGGGAGTGAGAGAGAGTGTGTGTGTTTGGGAGTGAGTGTGTGTGTGTTTGGGAGTGAGTGTGTGTGTGTTTGGGAGTGAGAGAGTGTGTGTGTTTGGGAGTGAGAGTGTGTGTGTGTTTGGGAGTGAGAGTGTGTGTGTGTTTGGGAGTGAGTGTGTGTGTGTGTTTGGGAGTGAGTGTGTGTGTGTTTGGGAGTGAGTGTGTGTGTGACTGAGAAAGGGTGTGTGCGTATTTGTGACTTTGACTGTGTGTGCGTGTATTTGTTTGGGAGTGAAAGAGTGTGTATGTTTTTGGGAGTGAGAGTGTGTGTTTGTTTGGGAGTGAGAGAGTGTGTATGTTTTTGGGAGTGAGAGTGTGTGTTTGTTTGGGAGTGAGAGAGTGTGTATGTTTTTGGGAGTGAGAGTGTGTGTGTGTTTGGGAGTGAGAGTGTGTGTGTGTTTGGGAGTGAGAGTGTGTGTGTGTGTTTGGGAGTGAGAGTGTGTGTGTTTGTTTGGGAGTGAGTGTGTGTGTGTGTGTGTGTGTGTTTGGGAGTGAGAGAGTGTGTGTGTGTTTGGGAGTGAGAGAGTGTGTGTGTGTTTGGGAGTGAGAGTGTGTATGTTTTTGGGAGTGAGAGAGTGTGTGTGTGTTTGGGAGTGAGAGTGTGTGTGTGTTTTGGGAGTGAGAGAGTGTGTGTGTGTTTGGGAGTGAGAGAGTGTGTGTGTGTTGGGAGTGAAAGTGTGTATGTTTTTGGGAGTGAGAGAGTGTGTGTGTGTTTGGGAGTGAGAGAGTGTGTGTGTGTTTGGGAGTGAGAGTGTGTGTGTGTGTTTGGGAGTGAGAGTGTGTGTGTGTGTGTGTGTGTTGGGAGTGAGAGTGTGTGTGTGTTTGGGAGTGAGAGTGTGTGTGTGTGTTTGGGAGTGAGAGTGTGTGTGTGTGTGTGTGTGTTTGGGAGTGAGAGAGTGTGTGTGTGTTTGGGAGTGAGAGTGTGTGTGTGTGTTTGGGAGTGAGAGTGTGTGTGTGTGTTTGGGAGTGAGAGTGTGTGTGTGTGTGTGTGTGTTTGGGAGTGAGAGAGTGTGTGTGTGTGTGTGTGTGTTTGGGAGTGAGAGTGTGTGTGTGTGTTTGGGAGTGAGAGTGTGTGTGTGTGTGTGTGTGTTTGGGAGTGAGAGAGTGTGTGTGTGTGTGTGTGTGTTTGGGAGTGAGAGTGTGTGTGTGTGTGTGTGTGTTTGGGAGTGAGAGAGTGTGTGTGTGTTTGGGAGTGAGAGTGTGTGTGTGTGTTTGGGAGTGAGAGTGTGTGTGTGTGTGTGTGTTTGGGAGTGAGAGAGTGTGTGTGTGTGTGTGTGTGTTTGGGAGTGAGAGTGTGTGTGTGTGTGTGTGTTTGGGAGTGAGAGAGTGTGTGTGTGTGTGTGTGTGTGTGTGGGAGTGAGAGTGTGTGTGTGTGTGTGTGTGTTTGGGAGTGAGAGAGAGTGTGTGTGTGTGTGTGTGTGTGTGTTTGGGAGTGAGAGTGTGTGTGTGTGTTTGGGAGTGAGAGTGTGTGTGTGTGTGTGTGTGTTTGGGAGTGAGAGAGTGTGTGTGTGTGTGTGTGTGTTTGGGAGTGAGAGTGTGTGTGTGTGTGTGTGTGTTTGGGAGTGAGAGAGTGTGTGTGTGTGTGTGTGTGTTTGGGAGTGAGAGTGTGTGTGTGTGTGTGTGTGTTTGGGAGTGAGAGAGTGTGTGTGTGTGTGTGTGTGTTTGGGAGTGAGAGTGTGTGTGTGTGTGTGTGTGTTTGGGAGTGAGAGAGTGTGTGTGTGTTGGGAGTGAGAGAGTGTGTGTGTGTTTGGGAGTGAGAGTGTGTATGTTTTTGGGAGTGAGAGAGTGTGTGTGGGAGACCCACATGTATCCAGGAAAGGGGCTCGCTGCTTCAATGTGAGCTGATCCCTTCAGCGACCTCCAGCCTGGGAGGTGCCATCTGGCATTGCAATGCCAATCAAATAAATATTTTGTCAGGATCAAGATTTGGATCATTCAGAACCAAATTCTCTTGGAATACAAAGGTTTCTTTAGACCCAGAAGGTTTCTCAATCACTTTGTTTATCCTACTTGAAGCATGACCACAATACTTAAAACGAAAAGGGTGTGTATTATGAAACGGTCATAATTGGTCAGAAATTTGTATTTAGATCTGTATTTGTATTTGTTTATTGTCACGTGTACTGAAGTACAGTGAAAAGTATTTTTCTGCGAGCAGTTCAACAGATCATTAAGCACATGGAAAGAAAAGTGAATATAAGAAAATACATAATAGGGCAACACAAGGTACACAATGTAACTACATAAGCATTGGCATCGGATGAAGCACACAGGGTGTAGTGTTAATAAGGTCAGTCCATAAAAGGGTCATTTAGGAGTCTGATAACAGCGGAGAAGAAGCTGTTTTTGAGTCTGTTCGTGTGTGTTCTCAGACTTCTGTATCTCGTGCCCAATGGAAGAAGTTGGAAGAGTGAGTAAGCCGGGTGGGAGGAGTCTTTGATTATGCTGCCCGCTTTCTCCAGGCAGCAGGAGGTGTAGGTGGAGTCAATGGATGGGAGGCTGGTTTGTGTGATGGACTGGCCTGTGTTCACGACTCTCTGAAGTTTCTTACGGACCTAATTTGAGCAGTTGCCATACCAGGCTGTGATGCAGCCAGATAGGATGCTTTCTATGGTGCATCTGTAAAAGTTGGTAAGAGTTAACGTGGACATGCCTAATTTCCTTAGTTTCCTGAGGAAGTATAGGCGCTGTTGTGCTTTCTTGGTGGTAGCATTAACGTGGGTGGACCAGGACAGATTTTTGGAGATGTGCACCCCCAGGAATTTGAAACTAATAACCATCTCCACCTCAGCCCTGTTGATGCTGACAGGGGTGTGTACAGTACTTTCCTTCCTGATGTCAATCACCAGCTCTTTAGTTTTGCTGGCATTGAGGGGGAGATTGTTGTCGCTGCACCACTTCACTAGGTTCTCTATCTCCCTCCTGTATTCTGACTCATTGTTATTCGAGATCTGACCCACTATGGTCGTATCGTCAGCAAACTTGTAGATGGAGTTGAAACCAAATTTTGACACACAGTCGTGTGTGTGCAGGGAGTAGAGTAGGGGGCTAAGTACGCAGCCTTGCGGGGCACCGGTATTGAGGACTATTGTGGAGGAGGTGTTGTTGTTCATTCTTACTGATTGTGATTGTGGGTCAGAAAGTCGAGGATCCAGTTGCAGATTGGGGAGCCAAGTCCTAGGTTTTGGAGCTTTGATATGAGCTTGGCTGGGATTATGGTGTTGAAGGCGGAGCTGTAGTCAATAAATAGGAGTCTGATGTAGGAGTCCTTGTTGTCGAGATGCTCCAGGGATGAGTGTAGGGCCAGGGAAATGGAGTCTGATGTGGACCAGTTGCAGCGGGATGCGAATTGCAGTGGGTCAAGGTGTTCTGGGTGTATGGAGGGCCTCATGACCAACCTCTCGAAGCACTTCATTACGACTGAAGTCAGGGCCACCGGACGGTAGTCATTGAGGCACGTTGCCTGGTTCTTCTTTGGCACCGGTATGATGGTGGTCTTCTTGAAGCAGGTGGAGACCTCGGAGTGTAGTAGGGACAGGTTAAAGATGTACGCGAACACCTCTGCCAGCTGGTCTGCGCAGGCTCTGAGTGCACGATTAGGGTGTGTTAACTTAGTCAATAGATAGGATTCTATTCCTGTCACTGATTCTGATTGGAACATTTCACATTCTAACAACCGCTCACTTCATATCACATGTCATTGTAGGAACAGACTTCAGTTGGTTGAGAAAGTTATTGCGACAGACAACTTGGTAGCTGCTATGAGAATGGGTCCAATTTTCAGATACAAGGCAATATTTCAGAAATGGAGATTGAAGTGGGCTGGTTGATGGAAATAAGTTATAGGGAGGAAAAATAAAGTTATTTAAATATATAGTTAGCATGATCATTATGCACTTTTCCTAAATAGGAGAGTATATGCTAAACTGAAATCTAAATGTTTTAATGAAGATACAGAGGGAAAGTAGCCTCACAAATAAATCTTTCATCAAGTATAAAACATGGGCAAGATTGCATGTATAGATATCAGATACTGCTGAAGTCAACTCAAAGCACAATTTAATGCCAAAAATGCATCTGGTAAAAGCAACTGATCAGATAGCATTCCCAAGGCAAAGTTTTATAAATTCTGTTAATGGCCAGAAAAACCACAAAGGTCCCTTGAAAGACTTATCTTGGTGGTTAGGATTGAGGAGTAGGATATGGCTTAAATGTAAATATATATATATATATATATAGAATTCATTTTCACTATTGAAGATGATGCAGTGGTGAGTACAAATGCTCCAGATATTGACTCCTGAAATGTAAATGCATAAATGGCCTTAGCTTGGTTTGAGGCACTGAAGATTGATCAGGTTGCTGGACCTGATAATATTTAACCTTGAATGCTGTAGAAACCTGAGCTATTAATTTAGTTGACTAATAGTTCTTTAGGATCTGGACTAGTTCGAATTGACTGGAGACAGAGTTGATGCATGAATACTTGCACACATGTGCCGTGACCAATTCATTGATATTTAGGTAGAAACAAAGCAATAAGAGTTGGCCATTCAGCCCTTTGAGCTTGTTCGGCTATTATGACTGATCTGCATCTTAACTGTATTTACTCAGTTTGGTTCCACATCTTGTAAGTAACACTCTGTAATTCATGTTTTAATAGGATTGAATTAAATAATTAAACTGTTGCATAATGCAATTCCAGCTATGCTATAGATTCATGGTTCAATGATTCATGGTTCGAAATAAAATGCCAACTGGCTCTCGTATTATTCACTTAAAAAGCACAGTTTTACTGATGTTTGGGGACTTGAATTATTAATACATAGAAACAAAACAGAATAATGAAATGATATGGCCAGCACATATTCCTCAAGCTCCTGTAAGCTCTTCCACCACACGACTGGTGGTGGAGGGGAGATAGGGAGAGAGTGAGTATGCGGGAGGTTTGAGGGGGGGGGGGGGGGGGGGGCGCGAGAGCCAATGTGAGAGGGTGTAGGGGGAAGGGAGTGTATGCGAGGGGTGGGGATACAAGAGAGAGTGTGTGAGGGTTATGGGGAAGGGAGGGTGGGTGAGGATTATGGGGAAGGGAGGGTGTATGAGGGTGATGGGGAAGGGAGGATGTGTGAGGGTGTTGGGGAAGGGAGGATGTGTGAGAGAGATGGGGAAGGGAGGGTGTGTAAGGGTGATGGGGTAGGGAGGGTGTGTGAGGGTTATGGGGAAGGGAGGGTGTATGAGGGTGATGGGGAAGGGAGGGTGTGTGAGGGTGATGGGGAAGGGAGGGTGTGTGAGGGTGATGGGGAAGGGAAGGTGTGTGAGGGTGATGGGGAAGGGAGGGTGTGTGAGGGTGATGGGGGTAGGGAGGGTGTGTGAGGGTTATGGGGAAGGGAGGGTGTGTGAGGGTGATGGGGAGGGTGTGTGAGGGTGATGGGGAAGGGAGGGTGTGTGAGGGGTGATGGGGAAGGGAGGGTGTGTGAGGGTGATGGGGTAGGGAGGGTGTTTGAGGGTTATGGGGAAGGGTGTGTGAGGATTATGGGGAAGGGAGGGTGTGTGAGGGCGATGGGGAGGGTGTGTGAGGGTGATGGGGAAGGGAGGGTGTGTGAGGATGATGGGAAGGGAGGGTGTGAGGGTGATGGGGAAGGGAGGGTGTGTGAGGGCGATGGGGGTAGGGAGGGTGTGTGAGGGTTATGGGGAAGGGAGGGTGTGTGAGGATTATGGGGAAGGGAGGGTGTATGAGGGTGATGGGGAAGGGAAGGTGTGTGAGGGTGATGGGGAGGGTGTGTGAGGGTGATGGGGAAGGGAGGGTGTGTGAGGATGATGGGGAAGGGAGGGTGTGAGGGTGATGGGGAAGGGAGGGAGGGTGTGTGAGGATGATGGAGAAGGGAGGGCGCGTGAGGATGATGGGGAAGGGAGGGTGTGAGGGTGATGGGGAAGGGAGGGTGTGTGAGGGTGAGGGAGAAGGGAAGGTGTATGAGGGTGATGGGGAAGGGAGGGTGTGTGAGGGTGATGGAGAAGGGAGGGTGTGTGAGGGTGATGGGGTAGGGAGGGTGTGTGAGGGTGATGGGGGAAGGGTGTGTGAATGTGTTGGGGAAGGGAGGGTGTATGAGGGTGATGGGGGTAGGGAGGGTGTGTGAGGGTTATGGGGAAGGGAGGGTGTGTGAGGGTGATGGGGAGGGTGTGTGAGGGTGATGGGGAAGGGAGGGTGTGTGAGGGGTGATGGGGAAGGGAGGGTGTGTGAGGGTGATGGGGTAGGGAGGGTGTTTGAGGGTTATGGGGAAGGGTGTGTGAGGATTATGGGGAAGGGAGGGTGTGTGAGGGCGATGGGGAGGGTGTGTGAGGATGATGGGAAGGGAGGGTGTGAGGGTGATGGGGAAGGGAGGGTGTGTGAGGGCGATGGGGGTAGGGAGGGTGTGTGAGGGTTATGGGGAAGGGAGGGTGTGTGAGGATTATGGGGAAGGGAGGGTGTATGAGGGTGATGGGGAAGGGAGGGAGGGTGTGTGAGGATGATGGAGAAGGGAGGGTGCGTGAGGATGATGGGGAAGGGAGGGTGTGAGGGTGATGGGGAAGGGAGGGTGTGTGAGGGTGATGGGGAAGGGAGGGTGTGTGAGGGTGAGGGAGAAGGGAAGGTGTATGAGGGTGATGGGGAGGGTGTGTGAGGGTGATGGGGAAGGGAGGGTGTGTGAGGATGATGGGGAAGGGAGGGTGTGAGGGTGATGGGGAAGGGAGGGAGGGTGTGTGAGGATGATGGAGAAGGGAGGGTGCGTGAGGATGATGGGGAAGGGAGGGTGTGAGGGTGATGGGGAAGGGAGGGTGTGTGAGGGTGAGGGAGAAGGGAAGGTGTATGAGGGTGATGGGGAAGGGAGGGTGTGTGAGGGGATGGGGAAGGGAGGGTGTGTGAGGGTGATGGAGAAGGGAGGGTGTGTGAGGGTGATGGGGTAGGGAGGGTGTGTGAGGGTGATGGGGAAGGGAGGGTGTGCGAGGGTGATGGGGGAAGGGAGGGTGTGTGAGTGTGATGGTGAAGGGAGGGTGTGAGGGTGATGGGGAAGGGAGGGTGTATTAGGGTGATGGGGAAGGGAGGGTGTATGAGGGTGATGGGGAAGGGAGGGTGTGTGAGGGTGATGGGGAAGGGAGGGTGTGTGAGGGTGATGGGGAAGGGAGGGTGTGTGAGGGTGATGGGGTAGGGAGGGTGTGAGGGTGATGGGGAAGGGAGGGTGTGTGAGGGTGATGGGGAAGGGAGGGTGTGTGAGGGTGATGGGGAAGGGAGGGTGTGTGAGGGTGATGGGGAAGGGAGGGTGTATTAAGGTGATGGGGAAGGGAGGGTGTGTGAGGGTGATGGGGAAGGGAGGGTGTGAGGGTGATAGGGGAACGGAGGGTGTGTGAGGGTGATGGTGAAGCGTGTGAGGGTGATGGGGAAGGGAGGGTGTGTGAGGGTGATGGGGTAGGGAGGGTGTGTGAGGATGATGGGGAAGGGAGGGTGTGAGGGTGATGGGGAAGGGAGGGTGAATGAGGGTGATGGGGAAGGGAGGGTGTGTGAGGGTGATGGGAAGGGTGTGTGAGGGTGATGGGGTAGGGAGGGTGTGTGAGGGTGATGGGGAAGGGAAGGTGTGTGAGGGTGATGGGGGAAGGGTGTGTGAGTGTGATGGGGAAGGGAGGGTGTATGAGGGTGATGGAGAAGGGAGGGTGTGTGAGGGTGATGGGGAATGGAGGGTGTGTGAGGGTGATGGGGAAGGGAGGGTGTGTGAGGGTGATGGGGAAGGGAGGGTGTGAGGGTGATGGGGAAGGGAGGGTGTATTAGGGTGATGGGGGAAGGGAGGGTGTGTGAGGGTGATGGGAAGGTTGTGTGAGGGTGATGGGGTAGGGAGGGTGTGTGAGGGTGATGGGGAAGGGAAGGTGTGTGAGGGTGATGGGGGAAGGGTGTGTGAGTGTGATGGGGAAGGGAGGGTGTATGAGGGTGATGGAGAAGGGAGGGTGTGTGAGGGTGATGGGGAAGGGTGTGTGAGTGTGATGGGGAAGGGAGGGTGTATGAGGGTGATGGGGAAGGGAGGGTGCATGAGGGTGATGGAGAAGGGAGGGTGTGTGAGGGTGATGGGGAAGGGAGGGTGTGTGAGGGTGATGGGGTAGGGAGGGTGTGTGAGGGTGATGGGGTAGGGAGGGTGTGTGAGGGTGATGGGGGAAGGGTGTGTGAGTGTGATGGGGAAGGGAGGGTGTATGTGGGTGATGGGGAAGGGAGGGTGTGTGAGGGTGATGGGGTAGGGAGGGTGTGAGGGTGATGGGGAAGGGAGGGTGTGTGAGGGTGATGGTGAAGGGAGGGTGTGTGAGGGTGATGGGGAAGGGAGGGTGTGTGAGGGTGATGGGGAAGGGAGGGTGTGTGAGGGTGATGGGGTAGGGAGGGTGTGTGAGGGTGATGGGATAGGGAGGGTGTGTGAGGGTGATGGGGAAGGGTGTGTGTGTGATGGGGAAGGGAGGGTGTATGAGTGTGATGGGGAAGGGAGGGTGTGAGGGTGACGGGGAAGGGAGGGTGTGAGGGTGATAGGGGAAGGGAAGGTGTGTGAGTGTGATGGGGAAGGGAGGGTGTATGAGGGTGATGGAGAAGGGAGGGTGTATGAGGGTGATGGGGAAGGGAGGGTGTGAGGGTGATAGGGGAAGGGAGGGTGTGTGAGTGTGATGGGGAAGGGAGGGTGTATGAGGGTGATGGAGAAGGGTGTGTGAGGGTGATGGGGAAGGGAGGATGTGTGAGAGTGATAGGGAAGGGAGGGTGTATTAGGGTGATGGGGGAAGGGAAGGTGTGTGAGGGTGATGGGGGAAGGGTGTGTGAGTGTGATGGGAAAGGGAGGGTGTATTAGGGTGATGGGGAAGGGAGGGTGTGTGAGGGTGATGGGGGAAGGGTGTGTGAGTGTGATGGGGAAGGGAGGGTGTGTGAGGGTGATGGGGAAGGGAGAGTGTATTAGGGTGATGGGGAAGGGAGGGTGTGTGAGGGTGATGGGAAGGGTGTGTGAGGGTGATGGGGTAGGGAGGGTGTGTGAGGGTGATGGGGAAGGGAAGGTGTGTGAGGGTGATGGGGGAAGGGTGTGTGAGTGTGATGGGGAAGGGTGTATTAGGGTGATGGGGGAAGGGAGGGTGTGTGAGGGTGATGGGAAGGTGTGTGAGGGTGATGGGGTAGGGAGGGTGTGTGAGGGTGATGGGGGAAGGGTGTGTGAGTGTGATGGGGAAGGGAGGGTGTATGAGGGTGATGGGGAAGGGAGGGTGTATGAGGGTGATGGAGAAGGGAGGGTGTATGAGGGTGATGGGGAAGGGAAGGTGTGGAGTACAGGTCTTGCGCAGCTTGGCTGACTCTGCAGCACCAAGATCTTCGCCACCCAACCGTGCAGTGCATCATTTTATTAGCCGGAAAGTGATGGCCTCCTCCCCCTCTCGTGCTTCCCTGCGGAGAGCTTCTGACATCTTTGTCTTTCTTTCGCCTTGCTCTTGCTGCTTCTCCAGCATATCTTGGAATGCCGATTCCATCGTTGGGTGTGAATCTTGGCTGGCCCATAGCAGTTCTCCAAATGCCGGTGAGTTGGTGATCCTGCCTCCTCTTGCTGTGGATGCCTGTCGGTGCAGTCACCATCAGAACCTGTGGTCCTAAACTCCAGCTACCCACTGAAGTGTGTGTCTGTGGGCTAGTGGAGGATGCAGGTATCTACAGGTGCATTTTCTTCACTCCTTTTCCGACTTGTGTGCGTGCTGGATGGGACTACTTCTGATTCAAAGGTCTTGCCCCATTTCTGGTAGCGCTTGTAAGTGAGGGAGAAGAGCACAAGTGACCATGAGCTCCCTCCATCATGGAGAACCCTTGACCCTGAGGTTTCCACGCCATGCATGGAGCTTTACTGGATCGAGGATGGAAACCAATCTCTCCATCTCCACAGGATCCATCTCGGGGGTTGCGGTGGGGGCTCCCGAGATCGAGATGCCATTTAAAAATGGCATTTAGTTAAATCCTGCCCACCGTGTGAATTCCCAGCAGCCTCTGCGGCATGAAGCACTCTCCATCCCTGCCCCCTCCTCGGGATTTAATCTTAGAAGGAAAACTCCCACCTCATCTTCTGTACTCTCTGTGAAACTTATAAAATGGGAATTTTACAACAATGTGATATGAAATCATTCTGAAAACAAAAATAAAACTATAATGGGCAAGGTAATGAAGCTCAGATTAGCTTTCGCAATTTGAAAATTTAGTTGCTTCATCTAACCAGAGAACGATTTGATATATTAAATATTTTTCACCACAGGCTGAATCAGAATAATAACAAATCTGTAAAATCATTCCCAGAATAATAATAGATAATTCTACATAAAATAGACTCGGATTGAGACAGGAGTTTGCAAAGTAATTTATTAAACTGCTCTTGTTCCATATTTAATGTTATTGAGTTTCATTACTTTTATTTATTTTATTGTTTCTTTCCTCGTACATGCAATCAGTTTTTAACATATCCAAAGGATCTTTTCCAAATTGAACATTATATCGGAATTACAGCACAGAAATAGATTGCTCAGCTCAACCAGTCCATGTCAGTGTTCATCTTCCATATGAAATGAAAAATGAAAATCAATTATTGTCACGAGTAGGCTTCAATGAAGTTACTGTGAAAAGCCCCTAGTCGCCACATTCCGGCGCCTGTCCGGGGAGGCTGGTACAGGAATCGAACCGTGCTGCTGGCCTGCTTGGTCTGCTTTAAAAGCCAGTGATTTAGCCCAGTGAGCTAAACCCTGTTCAAACATCTCTTCAGCTTCCTTTCCCTCAGTTCCCATATTTATCAGGTCTCTGCTTCAACCATTAAGGCCTGAAATTTCACGCAGATAGAGAGGTTCTAGGTCCGTCTTGGCAACAAAATGGCGCCGGAGATTCAAGTCTGGAAGATCTAATAATAATCACTTATTGTCACAAGTAGGCTTCAATGAAGTTACTGTGAAAAGCCCCTAGTCATCACATTCCGGCGCCTGCTCAGGAGGCTGGAACGGGAATTGAACCCACGCTGCTGCCTTGTTCTGAATCACAAGCCAGCTGTTTAGCCCACTGAGCTAAACCAGCCCGTAAGAGGGTTGTCCCCACACACATAAGAAAATAGCATACAGTTGCCCCATTCAATACAGTGGCACAATAACCCTTAACTACTATCTTTATTCCCACTCAAACAACAAAACCATTTCAGATCCTAATCCACTTTTGAATACAGTTAGCAGACTCAGGAATACCTGCTGAACAGAGATGTCTTGGATACTCCACTTTAAGAACGATAGATCTTTTGAGGCTGCTTGAAAGAAAGAGACCTGAAACCCTGTCCGAATAATGCAGAATATCTGGCTGGAGTTCTTCAGGAACCTTCTCAGCTCCCCTGCCAGCCATAAACTAACCCTGAAAGCATCTACCTGCCTGTTCCACCCCTGGCTCCTCCCATTAACTACATCCTCTCACTAAACTGAACATAGTGTCTCTAATTAACTACTCTGCAGGGAACCATCTGAATATAAATAAAAGTCCATTTACCCAAACTTTTATGATGCTTTATTTGCACCTCTGGCTCCAAAAAGCCTAGCTGTCTTGCAAATGAAGATTTTTAAAGTAGGGTACCCTTTTGGATAAGGGCACAAGTTGTATTTCCCACTCTCTCTTTGAAAAAATCAGATCAGAGTGGAAGCTGCTTGGGGTCTGGTCTGGAATCGTAATACAGGTCTATCGTGCACAAGTCATATTTCCCCCCTCTTTGTGAAATTCAGGTCAGACTGAAGGCACTCTATGATGTGCAGCTGCCTCCATGAACCACCGAGGTCCAAAGTGTGACCCTCCTCCGTCCCCGCCTCTGAGTGCGAAAATGACGGGGGTTGGGTTCGGGGGCAGATCTTGTCAGGATTTGTCAAACTTGTCAGGATGGCCGAGTGGTCTAAGGCGCCTGACTTAAGCAGGGCCTTTCATTGACATTGAGGACCTGATGATTTCTGGTCCCTTTCTAGGGTCGAGGGTTCAAATCCCACTGAACACTGTGCAGGTTCCTCCGTGAACCACGGACGTCAAATTTCGACCCGCACCTGTACCACCGCCCCCCCCCCCCCTCCCCCCCAACCTTTGTGAAAAGGGTGGGGCTGGGAATAGGATCAACAATGCCGGATTCTGCCGCCATTTTCGCATTAGTGGAGAAACTCTGTGAAAAAAGTCAGTCCTAACTCCATATCCCATGTTCCTTGCCCTCTGTCCTAATTCTCTGGTGTTATCATTGTCAGTCTCCGTGAGCTGTTTTCTGTTCGGCAGTGCGGTTTTCAATCTGGACCCTCTGTCTCTGTGGCCAGACTGTCTGTGGAGTTTGTCTCCTTGTGACTCTTCAATCACTGATTGGTAGGTTGACTGCATCCCAGGGCTGTAGATTTAGTGGGGTCCAGAGTGACGGGATCTTATTCTTATTCTCAATTTCTCCTCTTTTTAAAGGGGACAGTCAGTTTTCTTTGAGGTTGTCCGTCATCATTTCTTCCCCTTTAATCATGAAGAAAATAAAAAAATCAATGCTCTTGATTAAAGGTTTTTCTGAAATGATTTTTTAAAAAATATTTTTTTATTAGGTTTTTCACATTTTAAACAAAATATGTAAAGTATAAATCAAACTGACAAACCATCATGTATCAGCACCCTCAACAACCCCCAACTGATGCAAAAACAGAACCCCCCCAACCCTTACAACACCCCTTCTCCAATAGAACATCCCCCCCCCCCACCACTATTAAGAGCCAACGATGACCAGATCCTTAAAATGCAATATAACCGGGTGCCAAGTCCGATAGAATCAATCAATCGCTCCCCTCACTGTAAACTGGGGCTGGTTTAGCACAGTGGGCTAAAACGCTGGCTGTAATGCAGAACAAGACCAGCAGCGCGGGTTCAATTCCCGTACCGGCCTCCCCAAACAGGTGCCGGAATGTGGCGACTAGGGGCTTTTCACAGTAACTTCATTGAAGCCTACTTGAGACAATAAGCAATTATTATTCTTAACTTAACCTTCTCGAAATGCAAGAACACCATTAAATCACCCAGCCATGCTGCGGCATTGAGCGGTGTCGCCTGTCGCCAACTCGGCAGTCCATCCCCGAACCAGCAATGAAGCAACGGCCAAAGTGTCCATCACCACCCCTGTCCTCAATTCAGGCTGGTCTGACAACCCAAATATCGCTATTAATGGGCAGGGCTCCAAATCCACATTTAACATTGCTGATACGGTGTTCAAAAAAGGCCTCCAAAAACCAACCAACTTTGGGCAGGACCAGAACATGTGGTTCGCAGGCCCCTCGAACACCACTCGCACCTCTCCTCAACCCCCTCAAAAAACCGACCCATCCTGGCCTTGGTGAGATGCGCTCTGAACACCCCCTTGAACTGTATCAAACTTAACCTCGTGCAGGATGACGTAGCATTCACCCTGCGGAGACACTCATTCAGCATAAATAGCATTTCCGTTATACACTAACAATATTTCCTCCTCCAAAATGGGACACACCTCTTCCTCCCACCTGGCTTTCACCTCCTCCACCGATACCTGCTTTTCCCTCATGGTCTGTCCATGTATCCCAGACGTGTACCCCTCCTCTGTCTCTGCACATCAAATAATTCTCCAGTAAAGTAGTCGGCAGCGCCACCGGGAATGTCGGGAATGCACACCAGACCCAACAATGCACCTGAAAGTACCAAACAGATCCATTCCACAAAGGCTTACCTTGTCCCTCAGACCGACCCTCCAAATATAAACCCTTTACCTGCTCCAACCTTTCCACCCCTTAAATGTGGGATCAATTATCAATTTTTCCTGGCTGAAACAAATGGTTCCACAAATAGGGAACCACCACTTGCCGCCCCCCCCCCCACCCCCCAACATCAGCTTGAAATACTGGCAAAGCTGCCGCCATATCTTTAGCGTAGAGATGGCCACCGGGTTCGATGAATACTTTATTGGAGCAAACAGCAGCGCAGCCGTCACCAAAGCCTCCAGACTTGACCCCTTACCTGACCCCAACTCCATCTGTACCCAGGCAACGTCCTGGTCCCCGAACCAACCCAACACCTTCTCCTCATTCGCTACCCAACAGTAAAACAACAGGTTCGGCAGCGGAAGCCCCCCCTCCCAGTGCCCACCCCCAACCACCTGCCTCTCCCTCTGCAAAATCCCCCTCTGAATCCAAGGTGGCCGCCCTGCCTATACAAACCCCATTACGAGCCGAGCCAGACCCCATATAAACGCTTTAGGCAGAAAGACCGGAAGATACTGAAACAATAACACGAATCTTCGCAAGATATTTATCTTAATCGCCTGCACCCCGCCCGCCAGAGACAATGGAAAGCTGTCTCACCTCTGCAAATCTGTCCTCACCCTACTCGACAAACTAGTAAAGTTCAACTTGCAAAGCTGCGCCCAGTCACATGACATTTGAGCCCCCAAATAGCGAAAGCTAGTCCCAGCACACTGAAAGGGCTGCTTCCTTACCCCAGCTCTCCCTTCATAGGGCCAACCACAAAAAATTCTCTCGCCCCAACATATAACTTATATCCCGAAAACAAACCAAAACTCTCCACTCTCCCCATAATATCACCCATCACCGTCCCCGGGTCCCTTACATACAACAAAAGATCATCAGTGTACAAAGATTCCCGATGCTCTACTTCCCCCTCACAATCCCTCTCCATTTGTCTGAGGCCCACAAAGCAATTGCCAATGGCTCAATTGCCAATGCAAATAACAACAGGGACAAAGGACAACCTAGCCTGTCACCCATATAGCCCACAGGACCCTGAGTTTGTGTTGTTAGTTGGCACACTACCCAACAGAGCCTCAAACAGCAACCGCACCTGTGACACAAACCCAGACCAGAACCCAAACTTCCCCAGAACTGTAAACAAGTATCTCCTTTTCTGCATCCAACGACACAGTTATCTCAGGCTCTGGCCCCAACTGCCAGTGCTAGAACCACGTTGAGTAACCGCCTCACATTAGACAACAGCTTCCAGCCCTTCACAAAGCCCATCTGGTCCTCTCCCACAACCTCCAGGAGACACGGCTCCAACCTTAATGCCAAAACCTTAGCTGGAAGTTTTGCATCCACATTAAGCAGAGAAATCGGCTGATACAGCCCACACTCAGTGGGATCCTTATTCTTCTTTAGAATGAGGGAGCTAGAAGCCTGCCCCAACATCTCTGGAAGGGAGCCTCATGCCAATGAATCATTAAACATCCCTGGCATCAATGGGGCCAACTGACCCACAAACATCTTATAAAATTCTACCGGGGACCCCTCTGCATCTTCCCCCAAGACATGTGCACCTCCTCCAACCTCAACGGTGCCTCCTCCAATTCTTCCCGCAACTCCTCCATTACCTGGGGAAACTCCAATCCCTCTAAGAACCCCAACATCTCCTGCTCGTCCTTCGACAGCTCTGACGTATGAAGCCCTTCGTAGAAGGCCTGAAACACCCCATTGATCATTTCTGGGGCAAATGCCAATACACCCCTGGCCCATGGACAACAGGTCAAACTGCATTTGCAGCTTCTTCCCTCGCGTCCAAAGCTCTGGCAGAGGATCAATCGCATACACCCTAACCAGCACCAAGATCTCAGCCACCAGCTCCTGGCTCTCTTGTCTTGCCTCCCTGTCCATATAAGCCTTGTATGGAATGATCTACCCCCTGATCACTGCTTTTAACGCCTCCCACATTGTGGAGGGCAAGACCGCCCCATTTTCATTCCATGTCACGTTTGGTATGTCTGACCACAGTTCGGTTATTAGTTCACAGTTCCGCATACTTAGCATGAATATTAAAGGATAAGACAGATTTTGTAAATTGTGTTATCTTTACAATGTTGTGTGTATCCGTAAAGGTATAGTTGGGGGTGAAGGAAAATGTAAGTTGACTTATTTACTGGTGTTTGAATTGCAGTCTTTCCAAACTTTTTGGCGAGTGTAACATAGTTAATTGTCTTCTTCAGCAAATGTTTATGTTAAAAACATACCGGAAGACTCCTGTGAATCATTGATTCATAGTCATTGAGTTATAGAGCATGGAAAAGGCTCTTTAGCCAGTTGCTTCTGCGCCAGTCAAAAACAAGCACCTAACTCCTATAATCCCATTTTTGAGCACTTGGCCCATAGCTTTGTATACCTTGGCATCGCAAGTGGACATCCAAATACTTCTTAAATGTTATGAGAGTCTCTGTCCCCACCACCCTTTCAGGGAGTGATTTCCACACTCCTACCACCCTCTGAGTAAAAAGGTTTTTTTCCTCACAGCCCCTCTAAACCTCCTGCCCCTCACCTTAAATCTGGATCATTGATCCCTCCATCAAGGGGAACAGTTTTTTCCTGCCGACTCTGTCTACTCTGTTTATGCCTCTCATAATTTTATATATCTCAATCATGTCCCCCCCCACAGTCTCCTCTGTTCCAAGGAAAACAATCCAAGTCGTTCCAAGCTCTCTTCAGAACTAAAACTCTCCAGTCCGGGAAACATCCTTGTAAATCTCCTCTGCACCCTTGCCAGTGCTATCACATCCCTCCTATAATGTGGTTTCCAGAACTGCACACAATACTCTAGCTGTGGCCTAACCAACATTTTATACAGTTCCAGCATAACTTCCCCGCTCTTAAACTCTAGGCCTCGACTAATAAAGGCAAGTATACCATATGCCTTCTTAACCGCTGTATCCACCTGCTCTGCTACTTTAAGGGACATTTTCAACTTGACAGGCTATGACTAGTGGAGAGCCACAGGGAATAGTGCTGGGGCCTCAGCTATATACCAGCAATATTAATGACTTAAACAAAGAGACCGAGAGTGATATATCTAAGTTTGCTAAGAGCTGAGTTAAAATATATTCCTCATATTGGCCCAAAATTCTCTGAGCTCTCCAGGGCTTTAGCTGTGCCCTGACCAGGCAGTGGGGTAAGGATTTCTGCTGAATGGATGGTGTTAAAATATTCCCTTTAATGTTTCATTGTTGGTGAATTTTCATGACTGCAGCACCAGGATTAAAGCCAGGTCCACTTCAACAAATAACCCTGTGCGGGAGCTGCGGATTACATAGAACATACAGTGCAGAAGGAGGCCATTTGGCCCATCGAGTCTGCACCGGCCCACTTAAGCTCTCACTTCCACCCTATCCCCATAACCCAATAACTCCTCCTAAACATTTAGGGTACTAAGGGCAATTTAGCATGGCCAAACCACCTACCCTGCACGTCTTTGAACTGTGGGAGGAAACCGGAGCACCCAGAGGAAACCCACGCAGACACGGGGAGAACGGGCAGACTCCGCACTGACAGTGACCCAACGGGGAATCAAACCTGGGGCCCGAGCGCTGTGAAGCCACAATGTTATCCACTTGTGCTACTGTGCTGCCCAAATCTCCCCAGATCTTGTCCTCTGGCCATGAAAGGCGTTATATAAATGTTCTTTCTTTTTGACATGAATGAGGAATACTGGTAAGAAAATGAGGACAGCTTTCAGACAACTGCTGTTGCCAACTGGCTGGAATTGGTTCCACAGTGTAAGTATGGCAGAGCTACAGAGTAGGTCTAGGTCACATTGAGCATTGTTGGCCGCCTTCATTACTAATAGTCATCGAGAGAAGAAATCCAGGTGGTCGCTGTACATTTTGTTGCTGGCATTTTTCTGACTTCAGAAGGCAGTAGCAGACAAACACATGGTTCCGATGAATGACTGAGCTGTCTGTGGTGTTGGGATTTGGGGCCTTGCACACAAGACAGTAGCAAAGCCAAGGCAGGGACCTCACACACACTCTCAGCTCCTGAATGTTTCTGATTATCTCCAATTGCCACAAAATACTTGCCCATGAGAATTCAATTTGGGTTCTTGATGTAACTAAACATTGATCAACAAGAGCTGGTTTCTCCACTTCCAGACCTCAATGTTGGCATCAGCGAGGTAAATAGTGACAGGATCGAGGTGTGGGCCTGAACCTTTGACTGGGCATTAGTTAATTTTCCTGTGTGATTTTGCAGCCTGAAGTTTTTGAGTCCGACCCGAATTGCAATTGAAATGGAGACTTCAGTGACCTGAAAGGGAAACTGAGGCCTCAGGTTTTGAGGAAAACTAAAACTAAAAGGAACACGGAAACATCAGGTTTCTGGGAAACCGACACTGGTTAAAACCAGATCCACACAAACATATGAACATATGAATCAGGAGCGGGAGTAGGCCATTCGGTCCCTCGGGCATGCTTCACCATTCAGTAAGATTGTGGCTGATCTGACTATGGCCTCAACTCCACATCCTGGCTACTCATGATAACCTTTGACCCCTTTGCTAGTCAAGAACTTAATGACCCTGCCCTCACTGCTCTCTGAGGAAGAGAGTTCCAATGATTCCTGTCTCTCGCAGAGAATAAAAATTCTTCTCATCTCCGTCTTAAATCGGAGACCCCCTCATTTTCAGACTAAACCCGCTTAGTTCAAGTTCATGTTCTCTCAGGATCTTTTATGTTTCAGTAAGATCGCCTCTCAATGTTCTGAACTCCAATGGATCAAGACTTAGCCTGTCTGGCCCTTTTCATAACAGAACAAAGAACAAAGAAAAGTGCAGCACAGGAACAGCCCCTTCGGCCCTTCAAGCCTGCGCCGACCATGCTGCCCGTCTGAACTAAAATCTTCTACACTTCCGGGGTCCGTATCCCTCTATTGCCATCCTATTCATGTATTTGTCAAGATGCCCCTTAAACATCACTATCGTCCCTGCTTCCACCACCTCCTCCGGCAGCGAGTTCCAGGCACCCACTACCCTCTGTGTAAAAAATTTGCCCCTCGCACCTTAAACCTATGCCCCCTCATAATTGACCCCTCTACCCTGGGAAAAAGTCTCTGACTAACCACTTTGTCAATGCCCCTCATAATTTTGTAGACCTCTATCAGGTCACCCCTCAACCTCTGTCGTTCCAGTGAGAACAAACAGAGTTTTTCAACCTCTCCTCATAGCTAATGCCCTCCATACCAGGCAACATCCTGGTCAATCTCTTCTGCACCCTCTCTAAAGCCTCCACATCCTTCTGGTAGAGTGGCGACCAGAATTGAACACTGTACTCCAAATGTGGCCGAACTAAGGTTCTATACAGAAACGCCAGCTCATCTCAATGATGTCGAGACATTTATGCTCCGATCCCAGCGGTGCAGTCCAAACTGGCTGAAGAGGATGGAGGTTTTGTTCAGGAGCTGGGTCAAGGTAAATTGCAGAGTTGCTGCAGCTATGACTGTTACTTGGCGATAACATTGGAGCACCCAGAGCAGGGCTGAGGAGGTTGGGCAGGTGTGTGCCATTTTGGTGAACGCTGTGCCCACTGGTTGGGTGCTGCTGTCAGCTGCAGGTCAGGCCAAATCCTTGAAGAGAAGGAGCTGGAAGAAGTTCAGGGCTTTGAAGTACTTTATGGCTGAAATTGGAGAGCCAGGGGGAAGAGGAGATGTTGTGTAATTGGGGGCAGTATAGCCAGGGCAATAGACACCGATGAAAGCGGGAATCCAAATGGCAGTGGCTTTGGGACAGCTGTTCTGGGCTGGAAAGGAAGCCCCAGAGGGAACCGGGAGATCCAGCAGTTGTGATCCATGTAGGTACCAATGACATAGGTAGAGCTAGGAAGAAGGTTCTGCTGAGGGAGTACGTTCCGCTAGGAACTAAATTAAAATGCTGAACCTCAAAAGTAACAATCTGTGGATAACTACCTGAACCACGAGCAAATTGGCGTGTAGTAAAATCAGATTAGAGAGTTAAATGTGCGGCTGAAAGATTGGTGTGTGAGAAATACATTTCAATTCATGAGGCACTGGCACCAGTCTTGGGAAAAGTGGGAGCTACACTGTTGGGTGGGTCTTCACCTGAACCAGTGTTCTGGTGAGTGTGTAAATCCTGCGGCGGAGAAGGCTTTAAATTAAATGGTTGAGGCAAAGGATCAAGTTTGGGAAGATGTGTTTCATTGAGTAGAGAAGCCGAGGCAAAAAAGCAATATTGGAGTAAGGGAAATGATGATCAGAGTGTGGCAGGAAAGGTCAGAGTGTACAAACCATAGAGTGCACCAGGGGATAAGGCTAATTGTTACAAAAAAGCAAAACGATAGAACTAAAGGCTCTGTATCAGAATGCATATAGCGTTCATAACAAAACCGATGAACTGACAGCACAAATAGAAATTAGTATGTAAGATCTGATAGTCATTACAGACACATGCGGCTGGATTCTCCGCCCCGCCACGCCACGTTCTGCCCCAACCTGCTGGCGGGATTCTCTGTTAAGCCGGCCGGTCAATGGGGTTTCCCATTGTGGGGCACCCCACACCGTCGGGAAACCCCCGGGCGCCGGCAAAACGGAGAATCACGCCGGCGGAGAATCCCGCCCATGATTGCTGGATGTCAAAGATTGGGACCTGTCAAAGACTGGCTGGCACGGTGGCACAGTGGTTAGCACTGCTGCCTCACAGCGTTGGGACCTGGATTTGATTCCGGCCTTGGGTGACTGTGTGGAGTTTGCACGTTCTCCCCGTGTCTGCGCGGGATTCCTCCGGGTGCTCCGATTTCCTCCCACAGTCCAAAAATGTCAAGGTTAGGTGGATTGGCCGTGCACAATTGCCCCTTAGTCGCCAAAGATGGGCAGGTTAGAGGGGGTTATGGGGATAGAGCAGGGGAGTTGGCTTAGGGGGGGGTGCTCTTTCAGAGGGTTGGTGCAGATCTGTATGGCCACCTTCTGTACTGTCGGGATTCAATGGATTCTATGGAACATTCAAGGGTACATATCATTCAGGAAGGACATGGGAGGCTAGGAAAAAGTGGAGAGGCAGCTCTGTTCATTAAGGATGACATTGGTACAATAGAGAGAGATGACCTTAGTTCTGGAGATATAGGACTAGTTTGCGTGGAGAAGGGAAATAGTAACGGTAAAGGCCGGAATTCTCCAGCTGTTGGGATTCTCTGATCCCACTGGCAGTGCAGTTCCGCCTCGGGTTTCCCAGTGATGTGCGTGGCTTCAATGGGAAATCCCATTGATAAGTGATAGGAGTAGAGAATCCAGCTGCCAATGAACAGCACGCCATCGAGAAACACGCGGTGGGAGACCGGGGATGCCTACCTGAGAAGTCACAGAGAATGCTGGGGCCTCAACCATTTGTAATTTCTGTCAATGACTTGGATGAAGGGACTGAACATATGGCTGTTACGTTTGCTGATGACATAAAGCTAGGAAAGTAAGTTGTGAAGAGGACATGAGGATTTTGCAAAGGGACAGAGCTAGGCCAAGTGAGATTCTAGGCAAATAATTTGGCAGATGGAGTATAATGTGAGATAATGTGAACCTGTTCACTTTGGCAGCAAGAATAGAAATGCTGCATGATGGAGAGAGAGTGCAGAAGTCAGTGGTACAGAGGGATCTGCTATGTTCATCATAGAATCCCTACAGTGCGGAAGGAGGTCATTCGGCCCATCAGGCCAGCGCCGACCCTCTGAAAGACAACCCCCACCTTGGCTCACTCCCCCCGCCTTATCCCTGTAACCCCACATAACCTGCACATCTTTGGACACTAAGGAGCAATTTATCATGGCCAATTCAACTAACCTGCACACCTTTGGACTGTGGGAGGAAACTGGAGCACCCAGAGGAAACCCATGCAGACACGGGGAGAACACGTAAACTCCACACAGACAGTTACCTAAGGTTGGAATTGAACACAGGTCCCTGGCGCTGTGAGGCAGCAGTGCTACCCACTGTGCCACCATGTCGCCCTCAGGACAGGTTAGTCTGCAGGTACAGCAGGTGGTTAGAAAGGCAAATGAAATATTGGTGTTTATTGTGAGGGGAATAGAATATAAAAGGAGAGACTTGGCAAGGTGGATGCAGAAAGAATGTTTCCCTGCTGTGAGAGAAACTAGAACTTGGGGGACACTGTTTAAAAATAAAGGGTAAGATGGAGGTGAGAAGAATGTTTTCCCAAAGACAAAGGGGCAGCACGGTGGCACAGTGGTTAGCACTGCTGCCTCACAGTGCCAGGGACCAGTAGCTCTGTTAACCAGCCTACCAATCTTGGTGTTGCCTGGAAACTTACTGATCATTCCCCCACCCCGCGCTCTCGTCTATATCATTTATAGATATTCAGGCAAATTGTTAAAATAGTCTACCTGTGGCAGGTGGTGAGGGAACCAACCAGGGAGAAAAACATACTTGACCTCATCGACCTGCCATCGCAGACGCATCTGTCCATGGGAATATTGGTAGGAGTGATCACAGCACAGACCTTATGGAGTCAAAGTTTTATCATCCATTGTGTTGTGTGGCACTACCACCATGCTAAATAGGATAGATTTCAAACAGGTCCAGCAAATCAAGACTGGGCATCCATGAGGAGCTGTAGGCCATCGGCAACACAATTGTATTCAACTACAATCTGTAACCTTATGACCCAGCATACCTCTCACTCTGCCATTACCACCAAGGAGCTCGGCATACCGAAAAATGAGGTGTTAACCTGGTGAAGCTGTAACACAGGATTACTTGTGTGCCAAACAGTATAAGCAGCAAAAAATAGACAGAGCTAAGTGATCCCACAACCAACGAATCAGATCTTAGTTCTGCAGTCCTGCCACATTCAGCCACGAATGGCGATGGACAAGTCAGCAACTCTTGGAGGAGGAGGAGGCTCCACAAATATCCCCACCCTCAATGATGGGGGAGCCCTGCACAGCAGTGCAAAAGACAAGGCTGAAGCATTGGCAACAATCATCAGCCAGAAGTGCCAAGTGGATGATCCATCTCAGCCTCCTCCTCCGGGGGTCCCCAGAATCACAGATATCAGTAATCCGCCAATTCGATTCACTCCACAAGAAGCTGGTGAAGGGATTGGATGTTACAAAGCCCATGGGCCCTGACAATATTCTGGCAATAGTACTGAAGACTTGTGCTCCATAATTCGCCACGGTCTTAGCCAAGCTGTTCCAGTACAGCTACAACACCGGCACCTACCCTATGGTGTGAAACATTGTCCAGGTATATCCTCTGCACAAATAGCAGGAGAAATTCAACCTGGCCAATTACGGGCAGCACGGTGGCCTAGTGGTTAGCACAACCGCCTCACGGCGCTGAGGTCCCAGGTTCGATCCCGGCTCTGGGTCACTGTCCGTGTGGACTTTGCACATTCTCCCTGTGTCTGCGTGGGTTTCGCCCCCACAACCCAAAAATGTGCAGAGTAGGTGGATTGGCCACACTAAATTGCCCCTTAATTGGAAAAAATAATTGGGTAATCTAAATTTTTTTTTAAACCTGGCCAATTACCACCAATGCTCAGTTTGGAGTCCGCCAGGGTCACTTAGCTCTTGACATCATTACAGCCTTGGCTCAAACATGGACAAAGGAGCTGAACTCCAGAGGAGGGGTGAGAGTGACTGCCCTTGACATCAAGGCAGCATTTGACCGAGTATGGCATCAAGGAGCCCTAGCAAAACTGGATTCAATGGGAATCAGGGGGAAAACTCTCCACTGGTTGGAGTCATACCTGGCACAAAGGAAAATGGTTGTGATTGTTGGAAGTCAGTCATGTCAGATCCAGGACATCATTACAGGAGTTCCTCAGGGGACTGCCTCATCTCAACCACCTTCAGCTGCTTCATCAATGATCTTCCTTCATAATATCAGAAGCAGGGTTGGTCGCTGATGACTGCACAAAGTTCAACATCATTTACGATTCCTCACATATTGAAGCAGTCCTCATGCAATTGCAGCAAGATCTGGACAATATTGACAAGTGGCAAGTAACATTCGTGCCACACAAGCGCTAGGCAATGACCATCCCCAACAAGAGAACATTGAACCATCTCCCCGGATATACAATGGCATTAATATCACTGATTCCTCCACTATCAACATCCTGTAGATATCATTGATCAGAAACTGAACTGGACTAGCCAAACAAATACTGTGGCTACAAGAGTAAGTCACCACTTGGAAGTTCCCCTCCAAGTCACACTACATCCTGACTTGGAAATATATCGTCGTTCCTGTTTTGTTCTGCTCTTGACGTAGCAAAAGCTGCTTCCTTGATGTGCACTCTGACAAAGGAAGGTTCAGACTTGGAGACAGCTTTAACACATTTATTAAACTGTTAACAATTCTCCTACTTGGATTCGACTCTCCTGTTAATCGTGCTATAGATACTCAGACTAACTAACCAGTCTGCTACAATCCACGTGGTGGGTGTGATGTGTTTCAATCGACCCTGTCTGTACTCACTAAGTGTCTCCACTGGAAAGAGACTGAGCATGTGTGCTGTCTCCATTTGTATGGGTAGCCTCCTTGTGGTAGTGTCACCTCTGTTTGTGGCGTGAATGCCCATTGGTTGTGCCCTATCTTACTGGCCTATTGGTTGAATGTCTGTGTGTTATGATGTCTCTGGTGCTCCCCCTAGTGTTTATCTAGTCTACGTGTATTTATATTAACCCCTTGTGTATTTATAGTGATGCATATCACCACAGTTCCTTCATTGTCACTGGGCCAAAATTCTGGAACTCCCTCCCTAACAGCATGGTGAGTGTGCCACACCACAGGGACTGCAGCGGTTCAAGAAGGCAGCTCACCACCACCTTCTCAAGGACAATTTGGGATGGACAATAAATGCTAGTTCAGCCAGTGATGCCCAAATCCTGTAAATGAACTAAAAAATAACAATTGCAGAAAAACTTGTGATGGCCTCAGGCAAGTGAAATTGAAACTAGCGGGCGATTTAACGCGCAAAAAAAGTTTCCTGTTTTGGGTGCATAAAGTGGGGTCATTCTCAGCGCCTACAGCACCGAGGATGGCCCTGCTATCTAATGGGACTCTGCTGCTGTTTTGGCCTCGGTCAGGAACGTCCGCCAAGGCTGAACGTCTCATTTCCTGCAGTGACGAGCTCAGCTCAGCGAGATCAGGGAGCCATTTTTAAATCGACCCCCATAGGAATCCCGAACGCGGACTTTGGACTTCCCCACTTCCCCAACGTACCTCTTTGGGAATTCTCAAGTCCCCCCCACACCTGACCTCTTGAGGGCAGGACACCCCCCAGGCCTGATTGCTGGCATGGACAACCTGGCAGCTGGGTACTTTGGCACTGCCAGCCTGGCCCGGTACCCTGGCACTGCCAGGGTGCCTGAGTGGCCATGCCAAGGTGCCAGGGTGGCAGTGCCAAGGTTCCCAGGTATCAATGGGAGTGCCAGAATACCATCCTGCCCTGAGCCCAACCACCCAGGGGGCTCCGATGTCCTGACCCCCCCAGGTACTTACACCTGGCCCACGTTAGTGTGAACCAATAGTAAACGGAGCCCTGGCGGGGTCTCCCAGGCACAGGCGTTAGTTCCCGGGACTTGGCAGGATATGGCGCCGACATATTTAAATGGCTGATTACCTCATTTATCTAATAGGTCATTTAAATGTGTTAATCTGGATCTCACCTAGTGAGGGCACGATTTAGATCGTGACGTCTCACAAGACCTCGTTAGATGTCATGAGGCATTCCAAGCATTGCAAATCTCTTGAGATGCCTATTGAGAGATTTAACAGCCTTATCGATTCACCATGTTGGGTGCAACAAGGCCATTAAATCACACCCTATATCTTGACGGAAAGTCTGAAGAATTAGGAGACTTTGAACATTTCGGGTAAAGTGAACTGTGAAGGATTTAAATATTGAAGGCCAAAAGAAAGAAAGGAAAAAGTGTGTAGAACAGAAAACAGTCAACTTGGGCCAAAGATGGGAAATGTTGGTGAAAACATCACTCCACAATGTGTGGTCTGGGAACGAGAGTCAGTCACAGAAACTGGCTGAGAAAGACTGGATTAAATTGTAGATCCACACGCAAAAAATATGGTTTTTGGAGCAGTAATTACTGTTGTGAAAATGTAGAATGAAAGAAAATTCCACCTCATGCTCCAGAAATGGGGGCAAGGAACTGATATTAAGTTGGATTAACACACTGCGGCCCTGTGTGAGGGGCTGTGTGTACTGACCCTGTGTGAGGGGCTGTGTGTACTGACCCTGTTTGAGGGGCTGTGTGTGCTGACCCTGTGGGAGGTGCTGTGTGTACTGACCCTGTGTGAGGGGCTGTGTGTACTGACCCTGTGGGAGGGGCTGTGTGTGCTGACCCTGTGGGAGGTGCTGTGTGTACTGAACCTTGTGTGAGGGGCTGTGTGTACTGACCCCGTGGGAGGGGCTGTGTGTGCTGAGCCTGTGGGAGGTGCTGTGTGTACTGGCCCTGTGGGAGGTGCTGTGTGTACTGACCCTGTGGGAGGTGCTGTGTGTACTGACCCTGTGTGAGGGGCTGCGTATATTGACCCTGTGTGAGGGGCTGTGAGGACTGATCTGGTGTGAGGGGCTGTGTATACTGACTGCGGTGAATGTGATTCACAAGACCGCACTGCAGCAACGCTAACGATTCGAGGCGCTAGCTATTCCAAATTTAAACTGTATGTCTTGCCCGACCTCTGCGCGCCACTCCTCTTGGGCTTGGATTTCCAATGTAATCTCAAGAGTCTCACCCTCAGCTTCGGCGGGCCCCTGCCCCCACTCACTATCTGCAGCCTCGCCAAGCTGCGCATCGCCTCCCCTCCTCTCTTCACCAACCTCACCCCGGATTGCAAACCGGTGTTTCTCAGTGGCCCTTCCTCGGACAGCACCGAGGACGGCCCTGCTATCTAATGGGACTCTGCTGCTGTTTTGACCTCGGTCAGGAACGTCCGCCAAGGCTGAACGTCTCATTTCCTGCAGTGACAAGCTCAGCTCAGCGAGATCAGGGAGCCATTTTTAAATCGACCCCCATAGGAATCCCGAACGCGGATTCTGGACTTCCCCACTTCCCCAACATACCTCTTTGGGAATTCTCAAGTCCCCCCCCACACCTGACCTCTTGAACGCAGGGCACCCCCATGATTGCTGGCATGGACAACCTGGCAGCTGGGTACTTTGGCACTGCCAGCCCGGTAGCCACCCGCAGCAGGCGGTACAGCCTGCAGGATAGGGTATTCAGTTCATCACTCATCAAGGAGGACCCCCGGTTGCTGTGGATGTACGCGGGGTAACCAAACAGGGAGAAAATGGACAGGAGGGCCTTTATGACGGTTGTTGTGGTCATGTCGGGGCAGGGGATGGCGAAAGGGAGTACTCGTCAATAACACTCAAGAAATATATGTTGCGGTTGTTGGAGGGGAGGGGACCCTTGAAGTCTGTACTGAGACGCTCGAAGGGGCGGGATGCCTTGATCAGATGCACTTGCTCGGGGCGGTAGAAGTGCGGTTTGCACTCTGCGCAGATGTGGCAGTCCCTGGTGATGGCCCTGACTTCCTCAACGGAGTAGAGCAGGTTGTGGGTCTTGATAAAGTGGTAAAAACGGGTTACCCCTGGATGGCAGAGGTCCGTGTGGAGGGAGCGGAGGCGGTCAATCTGCACGCTGGCGCAGGTACCGTGGGATAGGGCATCGGGAATAGGGCATCGGGAGGCTCGTTGAGCTTCCCAGGACGATACAAGATATCGTAGATGTACATGGACAACTCGATCCGCCACCTCAAGATCTTGTCGTTCTTGATCTTGCCCCTGTGTGCATTATCAAACATGAAGGCTACTGACCGTTGGTCTGTGAGGAGGGTAAACTTCCTGCCGGCCAGATAGTGCCTCCAATGTCGCACAGCTTCAACTATGGCGTGTGCCTCCTTTTCCACTGAGGAGTGGCAGATTTCGGAAGCGTCGAGGGTCCGGGAGAAGAAGGCCACGGGTCTGCCCGCTTGGTTCAGGGTGGCCGCCAGAGCTACATCGGACGTGTCGCTCTCGACCTGGAATGGGAGGGACTCGTCGATAGCATACATCGTGGCCTTTGCGATATCCGCTTTGATGGGGCTAAAGGCCTGGCGGGCCTCCAGCGACAGGGGAAAGGAGGTGGACTGGATGAGGGGGCGGGCTTTGTCAGCGTAGTTGGGGACCCACTGGACGTAATAGGAGAAGAAGCCCAGGCAGCGTTTGAGGGATTTGAGGGAGTTGGGGAGAGGGAGTTCCATCAGGGGGCGCATGCGTTCGGGATCGGGGCCTATCACTCCGTTAACCACTACGTAGCCAAGGATGGCTAGACGGCCGGTGCTAAACACGCACTTATCCTTATTGTAAGTTAAATTAAGGAGTTTCGCGGTTCGGAGGAATTTTTGGAGGTTGATGTCGTGGTCCTGCTGGTCGTGGCCGCAGATAGTGACGTTATCGAGATACGGGAAGGTGGCTCGTAAACCGTGCTTGTCGACCATTCGGTCCCTCTCCCGTTGGAAGACCGAGACCCCATTTGTGACACCGAATGGAACCCTGAGGAAGTGGTAGAGGTGCCCATCTGCCTCAAACACGGTGTACTTGCGGTCACTCGCGCGGATGGGGAGCTGGTGGTAGGCAGACTTAACGTCCACCGTGGAAAAAACTTTGTATTTCGCGATCCTGTTAACCAGGTCGGAAATACGGGGGAAGAGGGTACATGTCCAGCTGCGTAAACCTGTTGATTGTCTGACTGTAATCAATGACCATCCGGTTTTTCTCCCCAGTCCGAACTACCAGCATTTGGGCTCGCCAGGGACTGTTGCTGGCCTCGATGACTCCTTCCTTAAGGAGCCTCTGGATCTCGGACCCGATGAAGGTCCGGTCCTGGGCACTGTATCGTCTGCTCCGAGTGGCGACAGGTTTACAATCTGGGGTGAGATTAGCAAACAAGGAAGGGGGGTCCACTTTGAGGGACGCGAGGCTGCAGACAGTAAGGGGGGGAATAGGGCCGCACAATTGGAAGGTTAAGCTCTGCAGGTTGCACTGAAAATCCAGGCCCAAGAGTGCCGGAGCGCATAGACGGGGGAGAATGAGGAGTTTGTAGTTTTTGAAAACCCTCCCCTGGACCGTGAGGTCCGCTATGCAGCACCCGGTGATCTGGACGGAGTGCGAACCCGAGGCTAACTCGATCTTATGTTTGACTGGGTGGATGGGGAGCGCGCAACGTCTTACCGTGTCGGGGTGGACAAAACTTTCCGTGCTCCCGGATTCCAGTAGGCATTTTGTCTCATGCCCGTTGAGCTGGATCGTTGTCATTGTCTTGGCGAGCGTGCGTGGTTGTGACTGGGCGAGCGTGATGGAAGCAAGTCGTGGCGAGAGTTCCAGATCATCCTCGGTGGCAGAGTAATCGCTGGCAGGGCCTTCTGTGTTGTCCCAAGATGGCGACGCCCAGGACCCAGACGTGGAGTCCGGGCCCCAAGATGGCGGTGCCCAGGACCCGCACGTGGAGCCGGGGCCCCAAGATGGCGGCGCCTGTGGGGACCTCGTGGTGGCTGGGGGAAAGGTCAGTGGCGTCTGCGGGCTGGTCAGGGTAGCCGGGAGCGGGGGTAGGGAGGACCGTGAGCTTGTTGCGGGGGCCGGGAGGCGGGCCGGAGAGGTCGGTGCGCGGTGCTGGGCCCTGGGAGGGCCCAGGGGGGGCGATCCGCGGTCGCTGCGCGGAACAGCAGCGACCGACTTGGTCTGGCAGACCACAGCGTAGTGGCCCTTCTTACTGCAGCTCTTACACAGAGCGGAGCGGGCCGGGCAGCGCGGGCGGGGGTGCTTGGAGAGGCCGCAAAAATAGCAGCGGGGCCCCGCGCAGGTGGGGGGTTGGGGTCAGCAGAGGACGGAGGTGGAGCGTGCCACGAGGTCCAGGGGGTTGCCCCGCGGCCGTGGGCATATGCGCGGGTGTTCAGGTCGGCGACCTCCAGGGTGGTTGCAAGGGTCCGTGCCTCAGCTAGGCTGAGGGCGTTCGTCTCCAGCAATCATTGGCGGATAGAGGAGGATTGCATGCCGGCAACATAAGCGTCTCTGATTAAAAGTTCCATGTGCTCTGTCGCAGAAACTTGGGGACAGGCACAATTTCTCCCCAGAGCCGCGAGGGCCTGGTAAAACTCATCAAGGGACTCACCAGGGAACTGTTGTCTAGTAGTCAGGAGATGCCGTGCACATACTTCGTTGACCGGCCGGAGAAAGTGTCCTCTCAGGATATCCATGGCCCCGTCATAATCCTTTTCGTCCTCAATCATTGAGTATACCGCCGTGCCCACGCACGGGTGGAGGATGTGGAGTTTCTGCTCCTTGGTGGGCTTGCTGGCCGCAGTCGTCAGGTAACTGTTGAAACACGCCAGCCAATGTTTAAAGGTTGCAGGCGCATTCGAAACATGCGGGCTGATGCGGAGGCAGTCAGGCTTGATGCGTAGCTCCATTTCAAAATTCTAGCTGATTAAATTGATGTACCATCAATTGGACGCGAGACACGATGAAGGTCCAAACTTAGGCTTTAATCAGCTAGATGTTAGCCCGGTGGTCGACTACAGTGAAAGGCCGACCGCCAGGAACTCTGGGTACTTATACCCCACCTTGGAGGTGGGGTCTACTTGCCTCTCGACCAATTAGTGAGCAGTCACATGACTAGACCCAGCCAATCAGACGAGAGGCACATGACCAGCCAGAGCCAATGGGAAACCAGTGCTCTGCACCAATGACAATGCTCCTATTCATACCACCACACCCTGTGTGAGGGGCTGTGATACTGACCCTGTGTGAGGGGCTGTGATACTGACCCTGTGTGAGGGGCTGTGATACTGACTCTGTGTGAGGGGCTGTGAATACTGACCCTGTGGGAGGTGCTGTGTGTACTGACCCTGAGTGAGGGGCTGTGATACTGACCCTGTGTGAGGGGCTGTGATACTGACCCTGTGTGAGGGGCTGTGATACTGACTCTGTGTGAGGGGCTGTGATACTGACTCTGTGTGAGGGGCTGTGTGTACTGAGCCTGTGGGAGGTGCTGTGTGTACTGACCCTGTGGGAGGTGCTGTGTGTACTGACCCTGTGGGAGGTGCTGTGTATATTGACCCTGTGTGAGGGGCTGTGATACTGACCCTGTGTGAGGGGCTGTGAGTACTGACCCTGTGTGAGGGGCTGTGAGTACTGACCCTGTGTGAGGGGCTGTGAGTACTGACCCTTTGTGAGGGGCTGTGAGTACTGACCCTGTGTGAGGGGCTGTGAGTACTGACCAAGTGTGAGGGGCTGTGATACTGACTGTGTGTGAGGGGCTGTGAGTACTGACCCTGTGTGAGGGGCTGTGATACTGACCCTGTGTGAGGGTCTGTGAATACTGACCCTTTGTGAGGGGCTGTGAGTACTGACCCTGTGTGAGGGGCTGTGAGTACTGACCCTGTGTGAGGGGCTGTGATACTGACTCTGTGGGAGGTGCTGTGTGTACTGACCCTGAGTGAGGGGCTGTGAGTACTGACCCTGTGTGAGGGGCTGTGATACTGACCCTGAGTGAGGGGCTGTGAGTACTGACCCTGTGTGAGGGGCTGTGATACTGACCCTGTGTGAGGGGCTGTGAGTACTGACCTGGTGGGAGGCACTGTGTGTACTCACCCTGTGTGAGGGGCTGTGATACTGACCCTGTGTGAGGGGCTGTGATACTGACCCTGTGTGAGGGGCTGTGTGTACTGACCCTGTGTGAGGGGCTGTGAATACTGACCCTTTGTGAGGGTCTGTGAATACTGACCCTTTGTGAGGGTCTGTGAATACTGACCCTTTGTGAGGGGCTGTGAGTACTGACCCTTTGTGAGGGGCTGTGAGTACTGACCCTTTGTGAGGGGCTGTAATACTGACCCTTTGTGAGGGTCTGTGATACTGACCCTTTGTGAGGGTCTGTGAATACTGACCCTTTGTGAGGGGCTGTGAATACTGACCCTTTGTGAGGGTCTGTGAATACTGACCCTTTGTGAGGGGCTGTGAATACTGACCCTTTGTGAGGGTCTGTGAATACTGACCCTTTGTGAGGGGCTGTGAGTACTGACCCTGTGTGAGGGGCTGTGAGTACTGACCCGGTGGGAGGCACTGTGTGTACTCACCCTGTGGGAGGGGCTGTGATACTGACCCTGTGTGAGGGGCTGTGATACTGACCCTTTGTGAGGGGCTGTGAGTACTGACCCTGTGTGAGGGGCTGTGAGTACTGACCCTTTGTGAGGGGCTGTGAATACTGACCCTGTGTGAGAGGCTGTGATACTGACCCTGTGTGAGGGGCTGTGATACTGACCCTGTGTGAGGGGCTGTGAGTACTGACCCGGTGGGAGGCACTGTGTGTACTCACTCTGTGGGAGGGGCTGTGAGTACTGACCCTGTGTGAGGGGCTGTGAATACTGACCCTTTGTGAGGGGCTGTGAATACTGACCCTTTGTGAGGGGCTGTGAATACTGACCCTGTGTGAGGGGCTGTGATACTGACCCTGTGTGAGGGGCTGTGATACTGACCCTGTGTGAGGGGCTGTGAATACTGACCCTTTGTGAGGGGCTGTGAATACTGACCCTTTGTGAGGGGCTGTGAATACTGACCCTGTGTGAGGGGCTGTGAGTACTGACCCTTTGTGAGGGGCTGTGAATACTGACCCTTTGTGAGGGGCTGTGAGTACTGACCCTTTGTGAGGGGCTGTGATTACTGACCCTTTGTGAGGGGCTGTGAATACTGACCCTTTGTGAGGGGCTGTGAATACTGACCCTTTGTGAGGGGCTGTGAATACTGACCCTGTGTGAGGGGCTGTGATACTGACCCTGTGTGAGGGGCTGTGATACTGACCCTGTGTGAGGGGCTGTGAATACTGACCCTTTGTGAGGGGCTGTGAATACTGACCCTTTGTGAGGGGCTGTGAGTACTGACCCTGTGTGAGGGGCTGTGAATACTGACCCTTTGTGAGGGGCTGTGAGTACTGACCCTTTGTGAGGGGCTGTGATACTGACCCTGTGTGAGGGGCTGTGATACTGACTCTGTGTGAGGGGCTGTGATACTGACCCTGTGTGAGGGGCTGTGAGTACTATATTGAAAATGTGCCGTTCCTGGTCTGTATTGAGCATTTTAAGGCAGGGTTGTGGCTGTGCTTGAGAACGTGCTGATAGCATGGGACCCTCAGTCCATAACCTTTGTATCATGTTTGTGAAATGACCTGTGGTACTGCTGTAACATTTGCAATCTGATCTTTGAAAAATGTATTTGTGACTTCCGGTTGCAGTGATGCGGAGCTAAGTCGCACGTTCGGCGGCTCCCGCTATTTTTGGACTTTTGGGCTCATTTTAGGGCCCGTAATGGCGCTGGACGGACTTTTCCCGGTGTGGAAAGACATCAGCTACGCTTCTCTGCTGGTGGATGGACTGGACCAGGAGCGGGTCGGTTAAAAAATCGGCTCTGGAGCAGAGAAAGGTGCGAGGGAGGAAGACCAAGATGGCGGCGGGCGGGGAATCGGCAGTGTGGAAGCAGTGGGCACAGGAGCTGCTCCATCGCTGCTTCAGGGAGCTGAAAGCTGAGCTGCTAGAACCGCTAAAGGCCTCACTTGACAAGCCCACGGCGACCCAGACGGCCCAGGGGGCAGAGATCCGCGAGGCCCGGCAAAAGGCCTCGGAGAATGAGGACGAAATCCTAGGCCTGGCGGTGAAGGTGGAGGCGCACGAGGTGCTCCACAAGAAATGGCAGGCGAGGCTGGAGGAAATGGAGAACCGCTCGCGGCGGAAGAGTTTGCGGATCCTGGGCCTCCTGGAGGGGGGTGGAGGGATCGGACTTGGGGGCCTACGTGGTCACGATGCTGAACTCGCTAATGGGAGCGGGGTCCTTCCAAGGCCCCTTGGAGCAGGAGGGGGCCCGTCGAGTGTTGGTGAGAAGGCCCAAGCCTAACGAGCCGCCAAGGGCGGTGCTGGGCGGTTTCACCGGTTCGTCGACTGAGGATATGTGCTGAGGTGGGCCAAGAAGGAGAGGAGCAGCAGGTGGGAGAATACAGAGGTCCGAATTTACCAGGACTGGAGCGCGGAGGTGGTGAAAAAAAGGGCCGGTTATAACCGGTCGAAAGCAATGCTGCACAAGAGAGGCGTGAAGTTTGGCATGTTACAGCCGGCGCGCCTCTGGGTCACTTATAAAGAGCCAGTATTACTTTGACTCCCCGGAAGAGGCCTGGGCCTTTGTCCAGGCAGAGAAGCTGGACTCGGACTGAGGATTGAGGAGGGGTTGGGGACTGATGTACAGTGTTTGGAGGCTCTGTTCTCCCTTGTTTTTCTGTGTTGGCTTTTGTTTTTCTTTTTCTTGTGGGAAAGCTTGTGGGATATTTTGTAGGGCCATAGGGGCGCGGGCCTTCGCTTCCCACGTTTCAGGTCGAGGGGCGGGGTTTAAGCTGGAGGCGCGGGCTTTTTCCCGTGCTGGAGTCGGAATGGGAGGGGACTATGCCGGTCGGGGGGAAGGGTGGAAGTGTTACACCGGAGGGGGGGGGGGGGGGGGGGGGGGGGGGGGGGCGTTAGGGTGGCGGGAGCAGCCAGGGTCAGCAGGAGTCAGCTGACTTACGGAAGTACAATGAGAGGGGCAACGCAGCTAGGGGAGGCCCTAGCTAGGGGGGAGGGGGTGTTGGAGGGGAGCAGGGGGAGGTACCAGGTTGCTGCTGGAAGGGCCGAAGGGGAACTGATGGTATTAGGAGGGGTCGGGACGAGGATCTGCCACTGTGGGGAACGGGCCGTGCGGGGACTGTGGGCACGTGGTTGGCCGAGGAAGAGTTATGGCTGACCGGCGGGGAGGGAGGGTGAATAGCCCCCCGATTCGGCTGGTCACATGGAATGTAAGGGGGCTGAATGGGCCGGTCAAGCGGGCCCGGGTGGTCGCACATTTGAAGGGGCTGGGGGCGGATGTGGCTATGCTCCAGGAGATGCACCTTAGGGTGGCAGATCAGGTAAGGTTGAGAAAGGGGTGGGTTGGGCAAGTGTTCCATTCGGGGTTGGATGTGAGGAACCGGGGGGGTGGTGATTTTGGTGGGGAAGAGTATGTCGTTTGTGGCGTCGAGTGTGGTGGCGGATAGTTATGGCAGGTATGTGATGGTGAGCGGTAGGCTCCAAGGGGAGCGGGTGGTGCTGGTTAATGTGTACGCCCCAAATTGGGACGATGCAGGCTTTATGCAGCGTATGCTGGGCCGGATTCCAGACCTTGAGACGGGGGGTTTGATAATGGGAGGAGATTTCAATACAGTGCTGGACCCAGCACTAGATCGCTCGTGGTCCAGGACGGGTAAGAGGCCGGCGGCGGCCACAGTTCTGAGGGGGTTCATGGACTAGATGGGAGGGGTGGATCCTTGGAGGTTTATGAGGCCGGGGGTTAGGGAATTTTCGTTCTTCTCCCATGTCCATAAGGCTTACTCCCGGATTGGCATCTTTGTCTTCAGTAGGGCGTTGATTCCGAGGGTGGTAGGTGCGGAATATTCGGCGATAGCCATATCTGACAACGCTCTGCATTGGGTAGACCTGGAGTTGGGGGAGGGGAGTGACCAACGCCCGATGTGGAGGTTAGAGGTGGGGCTGCTGTCGGACGAGGAGGTATGCGGGCGGGTCCGGAGGTGCATAGAGGGGTATTTAGAAACTAATGATAATGGGGAAGTGCAGGTGGGGGTGGTGTGGGAGGCGCTGAAGGCGGTGGTTAGGGGGGAGCTGATTTCCATCAGGGCACATAGTGGGAGGGGGAGGTTGGTGGAAGAAATGGTGAGGGTGGACAGGGGGTACGCGGAGGTCGCGGAAGAAGGGCTATTGAGGAAGCGTCGTAGTCTCCAAGCGGAGGCGTAGTGGAGGAGGGTGGTAGGGGCAGTATACGAGTACGGGGAGAAGGCGAGTTGGATGCTGGCGCACCAGCTCCGGAAGCGGGAGGCGGCGATGGAGATAGGGGGAGTTAGGGATGGAGGAGTGAGTCTGGTGCGGAGTGCGAGGGGCATTAACGGAGTGTTTAGGACCTTCTATGAGGAGTTATACTGGTCAGTGCCCCCAGTGGAGGAGGGAGGAATGGACCGCTTTTTGGGCAAGCTGGAGTTCCCGAGAGTGGAGGAGGAGCAGGTGGAGGGTCTGGGGCACCAGTTGAGCTGGAGGAGCTGGTTAATGTGATGGGGAGCATGCAGTCAGGGAAGGCACCGGGACCCGATGGGTTCCCGATTGAATTTTATAAGAAGTTTTCAGACCTGCTGGGCTCGCTGCTAGTGAGGACCTTGAATGAGGCAAGGGAGCGGGATAAGGACCCCCTTCAGTGTGGATCATATTGGCCGATTTCGCTCCTCAATGTGGATGCGAAACTGCTGGCCAAGATATTGGCCGGGCGGGTGAAGGATGTGGTGCCACAGGTTATTTACGAGGATCAAACGGGTTTTGTGAAGGGGAGGCAGTTGAACGTTAATGTGCGGAGGCTTCTCAATGTCATAATGATGCCGGCAGTGGACGGGGAGGCGGAGATGGATGCGGAGAAGGCCTTTGACAGGGTGGAGTGGAGATACCGTTGGGAGGTTTTGAAGAGGTTCGGGTTTGGTGAGGGATTTATTAGGTGGGTGAGGCTGTTGTATGATACCCCGGTGGCGAGTGTGGTGATCAATGGGAGGAGGTCGGAGAACTTTCGGTTGTACAGGGGACGAGGCAGGGGTGCCCCCTGTCTCCCCTGCTGTTTGCATTGGCGATTGGACCCCTGGCCATGGCGCTGAAGGAATCGAGGAACTGGAGGGGGATAGTGCGGGGGGGGGGAGGGGGGAGGAGCATCGTCTGTCATTGTACGCGGACGATTTATTGTTGTAGGTGGCAGACCCGGTGGGGGGGATGCCGGAGGTGATGAGGATTCTTGGGAAGTTCGGGGAGTTCTCTGGGTATAAGCTCAACGTGGGGAAGAGTGAGCTGTTCATGGTGCATTCGGGGGGCCAGGAGAGAGAGATAGGGGAGCTTCCGCTGAAAAGGGCAGAGAGGAGCTTCAGATACCTGGGGGTCCAGATAGCCAGGAGCTGGGGGGCCCTGCATAGGTTAAACTTCATGAGGCTGGTGGAGCGGATGGAGGAGGAGTTTAGGAGGTGGGATGTGTTGCCACTCCCCCTAGCGGGCAGGGTCCAGTCGGTCAAAATGACGGTGCTCCCGAGGTTTCTGTTCCTATTCCAGTGTCTACCCATCATGATCCCGAAGGCTTTTTTCAGGAGGGTCAGTAGGAGTATTACGGGGTTTGTGTGGGTGCAGAAGACCCCGAGGGTGAGGAGGGTATTCCTGGAGCGGGGTAGGGAAGTGGGTGGGTTGGCGCTGCCCAACCTGTATGGGTACTACTGCGCTGTGAACGTGGCAATGATACATAGGTGGGTGAGGGAGGGGGAGGGTGCGGCATGGAAGAGGCTGGAGGCGGCGTCCTGTGTGGATACGAGCCTAGAGGCGCTGGTGACGGCGCCGTTGCCGCTCCCCCCAGCAAGGTATTCTACGAGTCCGGTAGTGGTGGCTACTCTCAAAATCTGGGGGCAGTGGAGGCGGCATAGGGGGGAGGTGAAGGCTTCAGTTTGGTCCCCTGATGCACGATCAATTGCACGAAAGACTCAGATTGGTACAACTGTGGCTTTATTACAGTCAGATGCGTGGGCTCCTGCTGCAGCTGGCGGAATGGCTAATCAGGAGGAGGTCACGCATATTTATACGGCTCCTTGTGGGCGGAGCGAGCCGGCAAGGGCAAAAGGTGAACCTGTAGTGCAGATCCTACCTTACATCCCCTAATACAGGTGCACACAGTGGATCACCACATTCACCCCCTGTTAAAAATGAGTCCGGCGGGGGTGGCGCGGAACTATATACAGATTTACAAATAATTTACAGAGGGGAGGGGGGAAAATATATGTCCATCTTGTAGTCTGGTACCCGTCAGAGGATAAGTCTGTCCGGTGGTTTGACGGTTCGCTGGGAGCAACGCAGCAGTGGTGGAGATGTTGGTGTTGGCAGTGTCGGCGTCGACGACGTCGGTGCTGGCGGTGTTGGTGCTGGCCAGTAACTGGATGACTCCGGGAGCGTGCCGAAATCTTCCTCGTCCTCTAGCGTGGGCTGGGGAACGAGGGATAGACCTGGTGGGGTTAATGCTGGGAGTGCCGGAGGAGGGGTGGCGCGTGGGTGGGGAAGTGTGTGGGAGTGGAACCTGAGGGAGCCAGGTCCCTGAGTGAGACCGTATCCTGGCGGCCATTGGGGAACTCCACATAGGAATTCTGGGGGTTGGCGTGTAGCAGGTGCACCCTGTCCACCAAGGGGTCCGCCTTGTGGAGTTGGACATGCCTACGAAGAAGGACTGGCCCTGGAGCAGCGAGCCAAGTCGGGAGCGACACCCCGGATGTAGATTTCCTAGGGAAGGCAAAAAAACATTCATGGGGTATATTGTTAGTTGCGGTGCACAGCAGTGATCGAATGGAATGGAGCGCATCCTGCCAGCGAGCGGCTGGGAGGTTTCCGGACCGTAAGGCCAGCTGGACGGCCCTCCAAACCGTCCCGTTCTCCCTCTCTACCTGCCCGTTTCCCCGGGGGTTATAGCTGGTCGCCCTGCTGGAGGCGATACTCCTGCTGAGCAGGAACTGACGCAGCTCATCGCTCATGAACGAGGATCCCCTGTCACTGTGGATATAGTCAAGGATACCGAACAGAGCGAAGATGGAGTTGAGGGCCTTGATGACGGTGGCAGACGTCATATCGGGGCATGGGATGGCGAAGGGGAACCTAGAGAATTCATCGACCACACTAAGGATGTAGGTGTTGCGGTCGGTGGAGGGGGGGGGGGGGGCCTTTGAAATCCACGCTGAGGCGTTCAAAGGGGCGGGACGCTTTCACCAGGCGCGTGCGGTCTGGCCGGTAGAAGTGCGGCTTGCACTCAGCACAGACCTGGCAGTGTCTGGTGACTGTCCGTACTTTCTCGACGGAGTAGGGCAGATTGCGGGCTTTGACCAGATGGTACAACCGAGTGACCCCCAGGTGACAAAGGCTGTCGTGCAAGGCACGGAGCTGGTTTACTTGTGCGCTGGCACATGTACCTCGAGAGAGGGCGTCTGGGGGCTCGTTGAGCTTGCCGGGGCGATACAAGATCTCGTGGGGAGGTGGAGAGCTCGATTCTCCACCGCAAGATTTTATCATTTTTGATCTTGCCCCGCTGTGTGTTGTTGAACATGAAAGCTACCGACCGTTGGTCAGTGAGGAGAGTGAATCTCCTGCCGGCCAGGTAATGCCTCCAGTGCCGCACCGCATCAACGATTGCCTGGGCCTCCTTTTCAACAGATGAATGTCGAATTTCGGAGGCATGGAGGGTGTGGGAAAAGAATGCCACGGGTCTGCCTGCCTGGTTCAGCGTGGCGACACCTGAAGCGTCGCTCTCTACTTGGAAAGGCAGTGTCTCATCTACTGCGTGCATCCCAGCCTTGGCTATGTCTGAGCGAATACGGGCGAAGGCCTGTTGTGCCTCGGCCGTGAGAGGAAATTGTGTGGACTGGATTAGTGGGCGGGCCTTGTCCGCGTATTGTGGGACCCACTGGGCGTAGTAAGAAAAGTACCCAAGGCAGCGTTTGAGGGCCTTGGGGCAGTGGGGGAGGGGAAGCTCCATGAGGGGGCGCATGCGGTCGGGGTCGGGCCCCAGTAGTCCGTTTTGGACTATGTAGCCGAGGATGGCTAAGCGGTCTGTGCGGAACACACACTTCTCCTTATTATACGTGAGGTTAAGGAGAGATGCGGTGTAGAGAAATGTAGCAAGGTTGGCGTCATGGCCCTGCTGGTCATGGCCGCAGATGGTGACATTGTCTAAGTACGGAAACGTGGCCCGCAGCCCGTACTGGTCAACCATTCGGTCCATTTCTCGTTGAAATACCGAGACCCCATTAGTGACGCCGAAGGGAACCCTAAGAAATTGTTACAGTGACCGTCCGCCTCGAAGGCAGTGTAGGGACGGTCCGATTTACGGATGGGGAGCTGGTGGTAGGCGGATTTCAGGTCAATTGTCGAGAAGACCCGGTACTGCGCAATCTGATTGACCATATCAGATATGCAAGGGAGGGGGTACGCGTCGAGCTGCGTGTACCGGTTGATGGTCTGGCTGTAGTCCATGACCATCCTGTGCTTCTCCCCAGTTTTAACCACCACCACTTGGGCTCTCCAGAGACTGTTGCTGGCCTCGATAATACCCTCCCGAAGCAGCCGCTGGACTTCGGGCCTGATGAAGGCGGTGTCCTGGGTGCTGTACCGTCTGCTCCTGGTGGCGACGGGCTTGCAATCCACAGTCAGATTGGCAAAGAGGGAGGGAGGGTCAACCTTGAGGGTCGTGAGGCCGCGAACGGTGAGGGGAGGTAGGGGTCCGCTGAATTTGAGGGTGAGGCTCTGGAGGTTACATTGGAATTCCATGTCCAGTAAAAGTGTCGCACAGAGATTGGGGAGAACGTACAGGCGGAAACGGTTAAATTCAACGCCCTGTACGGTGAGTTTAACCAGACAGAAGCCCCGGATCGGGACAGATTGGGATCCGGAGGCCAGGGAGATCCGCTGGTTGGCGGGATGGACCGTGAGGGAGCAGCACCTTACCGTGTCCGGGTGGATGAAGCTGTCCGTGCTCCTGGAGTCGATGAGGCAGGAGGTCCCGTGGCCGTTGAAAAGCACCATCGTGGAAGCGGTGGCCAGGTTGCGAGGACAGGACTGGTCGAGCGTCATTGAAGCGAGTAGCGGGCGATCGACCGAAGAGTCCGACGAGTCCAATGAATAGCGGCAGCGACCCGGGTCCCGTGGTCCAGTTCCGAGGGGAGGACAAAATGGCGCCGTCTGGAGTACCTGCGGAGAAGAAGATGGCGGCACCCATGCAGCGCATGTTCCGGGGGTGGCGAAAGATGCCGGCGACCATGGAACGCACGTGGAGTCGGGGAAGGAAGATGGCGGCACCCACTGATCGCACGTGGCCCGGGGGGCGGAGGACGGCAGGGCCCATTGCGCGATCGGCTGCAGCGAGTGGGGGACTTCGGGCGCGATAGCGGCAACTGCGCAGGACTGACACACCGCTGCATAGTGGCCTTTCTAGCCACAAGACCTGCAGGTCGCGGTGCGGGCCGGGCAACGCTGGCGGGGTGCTTCTGCTGACCGCAGAAGTAGCAGCGGGGACCCCCAGGGTGCGCGGTGCGGCGAGCGGCGCATGCATACTGCGTGGGAGCGGCTCCAGTCGGGGGGGGGGTCGGTTGCGGGGTCCACGAGGGGTAGGGTGGGTCGCGCGGCTGGCGGGGTAGGATTGCACATTACGGGAAGCGGCCATCATTGAGAGCGCTAAAGTCTTTGTTGCTGCAAGTGCGAGAGCGGCCCCTTCCAGCAGTCGTTGCCGGATGGGGTCCGATGCAATACCCGTCACAAAGGCATCCCGCATGAGTAGATTTGAATGTTCTGTGGCCGAGATGGCCTGGCAGTCGCAGTCCCGTACTAGAGGGATAAGGGCCCGCCAGAAGTCCTCAATCGACTCATCCGGTTGTTGAACGCGAGTGGAGAGTACATGCCTTGCAAACAGAGTGTTCGTCGATTGTGCGGAATTTTCTTTGAGCAGTTCCAAGGCCCGGGCGTAATTAGGTGTGTCCTGGATCAGCGGGAACATGCTGGAGCTCAGTCTGGAGTAAAGGAGTTGTACCTTCTGAGCCTCCGATGGTTCAGGGTCCACTGAGGAGATGTAGGCCTCGAAAACAGCCAGCCAGTGGTTGAAGTCTTTCCTGACGTATGGCGACTGCGGATCCAGCTGCAGGCGATCAGTGGTAGAGATCACCACAAAGTGTCAGGGAGGCACGGCCAACCACACCCACAAGTTCTGGGCACGCTTGCCGGATACTGGACGACAATGTCCAGGGGTTGTGGGAGGGAGGGTGGAGCCACGTTCAGGCCAGCCAAAACTCTTCATGGGGAGAGGGGCCGACGCCCTTGCCTTTGCCTCCCTGATCGCCTGCCGGAGAATCCTGCTCGGCGGCAAAAGGCAGCACCACCCAAACCGGCAGACTGCTTGTCCGACCTGGTGGAAATCCTCAAACGAGAGGAAATAAATTTTGCCACCCGTGGGTCAGACGACGTCTTCCTCAGGACGTGGAAGTCATTCCCCAACTTGTTCCAAGATCTGTTTGCAGCCAGCAACCCGGAGGGGGAGACATAAACGAGTCGCGGAATAATGATGAAAAGGAAAGAGGGGGGAGGGGGAGAGGAAAGGATGGGGTGGGGGAGGGGGGAGAGGACACACAAGAAAAACGAGAGGGACAAGGGACTAATACTATAGATAGACATCTGTAAATATATGCCGAGGCCAAACTAGGAGCTGCAGCAAAGATACACGGGTCAGTGGGGGTCATGGCCACAACAGAAGGGAAAGCAAGTGTATGTAAATACCTGTACTGACTTTGGCCTGTTTTTTTACCTCCTTTTATTTCTTGCTTATTTCTGTTTTCTGCACCTCTGGTCAGCCGTTGTGTAAAGTGGAACATGAGTTGTGAAATACAAAAGCTGAAAACCCAATAAAAACACTTGGAAAACCTGGGGACCATTACCACCTGATGACCTTTTACCACCTGGGGACTGTTACCACTAGGGGGCCATAAAAACCTGAGGACTGCTGCACCTGGGGACCATTGCCATCTGGGGACCGTTGTTACATGGGGACCATTACCACCCGGGGGACCATTACCACCTGGGGACCGGCCGGTGTGTGCTGCTATATGATCACAACAGCCTGTTAAAAGAACAGACTTGCATTGATGTGGCACCTTTCACAGGATCTGAATTTTCCAAAGTACTTCCGAGCTAATGAAGCATTATTGAAGTGTGGGTGGTTTTGCAGGAAATTGGGCACATCAGAATCCTACCAAGAGCGACACAAGATCTAATCATCTCATTTACTGATGTTTAGATGGGGAGAACTCCCTGCCTCTTCTTCGCAATGGGAAGGTTTTAAAACGGTGAAGGGTTTTGATAGGGTAAAAGGCTGTTCCTTATTTCCATGCAGATAGCTGAGGATTAGCAATTGAAAATCAGTCCCGAAGCAGACCGGGATGAGGAGAATTATTTTCGTGAAGAGGGTTTGTTTGGAGCACGAACTGCTCTTTCCCACGGGGAACAGTTGAGGTAGGCATCAGTAGGCATTCTTAATGGCGAAAATAGATAAATATTTGAAGCAAAGGAAATGACCGGGCTTTGTAGAAAGAGCCGGGATTCATTTTGCATTAGGACCAAGCACAGGAATTGGAAAAGGATTGAAATTGAAAAGTGAAGAAGTGATGCATCCATTCTACAGAGCCTTGGCCAGGATCACCGATGCTTTCGATTATGCCCATTGAAACACGGAAAAGTTATTATTTATTCCTTGGATTCTTTCATGGGCTTCTCTGGCTAGGCCAGCATTTATTGCCCATCCCTAGTTGCCCTTGAATATGGTGGTGAGCCACCTTCTTGAACCGCTGCAGCCTATGTAGTGTAGGTACACCCACGGTGCAGTTAGGGATGGAGCTCCAGGATTTCCAGCGACTGTGAAGGAATGGCCGACATATTTTCAAGTCAGAGTGGTGTGTGGCTTGGAGGTAAACTTGTAGCTGGTGGTTTTCCCATTTATCTGCTTCCCTTGTCCTTCCATAGAACATAGAACATTACAGCGCAGTACAGGCCCTTCGGCCCTCGATGTTGCGCCGACCTGTGAAACCACTCAGGTGGTAGATATTGCAGGCTTAGAAGGTGCAGTCAAAGGAGCCTTGGCGAGTTCCTTCAATGGGGTTCTTGGGGTGGAAATGGTCATTGCCTGGCATTCGTGTGGCACAAACATCTCTTGCCAAATTGCACTTGGAGGACATACAGCCCAGATTCAGAATTACATCAAAATTTAAAGGGTTAAATCATGAGGGCAAGTTACATAACCTTAAATTGAGCGGGTTGAGAATTGATTTAATTAAAGTGATGAAGAGATTTGACAAAAAAGATCCAGAGAATTTATTTACTCTGATGGAGGAATTGAGAGCAAGATTAATATTCAGGTCGAAATTTTTCAGAAATGAAATCAGGAAGCACTTTTTCACACAAAGGATCCTGGACAACAAGCAGCACTGTTCAATGTAAGAATGGGAAACATGGTGGGCGAAGGGGATTTAATTAGGCAGCAGCCAACATCTCACAAGCCAGGTTGAATTTGTGAGATAAAGTTGGTGGCGGGTCAGCGATGGACCGGCCAACACACCGCCCAGGTGGCAAGAACCAATTTACCCTTCATTTACATACCATGAATTAATTGGGAATAAAATTAAGTCCTACCTTCAAAGTTCAGTCAGCAACACATGGAAATGTGCGCCTTCTGTTTCCCATCACCTTAAATGCAGTGTGCACCAGCTGTGTGTTATATTTCTTTGTTGCTGCAATGGAAAAGGGCGGGATTCTCCGTCGGCTGACGCCAGAATTGGGAAATACGATTTGGCGGAGAATCGGTTTTGATGGCAAAATCGTTGCAGGCGCTGATTTCACACCAAATTGCAATTTCCTGAGGCCTCCAAAGCGGCATCAATACATTCCAGAGCACACGTACAGTAAATGCCATTGGCATATCATTAGCGGCCTGACCTGGTATTCTCCGGGTCCTCTGCAATGCTTTGTCTCCTGTAGGGAAAATTCCAGATGGTGAGGTTCACTTATGCTTTCAAAATTCGGGAAACAGGCACTGTGGCTCCTGAGGGTGAGAGGGGGGACACGGAAACATTGCCATAGTTTGCTGACAGTTCTGCCGCTGGCTGGGGGGGGGGGGGGAGGGTTCGCCACGAATCCTATCCCAGCGTCAACACTTGGGGCTGGATTCTCCGATTTTGAGGCCATGTCCATAGGAAGTGTCTAGTTTTACAAGAAAATGTCGGTGCTGCCCCTGCACCGATGCTCCGCTGGTTGGGGGGGGGGGGGGGGGGCTAGCAGTTGCGCCATGCAAAGCCCCCGGCTTTACCTGCAGATATGGATGGAGAATTGTCTGGTCCAGGCTGCGCATGCGCACGGTGGCGATCTGCGACGGCTGTGCCTTACAACATGGGCTGGCCACGCGTGTACCCGGCCTTCCAGATAGTAACACCCTGTAACCCGTCTCGCCACCAACGGACCACCCCCTACCAATTCCGCCCAGCCCCCGCTGAAGCCCCACAGCCAGCGGAATGCCTCCCCCCCCGCCCCCACAACTGTGGTAGCGCTGGACACAATCTGCAGCTGCCAGGCGAGGTCCCCAAAATCTGTGAGGACACGCGACCAACGCCATCAGGAAGTCAGCCCATTAGGGGCGGAACATTGGGGGAGGATCTCACATGATGTCCTGAGGCCGTCCCAATGGCGTGCGGCCTACTCAGCGAATACGCCATTTTTGAGGGGGCGGAGCATCCAAAAAATGGCAGTGTCCCCGATTTTGGCGGAAAAACAGATTCTCCGGCCAAATGCGATTTCGGCATCGCCAATTGGAGAAACCCGCCTTTAGTCTCAGGAATGGAAAATTCCCCTGAAAAGGTACGGAGGTGCCCACTCTCTGGATTCGTAGAAAACATGATGATGTTGCCCAATACAATCAAAGATGGTGAACTGCCTAAATTGCAAACACTCTGCTGACGTCACTCCGCATCACATGACGCTTACTAGCAAGAATGTATTCCCAGATACATAACTTCCCTCCCTCTTTACTTCATTAGCGCAATGACGACAGTTAACATTTATACAACAGATCCCCTGGTGTTATTTCTATACATATATATATATATATACAATTCAACAAGACAGTCTCTGTGGTGGACATCTATTCCTTTTTTGGTAGAATTCAGCGTTCTTGAACTCGGTTACTTGTGACCTCAGGAGTGTCCTCATTCCTTTCTGTAGATGGTACTTCTTGAGTATTTATTTCAGTATCTGTCACTATCGGCATTGAAAAGCCCTCAGAAACAAAATCTGAATTCGTCACTGTCTCTGGTCTCTGTTCCAAAGTACAGCTCTCCAGATCTTCTAACGGGAGAACCTCTTGAGAAGTTTCTGCAAACTCACCTTGTGCAGCCAATAACTGATCAGCTTGACGTGACCAAACTCTTCCATCATTCGCGTGTACACTGTATGATATTGGACCTGCCTTTGCTAGGAGCATAACTGGTACTCATTTCTTGTTAGTGGTATTGCTCTTAGCTAACACTCCGTTTCCTGGTTGTATATTCGCCTTGGGTTTTGCTTCCTCTGAGCAATTTGTGTTTGTTGTTGTCATTTGTCAATCTCTGAAGTATCAGGTGGAATTAATAAATTAAACTGTTCGTAGTTTCCTATTGAACAACAGCATTGCCAGTGAACTTTGTATGGTAGCATGGAGAGTGTCCCAATAAGATATTAGAAATTTGTTTATGCTTCTTGATAATGTTCCCAGGTCTTTCAATGCTTTGATAGAATGCTTAATGATTGCATAAACATTCAGCCAATCCACTCATTTCTGAATGATATGGTGCTGCCTTGATATGGTGTATACTGTTCCCTTTCAAGTTAGACCTTCAAAGTAAACTGCGTACATTGTCACTGACAATCTGCTCTGGTGTTCCAAATCTTGTAAATACTTTGTCTCGTTTTTCAATGGTCTACTCAGTCATCATTGACTTCATTGTCACAACTTCTGGCCATTTAGAGTGTGCATCCACAATCACTGAGAACATGTGATCCTCTGATGGACCAGCATAATCGTTGTGTATTCTCTGCCATGGCTGTATCATCCATTCACACGGACGGAATGGTTGTAATGGTGGAGGTGTGCTTTAGTTTTGTATAAGATCCCTGGCATGGGCAACCTGGCACCTGGGCACCTTGACACTTCCAGCCTGGAGCTCTGGCAGTGCCCCACCATGCAGGCAGTGCCCCATCTACTCTAGAAGTGCTACCCTGACAGTGCCAGCTGGGCATGCTGGCAGTGCCAAGATGCCCAGGTGTCAGCAGGGGTGTGGGGGTACCAGCCTGCCCAGAGCCCAACCTGCTGACAATGGCCTGGGACACCCTCCCCCAGGTGTTATTATGCCTGATCCTCATTTGTGGAAATCAAGAATAAACGACGCCATGGTGAGGTCTCTCAGGCGAGGCCTTTAGTTCCCGGGTGCTGGGTGGACACAGCGCAGACGTATTTGAATGAACCCAACGGCTCACTTAAATTGCAACGTCTGACGAGATTTTGTTAAATTGCGTGTCGCGTTTTGAGCGTCATGAATCTTGCAAGAGGCCTCTTGTGAGATTCAACAGCCTCGTAGCGTCACCAAGGCAGGTGCAACGAGGCCATTAAAATGCATCCACCGGTATACTATCCACGAGAGAGAAGTTCAAAATATTGACAAAATGTTCTTCTGGGCCATGCCTGACTTGTAACGGTAACCGTGACAAAGCATCAACAATTGCATCCTGCTCAGATTGTGACACTGGACACTGTAAGTGTGTGCCGACAATATCAATGACCACCTTTGCAATCTACTAGCTGTCAAAGAAGGTATACCTTTACATGGTCCAATGATTGTAATCAAGGGTTGATGATCCGTCAATAGGGTAAAATGATGTCCATAAAGGTAATGGTGGAAACTCTTTGCATCAAAAAAGATACTCAAAGCTTCTTTTTCTAGCTGAGCGTAATTTGTTTCTGCACTAATAGGAGTGCATGAAGCAAATGCTATCAGTTGTTCCTCACCTGAAGGTATAATGTGCTCGACAACTGCACCAACCCCATAGGGTGAGTAATCGCAAGCTCGTCGCAACTTCACTCTTGGATTATAATGAACCAACAGCTCTGAGTTCAGTGAAGCTGCTTTCACTTCATTGTCTGCATTTCACATTCTTCGGACCCGTTCCATGTCTGTTTGACACATAGCAATGTGTGTAAATGTGTGTTGCTAATCCTGCATAAATTTACCATAATAATTGATAATTGATAATAATTGATAATTGGAGTTTTTAAGACTGCTGACATTTTCTTTGGTTCTGTGTGAAAACCATCCTTCTTGAGGATATGTGCAAGGTAATTTATGGATGACTTTATAAAGTTCCTTTTTAACTCTCAGGTTATGGCTCTGTAAATGCCTCAGGGTAGATTCAAAATTCACCATGTGTCCCTGTTCACTTGAACCGGTGATGATCATGGCATCTAAATCAAATTGCACTCCATTCAACCCACTTAGAATTTGATCCGTGGATCTTTGAAAAAGAGCAGACGCAGATGTCATTCCAAAAGGAAGCCTTCGCTAACGGAACAGACCTTTGTGCGTTACGATGTTGATTAGCAGCTGTGGTTCAGCAGACACATTCATCTGCAGATATGTCTGTGAAAGATCAATTTTACTGAATTTCTGTCCTCCAGAAAGTTCAGCAAACAAGTCTTCAATCAGTGGCAGTGGATAATGCACGTAACTGAGTTAATAGAAGTTTGAAAATCTCCACGAACTCTCACTGAGCCATCACGTTTTAATACAGGAATGACTGGTGTCACCCCGCTAAGTATCCAGCCTGTGTGCAATGGTGACGTGGTTTAACCCTTGCAGCATTGTTCTCTGAGGTATCCATTTTATGTAGCTTCACTCCAATCCCTATCTGCGAAGGTTCTCTCATTGCAAGTTCCATAGATGTGTCAACTTCTACAGCAGCTTTTAGAGTTAAATCTCTTACAGTAAACAGCTTTCTCTGAATAGCTCCATTGTGTAATCCACAAACCAGCCTGTCTCGAAGAGTATCATCAAATTCACAATATCCAGCTGATCTTCTTAAAGACGCTACAAGCTGTAAAATGGTTTCACCTTCTTCCTGGCTGTGGCCGTGGAATTGAAACCTTTCTGCAATCAGTAACAGTTTATGAGAGAAATGTCCCTCTAAGTTTTTCAATATTTACTGAATGACTTGACTCCCGGTTTTATTGGGTGAACAAGATTCTGTGGCAGCATAAACGTTTTATGGCCAAATGTTCTGACCTTTAGATCCTCCAGTGTTTGATTAACTGTTAAAAACAATTGAAATATTTATCCATATGAATTCCATGTTTCATAATCCTCATCAATAGCGTCCATGGCATCCGTATTTCCTGTGTAGTTCCTAATCCTTTTCGACTGTGTTTGAACGTTTGGCACAAACTAAATTTCTTGCCAATACAGGGCGACCAACAACCTATTTTGAGCATATCGAAAACTTGAAGGTCATGAAATTAAAATGGAAGTAGATATGGGTGTAGCAGTATTGCTAATACATGAGACAATTCATCATCAACATCTTCCTTTAAAACCATTCAGTCTGATCAATACACTGAATCCCTTGAATAAGCGACTAGGAAATGTTTCCCTTTTGCCTGAATATTCCGACTTTTCACCCAAGTAGTGCTGAATCGGCAGCCTTTGAAATCCTCGTTCCCTGCAGCCTGGATCCCACTCACTTCAACGCAAGCAAGTCTTCCCCTACTGTCAGTCTTCTTACTCACAGTTGCTGTCGAACACCATTTTCTAACAATCACATTAATGGAAGTGCTTCGGCCGTTATCTCCGTGGCTGCCAGTCCGGTCCTGAGATTCTACCATCGTTCCGGATGCCGTTGGTCAATTAAAATCATCTTTCCAGCTTTTCTGCCTCAATGCGTGGCACAAATTTTTTTCTGGCCCCAGATTCTCGTTTTCTCTCATGTTATATTTCTTTGTTGCCGCAAAGAGAAAAGGGATGGGTGTGCCCACACTCTGAATCCTTATAAAACACGATGGGAAGTTTATTAAGGGTGTTGCTCAATACAATCAAGATGGAGAACTGCTCAAAATCCCGTGCAAACACTCTGTTGAGGTGACGACTCATCACATGATGCAGAACCAGCAAGAATACACTCACACACAGCAGTGAGGTTTACCACTGTGGCAGGGGGATGGGTACCGGAGCAATAGGTCAGAAGGTGAAAAATTTAAGGGAGAACTAGGAAATAGGGCCACTCTGGCTCTGAGGAAGAGCAGACAGGGAGATGTTGCTGAAAACAGCGGGACTGGTGGCCTCAAGTGTATATGTTTTAATGCAAGAAGTACAACAGGTAAGACAGATGAACTTAGAGCTTGGATTAGTACTTGGAACTACGATGTTGTTGCCATTACAGAGACCTGTTTGAGGGAAGGACAGGATTGGCAGCTAAACATTCCAAAATTTAGATGTTTCAGGCGGGATAAAGGGGGATGTAAAAGGGGTGGAGGAGTTGCGCTACTGGTTAGGGAGAATATCACAGCTGTACTGCGGGAGGACACCTCAGAGGGCAGCGAGGCTATGTGGGTAGAGATCAGGAATAACAAGTCATTGCCAAATAGAGTTAAGGAAAATCCCAAGGTTTTTTTTACACGTACATAAAAAGCAAGAGGGTAGCCAGGGAAAGGGTTGGCCCACTGAAGGACAGGGGAGGGAATCTATGTGTGGAGCCAGAGGAAATGGGCGAGGTTCGAAATGAATACTTTGCATCAGTATTCACCAAAGAGAAGGAATTGGTGGATGTTGAGTCTGGAGAAGGGTGGGTCGATAGCCTGGGTCACATTGAGATCCAAAAAGACGAGGTGTTGAGCGTCTTGAAAAATATTAAGGTGGATAAGTCCCCAGGGCCTGATGGGATCTACCCCAGAATACTGAAGGAGGCAAGAGAGGAAATTGCTGAGGCCTTGACAGAAATCTTTGGATCTTCACTGTCTTCAGGTGATGTCCGGGAGGACTGGAGAATAGCCAATGTTGTTCCTTTGTTTAAGAAGGGTAGCAAGGATAATCCAGGGAACTACAGGCAGACTACTGCCTTACGTAGTGGTAGGGAAATTACTGGAGAGAATTCTTCGAGACAAGATCTACTCCCATTTGGAAGCAAGTGGTCGTATTAGTGAGAGGCAGCACGGTTTTGTGAAGGGGAGGTCGTGTCTCACTAAATTGATAGAGTTTTTTGAGGAGGTCACAAAGATGATTGATGCAGGCAGGTAGGGCAGTGGATGTTGTCTATATGGACTTCAGTAAGGCCTTTGACAAGGTCCCTCATGGCAGACTGGTACAAAAGGAGAAGGCACACGGATCAGAGGTGAACTGGCAAGATGGATACAGAACTGGCAAGGTCACAGAAGGCAGAGAGTAGCAATGGAAGGGTGCTTTTCTGATTGGTGACTATTGGTGTTCCACAGGGATCAGAGCTGGGACCTTTGCTGTTTGTAATATATATAAATGATTTGGAGGAAAATGTAACTGGTCTGATTAGTAAGTTTGTGGATGACACAAAGGTTGGTGGAATTGCATATAGCGATGAGGACTGTCAGAGGATACAGCAGGATTTAGATCGTTTGGAGACTTGGGTGGTGAGATGGCAGATGGAGTTTAATCCGGACAAATGTAAGGTAATACATTTTGGAAGATCTGATACAGGTAGGGAATATACAGTGAATGGTAGAACCCTCAAGTGTATTGAAATTCAGAGAGATCAGAGAGATACAGGTCCACAGGTCACTGAAAGGGGCAACACAGATGGAGAAGGTAGTCAAGAAGGCATACGGCATGCTTGCCGTCATTGGCCGGGGCATTGAGTATAAGAATTGGCAAGTTATGTTGCAGCTGTATAGAACCTTAGTTAGGCCACACTTGGAGTATAGTGTTCAATTCTGGTCGCCACACTACCAGAAGGATGTGGAGGCTTTAGAGAGGGTGCAGAAGAGATTTACCAGGAATTTGCCTGGTATGGAGGGCATTAGCTACGAGGAGAGGTTGAAAAACTTGGTTGGTTCTCAGTGGAACGAAAGAGGTTGAGGGGCGACCTGATAGAGGTCTACAAAATTATGAGGGGCATAGACAGAATGGATAGTCAGAGACTTTTTCCCAGGATAGAGGGGTCAATTACTAGGGGGCATAGGTTTAAGGTGCGAGCGGCAAGGTTTAGAGGAAACGTATGTGGTAGGTTTTTTACACAGAGGGTAGTGGGTGCCTGGAACTCACTGCCGGAGGAGGTGGTGGAAGCAGGGACGACAGTGACGTTTAAGGGGCATCTTGAGAAATACATGACTAGGATGGGAATAGAAGGATACGGACCCAGGAAGTGTAGGATTTCCGTTTAGATGGGCAGCATGATCGGCGCAGGCTTGGAGGGCCGAAGAGCCTGTTCCTGTGCTGTACTTTTCTTTGCTCTTTGTTTTTTGTTGTCCAATCTTTGGATCTGAAGTGAGGTTTTGTCTTTCTCTAACTCAGCAGCACAGGGGGTGGGAGCCGGAGAGGATAATTGGCCCTGTAGCAGCAAGTTGGGGGGGAGGGTGGGTGATGCAGTTTGGTGGCCGAGTCCTCAAACGGTCCAGCAGTTGGGAGCATTGGACTAAGGAGCAGGAACAGGCCATTCATCCTTTCAAACCTGCTCCATCATTCGATAGGGTCATGGCTGATTAGTCTTAGCTCCTCCTTCCTGTCTGTCCCCCTCCATAACCCTTGACTCTCTTGTCTATCAATAATCTGTCCAATTCTACCTTGAATAGAGTCGATGGTAGAAAAAACCCTGCTGCTTTGTGGAGAAGACATGTCATCAACCCTCGGAGATAAATAAATTCTCCTTATCTGTGTCTTAAACCTTTATTCTTGTTCAACCTTGCCTCATAAGATAAACCCCTTCTCCCAGGATTGAGTCGAGTGAATCTTCTCTGAACTGCTTCTAACATAAAAATGTTCTTTTCAAGTAAGGAGACCAACATTGTACCCAGATTTTTCGATGTGGTCTCACCAAGGCCCTGTACCACTACAGTAAAGACTTCCCTACTTTTAGAAAGCACACAGAATTGGATCCAACCTTGTGATATCGGTAGGTAATTGGCTGGGATGTAGGAGACAAAGCAGAGAGAAAGCAAATATTGGGTATGATGAGTGGTGTTCCCGGGGGCGTTGAGAGCTTTTCACCATATCCCTAAGGAATGGGACGTTATCTGAAGTTTGACTATCTGAGAGTGAAATCGGGAAGTTGTTTTCCCACAAAGATTGGTGGAAACCCTCTCCCCCAAAAGCTGTGGATTGTGGGAGTCAATTAAAATTTTCAGGACAGAATCACCGATCAGGGTTTTGCAGTTAGTGCTGAGCATTTAGCATCCATTACACTGACAGCTGGCCGCACAATCGATTGTTCACAGAGATTATTTTTAGCCTGGGCTTTGTGGTTTGTTTGAGCAAGACAAGCAGCAGCAGGGTTCTTTAAGCCAATCAGACTGAGACACACCGGGTGAAAGTTAATGTCCTCCCTCCCCTGTGGTACGCTTGGTGCTGGTGGACCACTTAATGGAGCTGGATGTGGAGGATGCAGAATCTTACAACCACTGCCCAAATTAAGCCTGTGGCAGGAAGGCGATCATAGATCTCAAATGAATGTCATACCGGCAGCAACCACCACCTTCCGGGTGGCGCTGCTGAGCTTTAATTTTTATTATTCATTCATGGGATTTGGGCGCCTCTGGCTGGGCCAACATTTGTTGCCCATCCCTGAGGGCATTTAAGAGTCAACCACATTGCTGTGGGTCTGGAGTCACATGTAGGCCAGACCAGGTAAGGACAGAAGATTTCATCCCCTAAACGACATTAGTGAACCCGAAGGGTTTTTACAACAATCGACAATGGTCATCATGGGGCTTTTAATTCCAGATATTTTATTGAATTCAAATTCCACCAACTGCCCTGGTGGGATTCGAACCCAGGTCTCTGGATTACTTGTCCAATGACAATATCACCAAGCTACTGTCTCCCCTGGTCCCCTGGAATACATATGCATACTCTGATGCTCTGTTAGCCTCACTGTTACATTGAATGAAAGGTCCAGGCAAATAGATTTTTGTTAAGAGTATCAAAGTATATGGAGCAAATGTGACAAATGGAGTTGAAGAGCAGGTCAGTCATCATCAAATTGATCCAATGATTTAGTAGGTTTAGTAGGTTTGAGAGGCTCGTCCTGTTATGTTATTCATACTAACTAGGGAATTAGGGAGCAACGTATGAAATGTGAAAACAAAGAATTAGGGCAATATTTCTTGTTGCAGAAATGCATTGCGTGTGTTATAAGCCTACATTATTTCAAAACGCACATTCCGGGGAGGGGAATTTATTTTGTGCCGAATGGGAATGATGTGTGAGATTTTGGAAAACCTGGAATCTTGCCCTCCCCTGGAATGAGCTGCAGAGGTTCAAGAGATTCGAATAAATTACCAAAAAGCTTCTTACGCCTCTCGATTGAGATTGCCTGAATAGCGACTGGGCTGACGTGGTGAACGTGGCTACACTATGTTTGAATGGGACAGGGTTAACAGAGGAGGTGATTATGTCACCCTAGATTTGTTAACTCAAGTCCTGCAGTGAGCTTTGAATCTAAAACCTCCTGAATCATTGAGGCCAGACTCTGTCTTGACTGTTCCCTGTGGCTAAGGTTGATTGGTAGGCTCACAACTGCCAGAAAGGCTCCAACAGAACTGACAGCTCGAAAGCAGCTCTGCATTTAGTCCTTCTGTCACATCAGCCGTCATATTTACAGGGAGTTGGAGAGAGCCCAAGGGAGGTTGAAATGCCAGTGGTGGCATCGAGGATGAAGAATGAGTCACGGCTGGAGGCACAGAGACCTCGGCAAATGTAACGGCAGGACCACAATGCCATCTCTTTCTTCTGTTAGCTGCCTGACAGCAGCCAGATTGACAGACTGGCTTCTGGCAACTGGAGGCCCACGGGAATGGCTTCCACCATCTGGAAAGGGAAAGGTCAGCAATCAGGCTTGAGGTGGGGAGAAGGAAATGGGGACAGGAGAGGAGGTGAAGAGGGAGAGAGGAGAGGTCACGGGAGGGAATGGGGGAAGGTTAGCGTTCTAGGGTGGGGTTTGCTATGATTGTGAATGGGGTAGAGACAGGCCTTGGTCGCAGAGAGCCAAGGGAGATCTTCCTGCCCACTGGAAATGCTGAAACAGGCACTGATCTTCTTCCACTGGCAGCTCTCACCTTCTTTACTTGGTTACCTGAGCTATGGGAACCCCATGTGGTAATGATTAGACTGCATTGTGGAAGTCTAACTATACCAATGAAGTTAGTCACCACATTGCCCATAGTCCCAGATGACCATAGGCTTCTTTCCCCTTGGGGGGAGGAGGTGGGGTGGGAGGGGGGAGGAGGAGAGCTGACTGGGGGTTATTTAACCTGACGATCACCACACCTCAGGCCATGCTGTTGGCCTTGTTCTGCATCACGAACCAGCCAATTGAGATAACTGACCCCCATCGTGACGTTATTGGAATGATATGATTGCACTGGTGATGGAGGTTTACCAGGATGCTGCCTATACTGGAGGGTCTGCGTGATGAGGAAAGATTGGATGGGCTGAGGCTGTTTTTCTTGGAGCAGTGAAGGTTCAGAGAGGACCTGATAGAGGTGTGTAAGATTGAGGGGTATGGATGAGAGTTGATAGGAAGGCACTTTTTCCATTCGTAGAGGTGTAAACCACCAGGGGACATAGATTGAAGGTAAGAGGTAGAAGGCGAAGAGGGAAGTTGAGGAGAAACCTTTTCATTCAGAGGGTGGTGGGAGTCTGGAACTCACTGCCTGAAAGAGTGGTTGAGTCAGAAACACTCAGAACATTTAAGAAGTATTTAGATATTCTCTTGAACTGCCCTAACCAATTTGTGACTGGTAGTCGAGGCGATGCTCTTACCGTGCAGGTACTGATGCAGCTCTTCACTCATAAATGAGGAGCCCCAGTCACTGTGGACGTAAGTGGGGAAACCGAACAAGGTGAAGATACTGTGCAGGGCCTTAATGACGGTGGCCGCGGTCATGTCGGGGCAAGGATTGCAAAGGGAAAGCAGGAGAACTCGACAACGACGTTGAGGAAATATATGTTGCGATTGTTCGAGGGGAGGGGCCCTTTGAAGTCGATACTGAGGGGCCCAAAGGGCCGGGATGCCTTCACCAGGTGGCCCTTATCTGGTCGATAGAAGTGCGACTTACACTCCGCGCAGATTTGGCAGTCCCTGGTCACGGCCCTGACCTCCTCGGTGGAGTAGGGCAGGTTGCAAGCCTTCATGTAGTGGAGAAGCCGGATGACACCGGAGTCGGTCACCTTGCGCGCTGGCGCATGTGCCGCGGTACAGGGTATCTGGGGGCTCATTGAGCTTCCCAGGACGATACACTATATCGTAATTATAGGTGGAGAGTTTTTTTTTTAATAAATTCAGATTACCCAATTATTTTTTCCAATTAAGGGGCAATTTAGCATGTCCAATCCACCTACTCTGCACATTTTTTTTGGGTTGTGGGGGCGAAACCCACGCAGACACGGGGAGAATGTGCAAACTCCACACGGACAGTGACCCAGAGCCGGGATCGAACCTGGGACCTCAGCGCCGTGAGGCGGTTGTGCTAACCACTAGGCCACCGTGCTGCCCTATAGGTGGAGAGTTTAATCCTCCACCTCAAAATTTTATCATTCTTGACCTTGCCCCACTGTGTATTGTCGAACATGAAGGCTACTGACTGTTGGTCAGTGACGAGGGTAAACCTCCTACCAGCGAGGTAGTGCCTCCGGTGCCATACAGCTTCCACGATTGCTTGAGCTTTTTTGACTGAGGAGTGTCGAATTTCGGAGGCGTTGAGGGTACGGGAGAAAAATGCTACTGGCCTGCCCGCCTCCTGAAGGGTGGCGGCGAGGGCGACCTCTGACGCGTCGCTCTCCACCTGGAAGGGGACAGACCCATCTACCGCGCACATCGCAGCCTTGGAAATATCTGCCTTGATGCGGCTGAAGGCCTGGCGGGCCTCAGCCACCAGTGGGAAGATGGTAGCTTTGATAAGTGGGCGGGCTTTGTCCGCATAGTTGAGGTCCCACTGGGCGTAATAGGAAAAGAACCCGAGGCACCTTTTCAGGGCCTTTGGGCAGTGGGGAAGGGGGAGTTGCAGGAGGGGGCGCATACGGTCGGAGTCGGGCCCTAGAACTCTGTTTTCCACGACATAGCCGATGATGGTTAGTCTGGTTGTGCGGAAAACGCGTTTCTTCTTATTATAAGTGAGGTTGAGGGCTTGGGCGGTTTGGAGAAACTTCTGGAGGTTGGCATCGTGGTCCTGCTGATCATGGCCGCAGATGGTGACATTGTCCAAAACGGAAATGTGGCCCGCAGCCCGTACTGGTCCACCATTCGGCCCATTGTTCTTTGGAACACCGAGACCCCGTTTGTGATGCCAAAGGGGACCCGGAGGAAGTGGAAAAGGCGGCCGTCTGCCTCAAAGGCCGTGTAGTGGCGGTCCTCCGGACGGATTGGGAGCTGGTGGTATGTGGACTTCAGATCCACCGTGGAGAACACCCGGTAGTGTGTGATCTGATTAATCATGTCCGCTATCCGGGGAAGGGGGTATGCATTGAGTTGCGTGTACCGGTTTATGGTTTGACTGTAATCTACAACCATCCGGTTCTTTTCCCCGGTCCTGACGACCAACACCTGAGCTCTCCAGGGGCTATTACTGGCCTCGATGATCCCCTCCCGCAAGAGTCGCTGGACCTCGGACCTGATAAAAGTCCTGGCCTGGATACTGTACCACCTGCTCCTGGTAGCGACGGGTTTACAGTCGGTGGTGAGATTAGCGAAGAGCAGGGAGGGTCGACCTTCAGGGTCGCGAGGCTACATACGGTGAGAGGGGGTAGGAGCCCGCTGAACATCAGGGTCAGGCTCCTGAGGTTGCACTGAAAGTCCAGTCCCAACAGGAGAGGAGCGCAGAGATCGGGGAGTACATATAGCTTAAAGTTTGCGTATTCAACGCCTTGTATCACGAGGTTCGCGACAGTGTACCCCGGATCTGCACTCAGTGCGATCCAGAAGCGAGTGAGATTGTTTGAAGTGCGGGGGAGATTTGGAGCGAACAGCACCTTACCGTGTCTGGGTGAATGAAGCTCTCCGTGCACCCGGAGTCAAACAAGCAAAGCGTTTCGTGCTCGTTGACCCGGATGGACATCATGGAGTTCCGGAGGTGCTTTGGGCGTAACTGGTCAAGGGTGACCTTGCCGAGTTGCGGGTAGCCGGCGTGGTCAGAGGTGGTAGTGTGGTCCCAGGCTAGCGGCCCCCATCGGTCGCACGTGTCGGACGGCGTTGCAGATTGCGGCCAAGATGGCGGCCCCCATCAGTCGCACGTGGCGGGCGGTGTGGAAGATTGCGTCCAAGATGGCGGCCCCCATGAGTCGCACATGTTGTGCGGAGTCGAAGATGGCTGCCCCCACAGACAACACGAGGCGGGTGATGCGTCCGGAGGGGGCGGAGCCGGCAGGCACCCAGCCACGCTGTGGGGTCTGCAGGCCTGTGAGTCTGAGAGTCGAGCCTAGATTTGGAGGACCTGGACCTGGCCAAGCAAACTTTGGCAAAGTGTCCTTTCTTGCCGCAGTCGCTGCAGTTTGCGTTCCGAGCCGGGCAACGCTGCCTGGGGTGCTGGTGCTGGCCGCAGAAATAGCAGGGTAGCCCCCCCCCCCCCCGGGTTGGGTGGGCAGCCGTGCGGCACAGGCCTGGGGTACTCCCTGGTCGGGAGTCCACGAGGGGATTGCGTAATCGGAAGGGAAAGCGTTTAGGATTTGAAACGCTACTTCTAGGGAGGTGGCTAGTTTTACAGTCTCTTCTAGGTCGAGGGCGCCCTTTTCAAGGAGGCGATGTCTGACGTAGTTGGACCGAACCCCAGCCACATAGGCGTCCCGGACAGCGAGTTCCATGTGTTGGGAGGCCTTGCAGTTGTAGCTTCGCGCGAGGACTTTGAGGTCACATTGGTACTCCTCTAGCGATTTCCCGGGGCGTTGGCGCTTACACTTCGTTCACCGGCCTCACCTATAGGTGCTTCAGCATCACGAGGGCGTCTGCGTATGTGGTCGCCTCCTCGAGTTGTGCGGCTTACCCGGTCGTGGAGGAGGCTCAGCTTCTGTTCGTCGGTGACGGAGGGTAGGGAGGAGGCAGCGAGGTAGGCCTCGAAACATCGGAGCCAGTGTGAGAAAAAACCTTTGGCTTCCGCGGCCCGTGGGTCGAGTACCAGCCGGTCAGGTTTGAGGGCTGCTTCCATCGTGATGTTGTAGTTGATTAAATTGATGCGACCATCAATTCACACGAGACAGAGAATAAAAGTGAACAGAGGCTTTAATCAACTAGAACAGTGCCTGCCTGCAACTGCTCTGCAATGAGAGCCACCTACAGGGCAGCTGCTCTTTATACCTCCCCTCAAGGGGGCGGAGCCAGGGGCGAGCCATCAAAGGCATCGACATGATACAATCAGTGTAGTACATACAATGGTCCATAGGTAGAGCCCACATGGGCAACGGCATGGTACAATGTAGTACAGTGGTGAATTGAGGTCCTACTTTTCAATTTGCTTCCTAGCTCCTAGCTTTTAGGACCTCATCTTTTTTTTTACCTGTGTTGTTTGTACCAATGTGTACTACGGAAACTGACTGTTCCCCCTCCAGAATGTCCAGTAACCGCTCTGAGACATCCTTGACCCCAGCACCAGGCAGGCAACAGACCATCCTGGAGTCTGTTTTGCGGTCATAGGGGTCTATTCCCCCATGACTATTGCATTTTTACATCTTTTGCTCCTCCCCTGTGCAGCAGAGCCAACCGTGGTGCTTTGAACTTGGCTGCTGCTGTTATCCCCTGAGAGGCCATTCCCTTCAACAGTATCTAAAATGGTACATCTGGTTTTCAGAGGAACTGCCACAGGAGATTCATTCACTGCCTGCCTAGTCCTCTTGTTCTGCCTGGTGGTCACCCATTCCCTTCCTGCCTGTTGAGTCTGAGCCTGCGTGTGACCACCTCTCTATATGTGCTATCCACAATACTCTCCACCTCACAATACTCTCCACCTCACAATACTCCAAAGTGTCCCCAGCCCCCCTCCAGCTCTGAAACTCAGGCTTCCAGGAGTTGCAGCTGGAGATACTTCCAGCACACATGCTGGTCCTGGGAACTGGAAGTATTCCTAGCCTCCCACATCGAGCAAGAAGAGCAGACCACAGCTGCCAAGCCTTACCACTTTAAGTTAAATTAATCCTTTTCTAATATCAAACAATATCAATTAGGGCCCTTCTTCTCTTCTCTTTGTTGTTATAGAATATATTTCTTAAAAACAATGAATCACAGAATGATATCATAACAATTATAATCAGTAGTAGTCGTAAGTACGCACCCATTTGCACTGGCCAAACAGCTGATTAGCTTTCCTGAGGAGATGTAAACTTGTACTCTGCTCTCTCTTACAGTCTCTTAACCACTGGGTTCTATTCTTAGATTCACTTTTATTTTACTCCTTTACCCTCCAAGCTTTGTTCCCTAACTGTTATCTTATTTAATTATTTAAGTTTCAGCTATTTAAAACCTATCGCTAATATCAGTTACGTGGCAACCAATCAGCTTACACTTTGATTTTTCCAACTCAGTGCTCTGTCTGAACAATGGGCGCAGGTCCAGTGCTTTCTGCTGTCCCAAGGTGAGTGAGGGCCCTGAGTCTCAAGCTCCCTTTATCCTATGCTCCCAAAAGAGTGTCCCTCGCAAGTCCGATGCTCTCTGCTGTCCCAAAGTGAGTGGGGGGTCCCGAGTCTCGTGCTCACTCCCCCAGCTCCCAGAAGACTGCCCCTCACAGGTCTGGTGCTCTCCACTGCCCGAAGATGAGTGAGGGCCCCGTGCCTCACACCCTTTTATCCTCTGCTCCCAGAAGAGTGCCCATCACAGGTCTGGTGCTCTGTGCTGCTCGAATTAAACGTATTATGATCACTATTTCCCAAAGGTTGCTTTACAGCAAGGATATTAATTAGCCCTTTTTCATTACACAAATCCAAAATAACCCAATCCTTCATTGGCTCCTCAATGTACTGCTTGTACGCACTGCAAGAATTCCTCCTCCTGAGCATTAACACTGATTTTAGTAACTCTATAAATTAAAGTCGATTATAGCTCCCACCAAGGTTTGCTGCCCCTGGCTGTTTCTTAGCTCCACCCAAACTGATTCTACACTTTGATCCTTTGATCTAAGATCCTCCAGGAGGCCCCACTTCAGTCCTTGAGAGAATAGTCCAGGGTGGCACCTCAGTGGTACGAAGTTTCTGTATTGACAGAGTCCTCTCTTTGGAATGCCACATTAAACAAAGGCCCTCTCTGGTGCAAAGTGTGAAGGTGAAAGATTGCACGTTACTTCCTGAAAGAGCTGAGCATTCCCCCAGTAACCTGGTCAGAATCCCTCCTTCAACCAGCACTATGACTGTGCACAGACTGGCTGCGACAACAGCGGCGGCTGCACTTTGAAAGCAATTCACTGATTGAAAAGCACTTGGGACATGATGAGGATATGAAAGGCGCTAGGTAAATGCAAAGTCATTCTTTCTCTCATTCAACAGTGAATTTGACATGATGATATCGAAGTTAGAAGCAAAGGGTACAGACATTGCAGAAGTAAATCACTCACCAAATTTGACTGGAGGTTATATGTGTCAGATAAGCAGACAGTAGCAGTAATTTACCACATTGTTTCTTTGCGAGGAGAATGTTTGCGGTGAACCGACCCATGGAAGCAAGATTTCTGGAAGAGGGCCCCTTCGAGCTCGAACCATATTATTCAAAGCGAACTGTGCCACCTGTCGAAGGTTGAGTAAATAAGTGTAATTGGAGGCAGACTTTCGTTAAGTCTGAATTATTCTGGAAACCGTGCTGGGCTTAAAGAAAATAATTGAGTCTCACGACAATGAAAACCTTCTGTTTCTGCAGGGGGAAAAAAAGACATTTTTGCTCTCAGTGGGTCAGCAGAGAATGTTTTCAAACAATTAAAGTTTTATTTTAAATCTGCCCAAAAGAAAACAAAGTTTCTAAAACTCCTCGAAAATATGATTTAAAAGTTGGGCATGGGTGTAAAACAGGGCTGCCCATTCAAAGCCTATTTTGTGCAGTCATTGAAGATCAATTCTGCCCCCTCTCATTTCAACAGAAAGTTTTCCACTGGTGTATGTTTTCAAAATATAAATGCAGGCCCACAGAGGTAAAATTATTATTTCAAAATCCTATTCATTGATGTGTTATCTGTGTTGGTCTAACATCGACTGCAACTGGATGCAGTAAAACGAGAAACAAGCTTCCGACACAGGAGATGGTCCAACACTGTTTTATTGAACCTGTTGATTGCTGTACATAATCTGCTGTGGGTTGACACTCTATTAACCTAACTGATAACCTCTTACTGGCTTGACCAGACTATCTCTCTATCACATGGTGATGATGTTCATTGGCCTGTGCACTGCGACTATCTCCCTAGCCGTGTCCTGTGAGAGAGGGAGAGCCTTAATGCCCTGTGGGCTTTATAGTGGTGGTGTCCTGTCTGATGATTGGTTGTTCTGTGTCGTGTGTGTTCATTGGTTATCCTGTGTGTCAATCACTGCCTGTCTGCATCTCATTATATACGTGAGTGGATATTATGACAGTCATCATTTACTATTGGTACGTTCCTCTCCTGTCAACATAAACGAGGAGACAGTAGCCCAGATCTTCCATTCTCTGGAGGGCCTTACTCCCCAGGTACCCTGGAAGATGTGTTGAGGGAGCACTCGCCAAAAATTACAGGAATTTCCCAGGAAATGTCAACTTCCGTGAAGCAATTCCCCTGCGTCTGGAACCCTCTGAAACTCCAATTTCAATCGATAATTTTGAATGGTTTCGACTCTCTCAGCAGGATAGTTACCCAGGAAAGGTTAGAAGGACCAAAACCACTTCAAACTCCTGGATAACTATAGCTCTAATCACCCCCACAACCACCCCACAGGGTTTCCCAACTAACCCCCACCCCCAACGATGCCGGACCACCTGACTACCACCCCATCCCCCTCACGTCACCCCCTCCACTTACTATGTCCTGTGACCACCGGACTTTCCTCTGATTATCCCCCCAGACTCCTGACTACCCTCCATCCCTGAGTCAACCCCACCAACACTTCAACACCCCCCCAGCACGGTAGCATAGTGGATAGCACAATTGCTTCACAGCTCCAGGGTCCCAGGTTCAATTCCCGGCTTGGGTCACTGTCTCTGCGGAGTCTGCACATCCTCCCCGTGTGTGCGTGGGTTTCCTCCGGGTGCTCCGGTTTCCTCCCACAGTCCAAAGATGTGCAGGTTAGGTGGATTGGCCATGATAAATTGCCCTTAGTGTCCAAAATTGCCCTGAGTGTTGGGTGAGGTTACTGGGTTATGGGGATAGGGTGGAGGTGTTGACCTTGGGTGGGGTGCTCTTTCCAAGAGCCAGTGCAGACTCGATGGGCCGAGTGGCCTCCTTCTGCACTGTAAATTCTATGAAATCCCCGACTACTTCCCCGAATTACCCGAATACTCCTCCACAACTTTTTTTTTTAAATTTAGAATACCCAATTTTCAAATTTCAATTCATTTTTTCCAATTAAGGGGCAATTTAGCATGTTCAATCCACCTACCGTGCACATCTTTGGGTTGTGGGGGCGAAACCCACGCACACACGGGGAGAATGTGCAAACGCCACGCGAACATTGACCCAGAGCCGGGATCGAACCAGGGACCTCGGCGCCGTGAGACTGCAGTGCTATCACTGTGCCACCGTGCTGCCCTACTCCTCCACTCCTGACTAGTCCCGTCGTCCCCAACATTCCCACCTACCCCAACCTGCCTTTCCCCAATATTCCTATCTCTCAGTTACCCCCTGACTACCCGGCTATCCCCATTACCTTCCAAAAGCCCCACCCAAACACGATCTCCTCTCCCTCCGACTACCCCTTCATCCTGCGGCCCAGCCTTCAACTAACCCCCACTGGGACTACCCCCCAAAGACTTGATCACCCCCCTGCCCCTCCACTACCCATCCCAACCTGTTTAATCTGCCCAGCCCGATACCCCCCTCACCCACCCCCTGAAATACCCAATTCCCCGACTACATGCTCTGACCCAACCCCGGTACTCCTGTCACCCCTCTGACTAGCCCCCACCCCTCCAGCTCACCCGACCCCCCACCCACTTTCCTTTCGCATTTACCTTCTCTCCTGGCTTGCCAAAGTTCCTTTGGATTTAAAACTCACATTTAAACTTATCGGAATATGGCAGCGAGTGATCTATAAAGGGTGGGGGTGGGGGAATATCTTTCCTTGATGAGCCTGCACTGCACTGACAGACGACGGTTCCATTTGTCAGCATGATCTAGTCAAAGGTCCATGCGGGAAATGTTCAGCTCCTGACCAAGATTTGTTAGCTGATGGGGATTGCCGCTCCACGGAAGATTCGTTAGCTGATGGGGATTGCCGCTCCACGGAAGATTCGATATCATGCGGAGGGTTGTTGTAATCTGGAAAGCATTATCGGAAAGAATGGAACCAGATTCCATTGGAACGTTCATAGGGCAATTCGACATCTACTTGAAGAGAACTCATTTGTACAGTTATGGGGGATTAAGCTGGGTGAGGATTGAGCAGCCTGTTGAAAGATTCAGCACTGGCAGAGCAAGCGGACTGCCCCCTTTCTGTGCGGTGCGATTTGACACTAACTCTCTAAGTGCCAGCTTGCATCCTCTGCTGTATTGTCAATACAGTCTATGATGGGTGTACTGTCAATAACAAAGGCTACAGCCACCCTGGCCAGTACAGTATGATTCTGTGATTAATGTAGGTATTTCAGATATATTGGGTGGAGTTTAACGGAAAAACGTCTATGTTCACTGGTAGTAAGTTTCTCAGGGAGTTTCCCACCGGCTCTCTGGTGAGTTCCCCACCGCTATCAAAGACACTTAGGCCAGGATTCTTCGACCATGCCCGACCTCAACCGGAAATTCCTACCCGAGGTCAACGGACATTTACGTGATCCCAGTCCCGTCCGCGGCGTTGTTGCGGCGGGTGGTGACCAAAGAATCCAGCCCGTAGTCACATTTTTAGGCCCTGGGGAATTTCTCACCGGTTTAGCCCACACTTAGCACATGTTTCTCCCAAAAGGGAACACAGTCCTCTCGTGGGCACGTTTAGCCGCGTGTTTCCCGGCGCTCACACTGCTGGGAAACACATGGCTATAAAACGCGACTTGCATTGAATAATGGGCCGAAGACACTCATAGCCCTGTTTTGTACGGTGGGGAGCTCCGCTCGCTGGAACGTCCCATTGGAGTGAGAGATTGGGATGCCATTTTTAAATGGCGTCCCAATCTCCGAAGCCCCCAAAACAATCCCCGACCTCCACCCAGCCTGAACGCACTACGGGAGGGTCCGGCCCAATCCCGCACCCCCCCTAACACCCACACCAGGCAACCCCAGTCCAATTGCGCGCATGCACAAAATGCCAGCCTGGCACCTTGGCAGTGCTAGACTGGAACTCTGGAAGTGCCCAGGCCAGCTGGCAGTGCCAAGGTGCCAGGCCGGCACTGCCAGGATGCCCAGGTGGCACCTGCAGTGCCAGAGCATCACCCTTCCCAAAGGCACCTGTGGGCCTCCTATCGCCTGGGAGACCCCATGAATGCCATTCTGTCTGGTCCCCACTTGTGAGGACAAGGGTTGGACAGCGCTCGCCCGAGGTCTCAGAGACAAAAGGGATGAATCCCAAAGCCTCAGGTACTTCGGGAATCTACACTTAGAGTGAGGCTAACTGCCTCACTCTAATATGCAGATTTGTCATAAAGTGACCCTGCCCATTGTAGGCCGGATTCACATCACAATGTCACGCGAGATTGCATTGGATCTTGCGAGGTGTGGTGAGCCGGTTAGATCTCGGGAGTGGGATCTCTCAGCTTTCGTTGGCCACGCTACACCACGGCAAGCTGCTTTCGGGTGTTGGGTGGCCGTTGGGTCTCGCGAGGTGTGGTGAGCCGGTTAGATCTCGGGAGTGGGATCGCCCGGCTTTCGTCGGCCACTCTGCACGATGGTGAGCTGCTTTAGGGCGCTGTGTGGCCGTTGGATCGAGCCCTTAGAATTGTCTTCAGCACTGCTGAGCTGACCTCAAGAGATCAGATCGCCATTTTGAAAGGGTGCCCCGATCTCTAAGTGAACAGGTAGCTTCCCCACATCCCCACCCATGAGGAATGTCACTCCACACATGTGGGTACTACCCTACACCACCTCAAGGCTATTGGGTCCCTGGGGATCCCATTTACTCACATTCCCCACACCTCCTTACAGGCCCTCCCCAAGACTCCATCACCTCTTCACCTCCCAGAGACCTGCCATGTGCCCCCATCCTTCAACCCCCCCCCCCCCCCCACACTCTCCTTTCATGGACATGACCACCCTCGGGCCCTGACCATTGAGTATGCCACCCTGACACCCTTGCACTGCCACCCTGGCACCTGGGTAGTGCTCCTGCAAGCTTAGCAGTGTCACCAGGCACCTTTCCAGGGTGGCAGTGCCAAGCTTCCAGCTGTGCAGTGCCAAGGTACCAGAGGTCCACGGGGAGGGCCAGAGAGCCACCCTGCACTATCTCTGACCACCCAGCAGTCTCGATTGGTCTGAGAGACCACCTCGGTGCCATTCCGCCTGGTTCACACCTGTGTGGGCCAGTACTGAACGGCCAGGGCCGGCCCAAGGTACCGGCAACCCGGGCAGTCGCCCGGGGCGCCATGTGTTCGGGGGCGGCAGAGACTCGGGTCCCACGCATGCGCAGTTGGGCCGGTGCCAACCAGCGCATGCGCGGTTTTCGCCCTCCCCAGGGCGGCCCCCTCTGCCCCGCCCCTCCGGCCGCCCCTCCGGCCGCCCCTCCGGCCGCCCCTCCGTCCGCACCCCCCCCCGGCCGCCCCTCCGTCCGCGCCCCCCCTCCGTCCGCCCCTCCCCTCCGGCCTCCCCTCCGTCCGCCCCCCCGCCTCGCCCCCCCCCGCCTCGGCCCCGCCCCCCCCGCCTCGGCCCTGCCCCCCCCCCGCCTCGGCCCCCCGAAGGGCGCTGAAGTTCAGCTTGCCCGGGGCGCCAGCAACCCTAGGGCCGGCGCTGTGAACGGCACATGACTGCAGACTCCCTGGGGAGGCTGGTAGATCCTGAGTAAGTGGTTTAAACCCCACTGAGGTGTGTGCCATTTGATCTCGCCCCTTTTGGGCATGCTTCAGATTCCGACGCCTCGCAGGACTTGGGTAGATCCCGCAATGGGGTAAAGCTTCCGGGAAGCCTGCGAGAGGCCTCATCCGGGATCTGCCAGCTGTGTTATGCTCTTGCTTGAGCGCAATGCGGCAACAAAACTGCACCCATGTATTATAGATATTTGGTGCAGTAAGGGTTAAAAGCCTCAGTTAGTCGTGTCTTTAAATACACCTGAGTTGAAAGATTTTGGGAGCCAGGGGTACAATTAAAGCATCTTAAAAGCTTGGGCTAATGGAATGTTGTTTGGATTAAAGGGATTCCATGTGGAGTTAATTCGAGTTCAGCTTGGTAAAATGATGGAATTACTGGGAGGAGCCATGGTATCAGGCCTTCTGCAGAAAAGCAGTGTTGGTTGAGTGTTAGTTGAAGATGTGAGCAGAAGTCAAGCATCTCTGTTCAGTTAAAAAATATATGTCTGTAGGTAGATTTGCAGTTTGTTTTCAAGCAGCTCAGAAGAGTGTGAGCTGAAACCAGCTGAGGCAGCTTCCAAAGAAATCCAGCCAAAGTTTCTGCATGGTTCTGACTGGATTCAGATCTTTTCTTTAAAACAGAGTCAAAAGATTTATTTCTCAAAGAATATTTCTATTAAGCAGATATTCCTGAGGGCTAACTATTTTTGATTGAAAACTGAGATGTTTTTCTTTTCTGTTTGAATGGGAATAAAGATAGCAGTTAAGGATCACTATAGTCACTGCATTAATTAGCATTGTTTAAGAAGTAATTGGAAGTTATTTTCTGTTGTGATGTTAAAGATATTTTAGTACTGTGTTTGTAATAAAGTCTATTTTAATTTACTATATCCCTATTTTTTTTGTGGTATCACCCCTGGAGGAGGTATACTTTCCTTTCAATCTTACAGAATTAAAATAAAATATTGGGGTCTCTGTCCAGTATCCCAGCCACTGTTTGGATCTTGTCTGGGATCATAATAATACTCTTTCCAAATCTACTTGTCCTGCTAAACATCTCTTCTTTATCATATGCCTTTTTAAAACAATCGCTTTGACCAACCATCTTGTCACCCCTAACCTCTTCCTCAGCTGTGGTTTCCTGTCCAATTCTTTCCTACAATTCTCTCCCCACAGTCCAATAAATTACCCCGGGATATTTACCTAATGTTTTGGGCAAGATGTAAATACAAATTGTTGTGGTTAATTGATGAATTAAACAGAAAAAAAGAACTGTCCATACACCGCAAAAAAAAACCCATTTTGACGAGGGAAACGTCCATTGATTAGTTCAGCCTTCTCAAGGGCAATTAAAGTTGGGCAATAAATTCTGGCCTGTCCAGCTATGCCCAAATCTCATGAAAGAAAACATTTTTAAAAAATGAGCCAAGATCATTCCTTATTATTGGACTAAACTCGTCCTTTAATAGCAGAGCTACCCCATCTCCTTTTACTTTATTAATGTTCTGAAATGTCAATTACCCATGAATAATAAAGTTCAATGTCTTAGTCACCTTGCAACCCTGTCTCTGTAATGGCTAAAATAACATACCTAGTAATTTCAATTTGTTCAATCAATTCATCCACCTTGTTGAATGAAGTGCCCGTTCAGATAACGTCTTAATTCTGTCCTTTTGCCATCTTTCTCTGCTCTGACCTTTTATGTGTATCCTTAAGTCACATTCACAGCATCACTGCCCTGAGCTATTGGTTTTTCCTTTTTATTTGACATTCTAACTCTCCCTCATGTGAACCATTCCATCTTCCCCACCCCACCCACCATCACACTATTTAGTTTGGGACAGGAGTGCGGCCGAAGTGAGCCCTGGGGGCTCCCCAGCCACCTGGTGCTGCCAGTCCGGGAGGCTCACTGCCGTCTCAACCAGGGTCTCAATGTTTGCGGCCATGGAGCACAGGGACTGGGTCACCTTCCTCTGGGATTGTGCCACATCCCTCTGTAACTGGCTCAGGGCAGTCAGCGCCCAGGCAATGCCGTCAGCACCCGCAGCCATGAGCTGTTGTGACTGTGCTAAGCTCTGGTGCTCCGCTGCAATATCGAAGTGGCCCTGGTACATAGCCGCCTATGACAGGTCAGCCCTGTCCTGTGCCTCAGCTATGGCTCGCACAGAGTGCCCCAGGCTTTGGACATCTTGACCCAATGCCAATACCTTCACCCCCAAGGCTTCCACCATGGACCCGTGCAGTGTTGGCCTGGGTGGCAAACATGGTCAGCACCACCTCCTGCCCCTGCAGACAATTGGATTCCTCCAATTGCACCTGCCGGTGCTGGATGGTTGCTGACAACCCCTCATGTAGACCCTGGCTCTGTGTCTGCATCTTCAGCATCGATGGGACTGCCAATTCCACAAGCCAGAGACCCATCTGGACAGCAGCTAGTCTCTGGGGTCGGGCTGCCCTCCAACCGCACCCCCACCTCGAGGGTTCCTACCTCCTCCTGACGTACCGCTGCATGTGTGTGGTGCTCCAGGAGCTTCTTCACTACCCTGCTTAACCAAGGTGAGTGACTGGGATGATAGAGGGTGTTGGAGACAACTGTGACGGGAGGTCAGTGTCATCCCTGGAGTGGTGCTCCATCGCTGTCCATTGCCGCCTCTTCACTGGACATGTCCTGAAGTTGCGGCCGGGTCGGGGGACACCAGAAGGGCCTTGTTGCCAGGTGATCCCGCAAGACACAGGACATGACGCATGGTTGGGTCGCAGGTTAGGGTGGTGGTGTGGGTCAGGTGAGCGGTGAGGTTGAGGTGATGTGGGGGAGGTGGGGTAGTGTAAGGGAGGTGGGGAGGTATAAGGTAGGGGGTTGGGAGTTGTGTGGGATGGGTGGCATTTGGGATGTGGTGAGGGGAGGTGGGGTGCTGGGGTAGGAGTAATATGGGGGAGGTGGGTGTTGTATGGCAGTGTGGGGGTGGTGGAATTTGCGGTTATGGTGGTGGGGGGGAGTGGGGTGGTGTGGGAGAGATGGAGAATTGGGAGTGGTGAGATTTGGGGTGGGGGGGGGTGGGGTGTTGTGTGGGGGTGGTGAGATTTGGGGTTGTGGTGGTGAGGGGGAAGGGGAGTGGAGTTGTATGGGGGAGGTGAGGGGTTGGCGTGGTGTGGAGGTTGTGTCACACGTGCCATAGGGACACCGCGACTCACCAGGGACTCACTTGGCTTCACGATACCGGCCTCCGTCTCGGTGACCCACCATCTCCCCGGGCCCACCGACCAGGCCTCGTGCCCTCCACTCCACGGCATGACAGGCCGCAGGTCCGGTGGGCCTACCTCAGTCTTCTCCCTCTCCCTGCAGTTATGCACCACCTGATTCTGGATATGGGGGGAGGGGACAGAAAATGCACAGCGTTAGGCAGTCGGACACGGGGAACACAGGGGGTGGGCAGCTGGTGGCCTGTGAAAACCGACCATGGCGGGTGGAATGGGTGCTGGTAGGTGGTGCAGGGTGGGGTTCGGGCAGACTGCCAGGGGGTGGGGTCGGTGGGGGGACAGGGGTTGGTGGTGCCAGGAGCACGGTGCTGGGTATTCACCCTGGCCATCCTGAGGAGGTCATGCAGCATCTTGTGAAACTGCTGGCCGATCCTGGCAGTGGGGCCCACAGTGATCAAGGCCTGTTCCACCTACGCCCAGGCCCGGTGTACGGCGGTGGGTGACAGCCTCCGTCCCACCCTGGGGAACAGGGTGGCACGCCTCTCCTCCATGGCATCCAGCAGGGTCTCGAGCTCCGCATCTGCGAATCGCGGTGCCACTCTTCAGGCAGCCATCTTGTTGTCTGGGATGAGTATGTGGGGAGAGTAGAGTGCTGCAATGTGGCTGCTGCTTGTCAGCCTCTCGAGTGCCAATCCTGACGTCGGCGAATCGGGCACTGCTCTTCATTGGAATTGCTTTTGTCCCATCTGGCGCCGTGCTGGCGGATCCTGAATTTCACGGGGATGGTGCTGATTCCGTGGTCAGAGAACACCACCGCTTCAGCCCCGGCGTCAACACTTAGTCTCTGAAACTGAGGATCCCGCCCACTGTCTCCGGATATGGGGTAGATCATTTCAGGCTGAGATGAGGAGGAATTTCTTCACTGAGAGGGTGGTGTATCTTTGGAATTCACTGCCCCAGGCGGCTGTGGCAGCTCAGTCACCGCGTCGCTCCCAGCATGGAGACGGGCGCAACGGGTGAATACCGCGAGAGCCCCAGACAGCACGATCTGGATCACACCCTGCCGAGACTCATTTAACTACCCGTACACCGGATGGGGAGTTAAATGAGCCTCGGGTCCGAGAGTCAATGGCCGTTCCTGCGAGACCTCAACTGGTTTCCAAAAAACATGGGCCAGGAGCGATGGCGCTTTGGGGGGGCATCTCGCAGGCCATTGCAGACCTCTGGGTGTTCGGGACAGGGCAGGGCAGTAGCCTGGCACTGCCCCTGACAGAAAGTAACATTGGCAGTGCCAGGCTGGCACCCTGGCAGTGTCAATGTGCCCAGATGCCATGTTGGCACTTCCAGTGGTCACGCCCTGCTGGCTTTGCCCATGAGAGGGGCTGAGGGGGTTTGAGGGGACAAGAAAAGGTTGAAAGGGAGTCCTGAAAGCGGCGGGAGGGGGCAGCCTGAAAGGGGGAGGTGTAGAGATTGGGGCAGCCGTTCACACTGGCACCTCAATCTGTGATGAACCTGTCCGGCTGGCTAGTGCCGGTAAAGAGCCTAAGAGTAGTCACGACAGGGAGAAACTCACCAAGGCCCCAAAAAACGGAAAGTGCCGGTGAATAGCGGGGGTCAATCTCAGTCCGCCAAACCCGACCAAAAATCTATAGATTAATGGAGACCAATGACATCAAGGGATATGGAGATTGTGTGGGTAAGCAGCATTGAGATAGATGATCAGCTATGATCTAACTGGATGGTGGAGCAGATTTTAAGGGCTGAATGGCCTACTCCTGCTCCTATGTTCAAAAACAGAAACGACTCACAGAACAAATAGCGCCCCCAACAGGAACACAAATTTCACGCTAAGAAGTTCCAGAACACTTAGTCTCTCAAATGGAAAATCTAGCCCAGCATCTGCAATGAGAGATGTTGGGCATGATTTAATGGCCTTGCTGCACCTGTCCTTATGATGCGACAAGGCCATTGAAAACCGTGAGAGGCCTCTCGCGAAACTCGCTATTCTCGAAACGTCTCCCGAGATTCAATCAAACCTCGCAAGACATCGTGATTTGGACCTCATCATCGTTGAGCGAGGTCCAGATATACATATGCACCAGGGAGACTTTGACAGGGCGTTGTTTAGTACTGGCCAACACAAACGTGGACCAGACACAATGACACCTGGGGGGGGGGGGGGGGGGGGTCTCGCAGGCCATTGAAGACCCCCGGGTGGTTGGACCCTGGGCAGGGTGGTACCCTGGCACTTGAGCTGGCATCTGGGCCCTTTGGCACTGCCAGCATGGCACCTTGTAAGTCTGGGCAATCTGGCAGTGCCAAGGTGCCCGGGTGCCAGGATGTCCATGCCAGGGATTGGGAACAGGGGTGTCTTGCCTTTAAAAGGTTGGGTGAGGGGAGGCTGGAGGACCCTGTAAGAGGTAAGTTAGGTGTAATGGGGGGGGGGGGGGGGGGTGGTGGGGGATACTGGAGGCCATGGTGAGGTGGCTGAAGGGGATCGAAAGATCGGGGCGCCGATTTATAAATGGCGCCCCGTCGTGCGACTCGTCTTCCTGCACTGGCAAGCTGAGCTCCTCAGTACAGGAAATGATGTAAAGTGCGGCCTCATTGCGACGTCCCACACCGAGGCTTAAAAAAATGGCAAAGTGCCATTAAACAGCAATGTCTTTTGCGGTGTCACAGGCTGTGAGAAATACCCCGTTAAACCTGCCCGAAACAGGAGTCTGTTTTTGGTCCCGTTTAAACGCACCCATTGGCCGCCAATGACAAAACTTCTGCTGCAGAATATATTGCCGTTCCTTCACTGTCACTGGGTCAAAATCCTGGAATTCCCTCCCTAACAGCACTGTGGATACACCTACACTGCATGGACTGCAGCGGTTCAAGAAGACAACTTACCACCACCTTCTCAGGGGCAATTAGGGGCGGGCAATAAATGTTGGCCCAGCCAGAGACGCCCACATCCCATCAATGAGTAAAAAAGAGATTCTGTTTTCTGAAGTAGATCTAGAAATGAAGCATCTAAAGAATGCAGAAAAACAGTCTCCGTAATCTAATCCGCCCCGAGGCTGTTTCACTCCCTGACTATACGACAAGAATTTAACCAAAATAATATTAGTGTATAATTGCTGGAATTGAATCAAAGTCGTTGTGTTTTGCAATAAGAACAACAACAGATTAGCCTCCGGATAGAGAAATTCCAAACGTTGGTGGTTTAGATTCATGGGTCTGTAACAATTCATTGGCATTAATATTAGACATGAACTTTGGTGGAGTCGCTATGGATACTGCAAGTGAAGTTGCCATGGTTATAGTATCCAAGAATCACACCAGCCTGTGCAACTTGATGAAGTAGGATCGAAAAGCACTTGCATCACAACCATTTCTTCAGCATGTCAGCTTGGCTCAGTTGCTCAGCTTATAAATCCGATTGAGGATTCGAGTCGCATTGCGGAGACTTGAACACAGGTAATTGGAGTGCAGCACTGACGGAGTGGCATGAAGCACTCCGGTGTTGGACCTCCCCCAAAGGTGCAGAATCCACCGCACCTTCAGGGGCTAGGCCGGCCCCGGAGTGGATGGCGCCCCGCTGGCCGGCGGGAAAGGGGCTTGGTGCCACGCCAACCGGCGCCGAAGGACCTCCGCCGGCCGGTGTACGTCGGTGCATGCGTGGGAGCGCCAGCGCGTGCTGGCATCATCCCCGCTGATGCGCAGAGGGAATCGCTTCAGCACCAGGAATGGCGGAGGGCCACGGCCTCCGGTGTGGAAGGATAGAGTTCCCCCACGCACAGGCCCACCTGTGGATCAGTGGGCCCCGACCACGGGCCAGGCCACTGCCACGATCCCCCCGCGACCACCCAAGAACCCCGGAGCCAGCCCGTGCCGCCAGATCCCGCCGGTAAGGGACCTACTCTAATTTACGCCGGCGAGACCGGCAAAGAACGGGCGGGACTTCGGCCCATCGCGGGCCGGGGAATTCGGGCAGCCCTGGGGCCCATTGAGTCGCGCCGGACCCCACCATTCTCCGAGGCGGGCGGCGCGACTCACGCTGGGGCAATTTTTGGGGGGCTGGAGAATTAGGAGGACGGTGGGAGCAGGATTCACGCCGACCCCCTGCGATTCTCCCACCCGGCGGGGAGGGGGGGGGGGGGGTCGGAGAATCCCGCCCCCTAATTTCTATTGCGCTTTCCGTTCAGAGCTGTTCTTGAATTTTGCTTCTGAAAAGTCTGCCTCCAATATGTCCCCGAATCCTAGATTGTCCAACCCAGGTGAAATAGTTTCACCCTATCCATCCAATCTGTTCCCCTCTATTGTCCTGAAAAACTTGATAAAATCACCCCTTAACCTCTCGATTTTTGGGCATACAACCCCACTTTGTGTAATCTGTCCTCACAACTTGAAATCCAGGGTTCTGATTCTGGCGAATGTATGGTTGAAAATGAAAATGAAAATCGCTTATTGTCACAAGTAGGCTTCAAATGAAGTTACTGTGAAAAATTCCGGCGCCTGTTCAGGAAGGCTGGTACGGGTTTGAACCCGCGCTGCAGGCCTGCCTTGGTCTGCTTTCAAAGCCAGCTATTTAGCCCTGTGCTAAACCAGCCGCTAATGTTGCGCTATGCTTCCAAATGTGTGAGACACACAACTGCTGACGGTACTCTGGGTGTGATGTAATATTTTGGGCAGCACGGTAGCACAAGTGGATAGCACTGCGGCTTCACAGCGCCAGGGTCCCAGGTTCGTTTCCTCACTGGGTCACTGTCTGTGCGGGGTCTGCACGTTCTCCCTGTGACTGCGTGGGTTTCCACCGGGTTCTCCAGTTTCCTCCCACAGTCCAAAGACGTGTAGGTTTGGTGGATTGGCCATGATAAAATTGCCCTTAGTGACCAAAAAGGTCAGGAGGGGTTATTGGGTTACGGGGATAGGGTAGAAGTGAGGGCTTTAGTGGGTCGGTGCAGACTCGATGGGCCAAATGGCCTCCTTCTGCACTGTATGTTCTATGTAATCAGGGCTTTGTATCGTTGTAGCATAGCCTATACCCGCTTATTAATGGCCCTCTAGATATAAAAGCCAGCAAACCATTAACCATTTTGCTTTTTTCCCTGTACCTTTTAATGACATTTTAATGATTTACGCACATGATCCTTACATTTCTTTGAACTCGCACTGTTTCCTGCTTTTCATCATTTACAAAATGTTCTGATATCTTCTTTTTCGTCCAATGTGGATGACTTTACCTTGCAGAGATTGAAATCCATGTGCCACAGTTTTTCCTATTCCCTTTATTTATTAATGTCTATTTTCATTTTTATGCTTCCATCTGCATCGTTTATATTGCTGCCAGCCTTTGTGTCACAGGCAAACTTTGATAAATGGCTTTTTATTCCATTAATTCAGTTGTTAATAAACATAATGAATAGTTGAGACCCCAATATAGATCCCGATGGGATCCCACTCGTCACTTCCAGCTAATTAGACTACCAGCTCATTATCCCAACTCTGTCCCCTGCTACTCTGTCAGTGTCCTAACCAGGGCAATAACTTACCTTCAATTAGTAAGCTCCAACTTTAGCTAACAGTCTCATATGGAGGATTTTATTAGACAAACAGACAAATCAGGAGGATGTATCTCGGCCTCACGGGCCTGCTCCGCCATTCAATAAGATCATGGCTGATCTAATTTTAACCTCAACTCCACATTCCTGCCTCCCCCCGATAACCTTTCACCCCCTTGCTTATCATGAATCTATCAACTTTGGTCTTAGAGTGGGTTAGCCCTGTTGCCTCACGGCGCCGAGGTCCCAGGTTCGATCCTGGCTCTGGGTCACTGTCTGTGTGGAGTTTGCACATTCTCCCCGTGTTTGCGTGGGCTTCGCCCCCACAACCCAAAGATGTGCAGAGTAGGTGGATTGGCCACGCTAAATTGCCCCTTAATTGTAAAAAATTAATTGGGTACTCTAAATTTAAAAAAAACTTTGGCCTTAGAGATATTCAAAGACTTTGCCGCAACCACCTTTTGAGGAATATAATTCCAAAGTCTCACAACTCTCTGAGAGAAAAATAATTTCTTCATCTCCTGCTTAAATGGGTGACTACTTATTTTTACAGTAAGAAGTCTTACAACACCAGGTTAAAGTCCAGTAGGTTTGTTTCAAATCACTAGCTTTCAGAGTGCAGCTCCTTCCTCGGGTGATTCACCTGAGGAAGGGGCAGTGCTCCGAAAGCTAGTGTTTGAAACAAACCTGTTGGACTTTAACCTGGTGTTGTAACACTTCTTACTGTGCTCACCCCAGTCCAACACCAGCATCTCCACATCATGCTTATTTTTAAACAGTGACCCCCCCCATACACACACACACACAGTTCACAAGAGGAAACATCCTCTCCATATTCACTGGGTCAAGTCCCCTCATGATCAGCTAGCCTCTCACTCTTCGAAACACCAGCGGATACCAGCCTAGCCTTTCAACCTTTCCTCGTAGGACAATTCGTCCGTTCCAGGTGTTAATTTAGTAAACATTCTCTGAACTGCTTCCAATGCATTTATATCTTTCCTTAAATAAGGTGACCAATGCTGTGCACAATACTCCAGATGTGGTCTCACCAGTGCCCTGTCCAATTGAAGCCTAACTTCACGACTCTTGTAATCTGTTCCCTTCACAACAAATGATAACGTTCTATTAACTTTGCTAATTACTTGTTGCACCTAAAAACTAACCTATTGTGATTCATGCACTAGAACACCCTGATCCCTCTGCTCCTCTGAGCTCTACAATCTCTCAGGATTTCAATGATTTGCTTCATTTTTATTTGTCCTGCCAAAATGGACAAGCTCACATTTTCCCACATTATACTCCATTTGCCATATCTTTGCCCGTTCACCTAGTCTATCGATTCATAGCCTCTTTACGTCCTGGAAGCCTGGGTTTCGGAGTTGGAGTGGTGGCTGGGGACACCGTGTCGCATCCACGAGGAAGATAGCACACATGGAGAGGTGGTCACACTACAGGCTAAGACTCCACAAGCAGGAAGGGAATGGGTGACCACCAGGCAGAGCGAGAGGACTAGGCAGGCCGTGCAGGAATCTCCTGTGGCCATTTCCCAACAAACCACATTTTGTCTCCAGCAATAACCTTTGACTCCCTTGTTAGTCAAGAATCTACCTACCTCTAGGGCAGCACAGCGGTTAGCATTGCTGCCTCACGGCGCCGAGGTCCCGGGTTCAATCCCGGCTCTGGGTCGCTGTCCTTGTGAAGTTTGCACATTCTCTCCGTGTTTGTGTGGGTTTCGCCCCCACAACCCAAAGATGTGCAGGCTAGGTGGATTGGCCACCTCATTGCCCTTTAATTGGAAAAAAATGAATTGGGCACTGTAAATTTATTTTTTAAGAAAGAATCTATCTACCTCTGAATTTCAAATATCCATTGATTGTGCTTCCTCTGTTAATCTGTTACCCCCGATATAAAGATGACACAAAAATGGACCAGGTGGTTAACAGTGAGGTTGAGTGTCTTGGGTTACAGGACGATATATACGGGGTGGTCAAAGAGGTGGATAAGTGGCAGATGGAATTTGTGTGAGGTGATACACTTTGGAAGGAGTAATTTACTATGAAGGTCTGACATTGGAAAGTTCTGAAGAACAAAGAGTTCTTGGCCTGTTTGTCCATAGCTCTCTGAAGAAAGAAGGGCAGGTTAATAAGGTGTTGAAAAAGGCATAAGGGACAATCGCTTTCATCAAGCGGAGCATCGATTATAAAATCTGTGTGCAATCCTGGTTGTCGCATTCTTGGAAGGATGTGATTGCACTGGAAGGGGTACAGAGAAGATTCACCAGAATGTTGCCAGAGATGGTACATTTAAGTTATAAAGAGAGGTTGGATAGGTTTGGGTTGTTTTCTCTGGAGCAGAGAAGACTGAAGGACGACCTGATTGAGGTGTACAAGATTATGAGGGGCATGGACAGGGTGGATAGGGAGCAGCTGTTCCCCCTCAGTTACAAGGGGTCACAGGTTCAAAGTGAGGGTTGGGAGATTGAGGAGATTTGGGGAAAAACATTTTTACCCAGAGAGTGGTGATGGTCTGGAATGTACTCCCTGGGAGGGTGATAGAGGTAGGATGCCTCACATCCTTTCAAAAGTACCTGGATGAGTAGTTGGCATGCCATAACATTCAAGGCTATGGGCCAAGTACTGTCAAGTGGGATTAGATGGGCAGGTCAGGATCTTTCATGAGTCGGTGCAGATTCAATGGGCCGAATGGCCTGTGCTGCACTGTAGTATTTTGTGATTATGTGATCCTGAATCTACAATAACTGGCCAAATGATTCTTCAAACACTGGGATGGTATTAAAGTTGTGGGTTTACCTCTTACTTGGCAGGTATGACAGATTCTAATGAATTGCACTATATCCTTATGCAGTCCCAGCCAGGAAAAACGCCTGTTGACCGATGCATGAGTTTTCTGAATTCCCACATGTCCTGCCATTGGTATCTCATGCACTAGCCGCAGTATTTCCCTCCGATATTTGGGCCACTATCTGATGAACAGTCATCCACAGGTCTATAAGGGTGTTTCTACTTTCTCATCAGAACTCCATTCTTAATGTAATAGCACTCTGGGACCCCTTCAGCCTCAACCTCTGTGAGAGCTGATTGTGCTCATCTCTATCTGTTTCCTGGGCCTCAATTAATGAAGTCCTACCAAACACTTCCTCATTCTCAAGGATAGCTTTGGCTATTCTACCATCCAATGGTGGTGTGGTTTTAATCTCTGGTGGTGGGCTTTATGTTTAGCCATTGCCTTGGTCACCACACATGATGAGAAAATATCTGGAAACTATCCTTGTAACTGTTCTGTCTCCTTATCTTCCTTTGGACTCTCTCTAATCAAGGGTGAAGCTATGACCTTCACTTCTGTCAAACCACATTGATCTGACAAATCTCATAATCTTGTACACCTCGATCAGGTCGCCCCTCAGCCTTCTCTGCTCCAGTGAAAACAACACAAGCCTATCCAACCTCTCTTCATAACTTAAATGTTCCATCCCAGGCAACATCCTGGTCAATCGCCTCTGCACCCCCTCCAGTGCAATCACATCCTTCCTATAATGTGACGACCAGAATTGCACACAGTACTCCAGCTGTGGCCTCACCAAAGCTCGATACAACTCCAACATGATATCCCTGCTTTGTAATCTGTGTCTCGATTGATAAAGGCAAGTGTCCCATATACCCTTTTCAACACCCTATTAACCTGCTCTTCATCCTTCAGAAATCTATCGACAAACAGGTCAAGGTCCTTTTGTTTCTCAGGACTTCCCAGTGTCATGCCCTTCATTGAATGCTTCCTTGTTAAATTACTCCTTCCAAAGTGTAATACCTCACACTTTTCAGAGGTAAATTCCATCTGTCACTTTTCTGCCCATTTGACCATCCCGTCCATATCTTCCTGTAACCCAAGACTCTCAGCTTCACTGTTAACCACCCGGCCTATCTTAGTGTCATCTGAAAACTTACTGATCCTACCCCCCACATAGTCATTCATGTAATTTATATAAATGACAAATAATAGGGGACCCAGCACGGATCCCTGTGGTACACCACTGGACACTGGCTTCCAGTCACTAAAGCAGCCGTCTGAATCCACCTGATCAAGTTACCCTGTATCCCATGTGCATTTGCCTTCTTTATAAGTCTCCCATGTGGGATCTTGTCAAAAGCTTTGCTGAAATCCGTGTAAACTACATCAACTGAACTACCCTCATCTATACACCTGGTCACATGCTCAAAAAATTTGATAAAATTTGTTAGGCATGACCTCCCTCGTCAAAGCCATGATGACTATTGCTGAAAGAACCTTGTCTCTCCAAGTGGAGATATATTCTCTCCTTCAGAATCTTCTCCAATAGTTTCCCTACCACTGACGTGAGACTGGTATTATCTCTACAATCTTTCTTGTATAGTGGGACCTCATTAGTTGCTGTCCAGTCCTCTGGCACCTCCCCCATGGCCAGTGAGGAATGAAAAGTTTGGGTCAGAGCTCCTGCAAACTCCTTCTCTGCCTCCCACAGCACCCTGGGACACAATTCATCAAGACCTGGAGATTTGTACACTTTTAAGCCTGCCAACACCTCAAATACCTTGTCACTCCCTATGACAGTTTGACATAGACATAGACATAGAACAGTACAGCACAGAACAGGCCCTTCGGCCCTCGATGTTGTGCCGAGCAATGATCACCCTACTTAAACCCACGTAACCCGTATACCCGTAACCCAACAATCCCCCCATTAACCTTACACTACGGGCAATTTAGCATGGCCAATCCACCTAACCCGCACATCTTTGGACTGTGGGAGGAAACCGGAGCACCCGGAGGAAACCCACGCACACACGGGGAGGACGTGCAGACTCCACACAGACAGTGACCCAGCCGGGAATCGAACCTGGGACCCTGGAGCTGTGAAGCATTGATGCTAACCACCATGCTACCATGAGGCCCCAGGACATTCGGCCCATCGAGTCTGCACCGACCCACTTAAGCCCTCACTTCAACCCTATCCCCGCAACCCAATAACCCCCTCTTAATCTTTTGGACACTAAGGGCAATATATCATGGCCAATCCACCTAACCTGCACGTCTTTGGACTGTGGGAGGAAACCGGAGTACCAGGAGGAAACCCACGCAGACATGGGGAGAACGTGCAGACTCCGCACAGACAGTGACCCAGCGGGGAATCGAACCTGGGACCCTGGCGCTGTGAAGCCATAGTGCTATCCACTTGTGCTACCATGCTGCCTCAAGAACCTCACAGTCTCTCTACCTGTGGTTAGCACTGTTGCTTCACAGCACCAAGGTCCCGGGTTCAATTCCTGATTGGGTCACTGTCTGTGTGGAGTCTGCACGTTCTCCCCGTGTCTGCGTGGGTTTCCTCCGGATGCTCCAGTTTTCTCCCACAAGTCCCGAAAGACATGCTTGTTAGGTGAATTGGACATTCTGAATTCTCCCTCTGTGTACCCGAACAGGCGCCGGAGTGTGGAGACTAGGGGATTTTCACAGTAACTTCATTGCAGTGTTAATGTAAGCCTCCTTGTGACAATAATAAAGATAATTATTATTATCTACATCCTCATTCTATTGGGTGAAGACAGATGTGAAGTATTTGTACAACACCCTACCAATGTCCTCTGGCTCCATCCACAGATTGCCCCCTTGTTCCCTAATGGGTCCTACTCTTTTTCTGGATATCCCCTTCCCAGTGATATACTTACAGAATATCTTGGGATTTTCCCTATTTTTACCAGCTAGAACTTTCCCATACCAATATCCCCTCTTTGCTATCCTAATTGCTTTCATAAGCTCCATCCTGCACTTTCTGTACTCCACTAATTCCTCCGTTGACTTGCTGCCCTTCTACTTGCTGAAAGCCTCTCTTTTCCTTCTCATCGTATCCTGAAAGTCTCTGGTCATCCATGGTTCTCTGGAGCTAATCCTTCCTATTACCTCAGAGGAAACATGTTCGGCCTGTACCCTCCCCATTTTGTTTTTGAATATTCTCCATTTATGTTCTGTAGATTTTCCCACATGTAATTCTTTCCAGTCGACCCTGGCAAGATCCGCCCGTGTTTTACTAAAATCCGCTCTCCTCGCATCCAAAACATTTTATTGCAACTTGTCTATTTATTTGTCCGAAACAAAGTTAAACTGTACCACGTTGTGGTCGCCATCACCAAAATGCTCCCCCAGCAACACATCAACCATGTGTCTGGCTTCATTTCCCAGAATTAAGTCCAGCATTGCAATGTCCATTGATGGACCCCCTACATATTGAGCTAAAATGTTCTCCTGCATATATTTTAATAACTCCACTCCATCCAAGCCCTCAACATGATGACTATCCCAGAGACAGCAACCACTCTTCTCGGTGGTGGTTACTGTTTCCGAGTCCACCTTTTACCCACTCTGCCAGGTGGTGGTTACTGTTTCCGGGTCCCCCTTTTACCCACTCTTCTTGGTGGTGGTTACTGTTTCTGGCTTCCCATTTCGCCCACTTTTCTTTTTTTTAATATAAATTTAGAGTTCCCAATTCATTTTTTTCCAATTAAGGGGAATTTTGCGAGGCCAATCCACCTACCCTGCACATCTTTGGGTTGTGGGGGCAAACTCTACGCCAGCACGGGGCTAATGTGCAAACTCCATTATGTATTTCAGTTTACATGGACGTTAAAGACTCTATGACACTATTTGAAGAAGAGCATGGAAGTCTTTTGGTGTCTTGGCCAACATTCCTCCCTCAATTAACATCAACCTAAAACAACTCTTTCTACGGATGCCGCCAGATCTGCCGAGTATTCCCGACAGTTTCTGATGTAAACACACATTAAATGGCTGTTCATTTTGTGCATGCAAGTTGGCTCTGGCATATGCCTTAGCAGCAGATCTTAAATAATTTATTGGCAGTGCAGAGATGTGCAATATCCCGAGGACATGATAAGACATTGTATGTCATCAAGTTCTTTGGAAGTAATTTACCTTCAACTGAATAGCCTGTCATTAACTATGTTGTTGCGTTTCAATGAATTTCATTGTTGTCAATTCTTTAGTTGAAGTAACATTTATCTATAGATCCTAAACAATGAAATAGAGCACTTCTAAATGATGTAATTTTAAAAATGAAACAAAATTATACAAAATTGTTTTCACTGTATGTTAGAACACATAGAACGATGCCTGGAAGAGCTTGATTTCAAATTATGCCATTATAAATAGCACTCGAATTCAAAAGCCTTTTAACATTACGGAACAAAACATTCTTTAAAAGGCAGTAGACAATTATTTCTTCTTTCTGAGACAGAGGACAGAATAAAAGGAAATTATTTTGTCTTTCCCTGATTTGTTTACTTGTGTTTCTTTTCCCTTTCATTGCATCTTTCCTTTAAACGTCAGAGAACAACCTTTTTTTGTTGTCTTCACAGGATGCATTAAAGATCCTTTGCACTGTTGATTGTGAGGGATGCCTCCCTGTAGTCATATAAAGTGGAAATGATTTTCCGGATCATGCAAAGCAAAGTGCTGACTGAGAAATTACAAACTAAATTGCGCAGGTGGAGTGAGCTGGTCCATGCGCAGGTTTGACAAAATTCCACTTCCCAATACGAGCCAATCACTTTTACAGGTGCACCATCGAAAGCATCCTTTCTGGCTGCATCACAGCCTGGAATGGCAACAGCCCGGCCCAAGGCAGGAAGAAACTACAGAGAGGTGTGAACGTCACCCAGTCTATCACACGAACCCACCTCCCATCCATTGACTTTGTCTACAGCCTTGGGAAAGCGGGCAGCAAAATCAAAGATTTTACAACACCAGGTTAAAGTCCAACAGGTTTGTTTCAAATCACTAGCTTTTGGAGCACTGCTCCTTCCTCAGATGAATGAAGAGGTAGGTTCCAGATACATATATATAGACAAAGGCAAAGATGCCAGACAATGCTTTGAATGCGAGCATTTGCAGGTAATTAAGTCTTTACAGATCCAGAGAGAGGGGTAACCCCAGGTTAAAGAGGTGTGAATTGTCTCAAGCCAGGACAGTTGGTAGGATTTCGCAAGCCCAGGCCAGATAGTGGCGGATGAATGTAATGCAACATGAATCCAAGGTCCCGGTTGAGGCCTTACTCATATGTGTGGAACTTGGCTATAAGTTTCTGCTCGGCGATTTTGCATTGTCGCGCGTTCTGAAGGCCGCCTTGGAGAACGCTTACCCGGAGGCTGAATGCCGTTGACTGCTGAAGTGTTCCCCGACTGGAAGGGAACATTCGTGCCTGACGATTGTCGCGCGATGTCCGTTCATCCGTTTTTGCAGCGTCTGCATTGTCTTGCCAATGTACCACGCTTCGGGACATCCTTTCCTGCAGCGTTTGAGGTAGAAAACGTTGGCCGAGTCGCAAGAGTATGTGCCGCATACCTGGTGGATGGTGTTCTCATGTGTAATGGTGGTACCCATGTCGATGATCTGTCACATCATGCAGAGATTGCCATGGCAGGGTTGTGTGGTGTCGTGGTCGTTGTTCTGCAGGCTGGGTAGTTTGCTGCGAACAATGGTTTGTTTGCGGTTGCGCGGTTGTTTGAAGGCAAGTAGTGGGGGTGTGGGGATGATCTTGGCAAGGTGTTCATCTTCATCGATGACATGGTGAAGGCTGCGAAGAAGATGTCGTAGTTTCTCCGCTCCGGAGAAGTACTGGACGACGAAGGGTACTCTGTCGGTTGTGTCCCGTGTTTTTCTTCTGAGGAGGTCGGTGCGGTTTTTTGCTGTGGCGTGTTGGAACGGTCGATTGATGAGTCGAGCGCCATATCCCGTTCATATGAGGGCATCTTTCAGCGTCTGTAAATGTCTGTTGCGCTCCTCCTTGTCTGAGCAGATCCTGTGTATATGGAAGGCTTGTCCATAGGAGTTGGCTTCTTTAATGTGTTTAGGGTGGAAGTTGGAGAGGTGGAGCATCGTGAGGTTATCCGTGGGCTTGCGGTAAAGCAAAGTTTTGATAAGCCAACCCCTATGGACACGCACTCCGTATACACAGGATCTGCTCAGACCTGTGGTGTAAAGAGGGTCAGTCCATTGCCCATGTGCCCCTCTGCCATCGCCACACTGCAGAGGGAGGGACCCCAAAGGTCCTGCCAGTTGGGTGGGTTCTGCTGTGGGTAAGGGGTTGACCCTGGGACCCTTCCCCAGGATGGAAGTCTGGTGTCTGGACTATCCCAGTCCTGGGCAACCTGAAGATCACGATTGGCATGGTGATGTCCGGCAGCCCTCTGTTCAAATTCTTCATCCTGGTTTGACCTTTTTGAACTCTGAAATGACCTTCCCACTCTGAACTGCTCTGCCTGACAGCTGGTGAGTAGACCAGACAGTTCAGTGCAGATTCAAGCCAGGAATAATTTCCCTTTCCTTACATTTATTCCCTCTCCCCTATGCTTTTGAAACTGCTGCTTTTTGAAGTGTCAGAGCCCTCCGAGAACTCCTCAACATTTGAAAAGGCTTGAAATCCCCTGAGATCCTTTGAAATGGGAACATGCATTCACAGTGCAGTATCTTTAACTAGCCTTTGATTGACAGCTTAGTGGTATAAACACAGCTGCCAGAAGATTTGTGTATTTATCTTTCTTTTTATGCTTGAATTACCCTCCATTGATCATAACCCCAAATTTATAAACACTCTTGTTATGACTGACAGCTGCTGACAACTTCAAAACAGCAAAGTGGTTTAACTTTCTGATTTCTAAACACAGAAAGCACTTAGCCTTGTTGAAGTTAGCCACTTACCTACAACCCGAGCCCACCCAACTCCCAGGATCTTTGGGAGACCCGCCCTCTGCAGCCTGGCAGCGGAAGAGTGGCAAATGAGCAGTAGGCTGACCTCCACCTCCCTTTTAGGGTCAACTGCGCCAAGTTATGGAGTTACTGCCATGAAATCAGTGCCGTGGTGCCAGGGGGCAATGCACCATTGGCAATGCCAGGGGGCACTAAAGGAAGGACTGAAGGTCATGCCTGATTGGGGGGGTGGCTGAAAGGGGGATGACTGAAGGGGGATGACTGAAGGAGGGTGAGATGGGGGCTGAGGGGGTGCTTAAGGGGGGGGGCAGAGGGAGGGCTAGGGGGCTGAGGGGGTCAATGGGGGAGGCCAGGTGGGGGATTGGGTCATCCTCATGTGTGCGTGGTGTGTGGGGAGTGACCCGTTATTACTTGATGGTGTGGATATGACGCTCCTTGTGGAGTTAGGGATGCTCCCCTTGTCAGCGGGGGGGGGGGGGGGGGGGGGGGGGGGTCAACATTTGTATTGTGGAGGGGAGGGGTCCTGCACCTGGATGCTGGGTTTGAGGGCACTCGTTCAAAATGGTGGCCTGACCCCAGTAACTGCGGGGAAACCGGCGTGTGCAGTGCTATGCATTTTTTTGCAGTCAAACCATGATAATCCCATCCTGAGGACACTGCTCGCGCCAGTGGGACACAGTCCTGATTCTCCACTGGTGGCAACACTTAGAATCTGGAATGGGGAATTCCAGCCTCAGTAAGTTACAACAATGCCTCTACTCAGAAGATTAGAGCCCATTGACCATAATTTGGAAGAGTGGTTTCAATACAATGAACGCTCGCCATTTTTCTCAATGCAAATAAAATATGGAGGGGGTGGAGAAGAATGGGGGTAATACTGCTAACAGCCTGAGGTGCTCAAATCTGCAGTTTAATAAGGAGCTTGATTTCTCCAAACACACCGAGCCTAAAACCATCGCAGGACGAGTAGAAATAGTAAAAGGGCATTATCACCCAAAGCCCTCCATAATCATGCAGAGATATAAGTTCAACTTAACAGCAAGAGCTCCTGGGGAAGCGATAGCAGCTTTTGTGGCGAGATTGAGGCAAACGGGCTGAACATTGTGAATGTGGGCTTCCCCACAAGACCGTCTTGTGTGTCAGGCCAATACTACTACTGTACAGAAAAGGCTGCTAGCAGAGGCAGAAATAACCCCAAAGTAGGTGCCAGAAACTGCCCTTGTCATGGAAAGCGCAGAAATAGACGTGATGGAGCTTCAAGGTGGGCAAGGCGGTGAAGCCCACTCGGTTTGGAGACAAGCTACTAGTGGCAGCAATGCCAAGGATGAGGGCACAGGGTTTGGCAACCAAAGAAATGTGGAGCCAGAGTCGGCCAATGTACCAAGATTTGTGAAGAGTCCTATCGGTGTGGGGGAAACAGTCCCCAGGAGAAGTGTGTGTTCAAAGGAGCTGTGTTATGTCTGAGGCAGAAAAGGACAGAAAAGAAGCAACTATAGGGTCAAGAAGGGCCAGCCCGGTGTTATCAGGGTCAAGATTCCGACTTCAGTGCATGGCATGGAAAGTAATTCTGAAGGGGGACCAAATGTATATCAGTTAAATAATATTATGGTGGAAAAATAGCCCCATCTCAATAATACTGATGGTCAACGGTCGTCCATTCAAAATGAAGGTAGACACAGTAGCCCCTGCCACGGTAGTGGGAGAGCAAACCTATCGATACCTACAGGGACAGGCCCAATCTCTGAGATTAAAAACACGACCGTCAAGCTGGCAATATATATGGGTGAGGCAATACAGATCTTGGGAACAACAAAAATCCCTGCAATATGCCCAACTGTCCTTAATTGTAATTGCGGGTGCAAGACCAAGCTTGATGCTCCGAGATTGGCTTCAGGAATTAAACTACATGGGCTAGACATTTTCAAAATTAATGCAGGAAGCCTACATGAAGTCTTTAGAAGGTACCAATTGATATTTCAAGAAGAATTAAGCAAAATCCCAAGGTTTGGAAGCCAAAATTTGCATGGATTCAGAGGCTACACCAACATTCTCTAGAGCCTTACCTGTGCCTTATTTGTTGCATGAGAAGGTGGAAATCAAATTTAGATGATTAGGAGATTTGTGTGACATAAAACTCATGCAATTTGTGGAGTGGGTAGCTCTTATTGTGCCAGTGGTCAAGCCATATAACACTGTAAGAATATGCGGAGACTATAAAGTAACAATAAACTGGGCAGTAAAATTAGACAGCTACCCAATACCTAAAATAGAGGACTTGCCATGCAAAGTTGGCTGGAGGTCTAACACACCAAGTTAGACATGAATCATGCATTGCAGCAGCTGGATCTGGACAATGCTTCCAGGGGCTTTGTCACTATTAATACGCATAAGGGCTTGTACCAGTACACCAGATTGCCATTTGAAGTCTCGTCTGCTTGTGCAATCTTTCAATGCACAATAGAGAGCCTATTGCAAGATTTGCCTAATGTAGTCACCTATTTGGATGATGTGCTAAACATGAAAGGTACAGAAGAGCAACATCTAACTAACCTGGAGGTGGATTTAAAAAGGCTCCAGGAGACTGGGACCTAGTAACGTCAAGTAGCTGCCTGTGGATCACCAATTGGGAATTTCTATTATGTCAAGTAGGGGGCTTAAAAACCTGATAGCTGAGATGGTGACATTGACTGAAGTTTGTCCCACTCCCATATCCACTGCCTTGAATGAACTGGATACTGGCAACTTCAACAGAGCAGCATAAACAGGGCCCACATGAATGGCTCAAGCCCTGGTTGCAACCTACAGAAAACAAGATAAGATGGACTAAGTTTGCTCTTTTGGGTCGTGCTGTTTTTTTGGCCACACATGGTGGAAAATGCCACATTGCCCATATCCAACATGTACACCACAGTGATGTGGTTAATGCAATTTGACTGATCCTGGAAATTCTCATACAATCAGTGCCAACTCGTCAACACGATGCAAAGACTACTCTGCTGTACTTATTGTCTATTAACAAGGGGGTGAAAGGTTATCGGAGGATGGGCAGGAATATGCAGTTGCAGTTACAATCGGATCAGTCCATGATCTTAGTGAAAGGTAGAGCCGGTTTGAGGGGCCGAGTAGCCTACTCCTGCTCCTAATCCGTATGTTTGAAATGGAAATGAAGCTAGGGCAGCACGGTGGCGCAGTGGTTGGCACTGCGGCCTCACAGTGCCGAGGTCCCAGGTTCGATCCCGGCTCTGGGTCACTGTCCGTGTGGAGTTTGCACATTCTCCCCATGCAGGGTAGGTAGATTGGCCATGCTAAATTGCCCCTTAATTGGAAAAAATTAATCGGGTACTCTAAATTTATATTTAAAAAAAAGAAATGGCAATGAAGCTGAATTATGTATATTCAGCTTCCCATGTTTATAATTCCAACCATGTAGCTTCCCCTGTGATGTTTCCTGAAGTAAAGGGGATGTTTGATATTATGCACCAGGGGGGAAGAGTGGATTTGTTTCTAATGAACAATGTTTTGGCTTAATGATTAAATAAGCCTCTGATTGAAGACTTCAGTGGGAACTATGCTAAACCAAACAGGGACAGAAGACTTGCTGCACTATTGAGGGTATCTTCTCACAGCTAAACCTGAAAAGGACGACATCCCTTCAAACAACCTAAATTGCACTGAGTATAATATTTTCCTGCTAAAAATCTTGCAATTGTGATATTAGCAAATACCTATAATATGAACTCAGAGTTGACAAATGGGAGATCGACTTGTGCAAATTGGTAAAATCTGAGTTGAAAGGCTCCCAGGCTGAGCAAGGCAGAGTTCTGATTTTGGTCAGACGAGAAATTGTAACTTATAGTTGTCTTGCTGTAATCTATCATTTGCCTTTGGTTTATGACTTCACTTCCTGACAATATCAAAAACGGTACTTCTTCATTTTGTTTTGAAGAACTTTTGCCAATATTTAGAACAACAAAAGGCCTTTTGACCCGCCCAAGGTATTCCTGGAAGACCACCAACTCCCAGAATTATAACAAACTTTACCCATACTCACTAGAATTACATTCCCTGCATTACATTTTAGATAGGTTGTATTTGATCAAGAAACAGTTTTGGCAAGTCATTGTTAGTGATTATTGGCAAGAATTAACTTTAAAATGTTTCTCAAATGGAAGAAGAGTTTGGTGTTTCACCCTCTTGGAGCAGGACAGAAGTGGCGACTCAGTCATTACCAAGTGAGTTTAGGATTGATTTTGCTGTGAACCCACATTGACAGAGAACATGGTCAGGAAAGTTTAGTGTACCTCCACAAGCCTGGCGGTAGTGACAGCCCTGAGGGTCTGGTGACAGTGGAGACAGCACATGGCGCTAGAGGGGCCTCGATTTGGGCCCCGGTCTGTGGGAATAATAGGTTTGCTCCGGGGCAACTGGATAGGGATTATCAGGGTTGGCAGTGGGTGGGGATTGAGAGGTTTGGAGATTTGTTCGTGGACAGCAGCTCCCCGAGTTTGGAAGGACTGGTGAGAAGTATGAGTTGTGTTACGGACCAGGGTTTAGAGAACACCAAAGTATATCATGGAGTTCACCTGACCCACAACTTTAAATAGATTTTGATTATGGGGAGCACAAGGGCCCACTTTACAGGTGTGATGCAACAGGGAGCTAAAGTATGTTCAAAACAAAAACAATGTTTATTCTATGAATCCAGTTAACATTTTTATAAACTCACAGTAAACAGTTTATCAACTACCAACCCTGACAACCCCCCCAAAAGATACAGTACTCAATAGATAACCCTTAATAACTTCCCAAACAGCATCCACAAGTTAAACCCTCTTTAAATAAAGACGGCAGGTTTAAATGCTCTACAGCAACAGGTATTACTTTGAAATCATCAAGTGATGTTTAGATTGCAGAGCGAGATTATAACATCTTCTTGCTGTGACTGCAGCTCTTCAACTCTGAAAACGAAACCAAAAATACACTGCAGCTGCCAGCTCAAAAATGAAAGTAAAAGACAGACAGCCCAGCTCCACCCACACAATGACAACACTTCAGATATTTGATAAACACCCATTTCTTAAAGGTACACCCACCTGACAGTTGTCCTGGGGGAAATGAGTTCAGATATTTACAGGTGCAGAACTACGTGAGAAAGTATGTGCCGTCCTTTCCTGATCTGCCGCCTACGGGGTTGCAGATCAAGGTGCTGTCGGAAGTAGGGGTTCAGATGGCAAGGTGTCAGAGATATATAATGAATTGATGGATTGGGAGCTCCCTGATAGCAGTAGCTAAGTGGAAGTGGGAGAAGGAGCTGGGGTGGGGGAGAGCTGGAGGCTGGGTTGTGGGAGAAAGCCTTGAGGAGGGTGAATGGGTCTTCTTTGTGTGCCAGACTGAGTCTCATTCAATTTAAGGTAGTCCACAGGGCGCATATGACGGTGGCCAGAATGAGCAAGTTCTTTGAGGGGGTGAAGGAGTGTGGGCAGTGTGAGGGGGGGGGGGGGGGGGGGGGGGAATCATGTTCACATGTTTTGGGCCTGCCCGGAGCTGGAGGGATTTTGGCGGGTGTCCGATGGCGTGATGTCAGAGATACCGCGGGTGAAGGTTGTTCCGAGTCCAGAATTGGCAATGCTTGGAGTTGTCGGCAAACCCGAGAGTCCAGGGGATGAGGGAGGCCGACATCCTGGCCTTTGCCTCTCTGGTAGCCCGGTGATGGATCCTGTTGGCATGGAGGGACTCAGAGCCGCCAAAACCAGGGGTATGCGTGAGCGACCTCACAGATTTCCTTGGATTGGAGAAAATTCAATTAGCCTTAAGGGGGTCGATGGAAGGGCTCGCCTGCAGATGGAATTTGTTCATTGACTTCTTCCAGGACAGTTGTCAGCAGCGGGAGGGGAGGGATTAGGATTAACTAGAAAAAGCGGAGGCAGAGAGGATGGGGGGATGGTATGGAGGGCGGGGCGCAGCTATTGGCTATTTATTGAGTTCTCCTGTTTGGTTATCTTTTTCATCCTGGTTGTGATTTTGTTTGATGTTTATTTATAAATGCCTTAATAAACATATTTTCAAAGAAAAGGACAGTTTAGTATCGCCCTAGACACACCCATTCAAGAAAGTGTCAGAGGTCAGGATTGCTTCTACCAATGTGTGAGTTTAATATACATTCTGAAAACTTTTGATGATATTAGCTGGTTATTACACTTTATTTTTTGAATGTAATGCTATAGATTTGTATTTAATTATGGTGTGGTGTTATCATTGTATGTACACAGTATCTGCTGCCTTGTCTCTAACCCAGTGGTGGTCAAACTGTGGCCCGGGGGCCACATGCAACTCTGAGTATCTGAGTGTGGCCCAGGAGACATTTTGTTGACCATTGCCCAAGTGCAGAGTTGCCACATTCTGCTGAGTTCCGCCCACGTAGTTTTTCTTCCTACCGGTATGACTGGAGTGATTCGCACGTAAAGCAAGGGCAAGTGCAGTGAGGTGCGAGCTGATTGCTCACAACATTGACTGTGAGAGCCATGTGCTCCCTCTGTGTCCAAAATGCAAATAATTTTGTTTTTACCATTTGAAATTGATAGTTCTATCAATATATAAATGATTAAGCATTTTCAACAACGTGTTGAGAAATATTTGGGTCTGGATTCTCTGCCCCCGCCCCCCCCCCCCCCCCCCCCCCCCCCAATCCGAACACGATGCCCTGACCCTGCTGGGATCAGGGTTCATGCCCGCGCACTAGCGGGAGGATGTACATGAATACAAATGGGTCTTATTGACCAATTTGTATCCATTTAACGGGCCCTATTCTCTGCCCCACCGTGATTCTCCGGTCTCCTGGGTGGTTATTACTACAGGTCTCACCAAACGTGAGCCTGACATGGTGGTCCTCACGGTGGGCCAAGAGGGTAACTCCTTAAGGGAGTCGCATCCAAAGGCCACACTTCTCCTCCCCACAATTCACTACCTGCCCAACCCTCTTCTACCAGATCCACAATCAATCTCCTCCCCAGAGACCCCCAAAACAGGAGAACACCTCAAGAGACCCCCTTAATAGGGAGACCCCCCCAGGGACGCCCTTGATAGGGAGACCCCATAAGGGATCTCCTGAATAGGGAGACCCCCCCCTCCCCCCCGGGACTCCCTAACTAAAGGAACCCCAACAGGGATTTCCCCCCCCCCCACTTCAGAAAGGAGACCACTGACTGGAAGCTGGTGAGCAGTCCAGATAGGGGCAGTGATAATAATTACAGCTGTAACACTCACCTGGAAGCTGCATGTGTCCATTCCTGGAAGAATAACAACTGTGTCCTGTGTTTCAACCCCTCAGATCTGGTAGCTGCAAGCCATTCATTCATTTCCAGTATTGGGCTGTGATTGACAGCTTCTACAAAACAGCTGCAGCCTTGATTCATTCATCTCCCTTCAGGGATGAGTGACTCTAAGTACTGAAATCCCAATGTTTAACCTTATCCTCATAACCCTTAATTCCTTTATTAGAACATAGAACATAGAACGATACAGCGCAGTACAGGCCCTTCGGCCCTCGATGTTGCACCGACATGGAAAAAAAAAACTAAAGGCCATCTAACCTACACTATGCCCTTATCATCCATATGCTTATCCAATAAACTTTTAAATGCCCTCAATGTTGGCGAGTTCACTACTGTTGCAGGTAGGGCATTCCACGGCCTCACCACTCTTTGCGTAAAAAACCCACCTCTGACCTCTGTCCTATATCTATTACCCCTCAATTTAAGGCTATGTCCCCTCGTGCTAGCCACCCCCATCCGCGGGAGAAGGCTCTCGCTGTCCACCCTATCTAACCCTCTGATCATTTTGTATGCCTCTATTAAGTCACCTCTTAACCTTCTTCTCTCTAACGAAAACAACCTCAAGTCCATCAGCCTTTCCTCATAAGATTTTCCCTCCATACCAGGCAACATCCTGGTAAATCACCTCTGCACCGTTCCAAAGCTTCCACGTCCTTCCTATAATGAGGCGACCAGAACTGTACGCAATACTCCAAATGCGGCCGTACTAGAGTTTTGTACAACTGCAACATGACCTCATGGCTCCGGAACTCAATCCCTCTACCAATTAAGGCCAACACACCATAGGCCTTCTTCACAACCCTATCAACCTGGGTGGCAACTTTCAGGGATCTATGTACATGGACACCGAGATCCCTATGCTCATCCACACTAACAAGAATTTTACCATTAGCCAAATATTCCGCATTCCTGTTATTCTTTCCAAAGTGAATCACCTCACACTTCTCCACATTAAACTCCATTTGCCACCTCTCAGCCCAGCTCTGCAGTTTATCTATGTCCCTCTGTAACCTGCAACATCCTTCCGCACTGTCTACAACTCCACCGACTTTAGTGTCGTCTGCAAATTTACTCACCCATCCTTCTGCGCCCTCCTCTAGGTCATTTATAAAAATGACAAACAGCAACGGCCCCAGAACAGATCCTTGTGGTACGCCACTCGTAACTGAACTCCATTCTGAACATTTCCCATCAACTACCACTCTCTGTCTTCTTTCAACTAGCCAATTTCTGATCCACATCTCTAAATCACCCTCAATCCCCAGCCTCTGTATTTTCTGCAATAGCCGACCGTGGGGAACCTTATCAAACGCTTTACTGAAATCCATATACACCACATCAACTGCTCTACCCTCGTCTACCTGTTCAGTCACCTTCTCAAAGAACTCGATAAGGTTTGTGAGGCATGACCTACCCTTCACAAAACCATGCTGACTATCCCGAATCATATTATTCCTATCTAGATGATTATAAATCGTATCTTTTATAATCCTCTCCAAGACTTTACCCACCACAGACGTTAGGCTCACCGGCCTATAATTACCGGGGTTATCTCTACTCCCCTTCTTGAACAAAGGGACCACATTTGCTATCCTCCAGTCCTCTGGCACTATTCCTGTAGCCAATGATGACATAAAAATCAAAGCCAAAGGCTCAGCAATCTCTTCCCTGGCTTCCCAGAGAATCCTAGGATAAATCCCATCCGGCCCCGGGGACTTATCTATTTTCACCTTGTCCAGAATTGCCAACACTTCTTCCCTACGCACCTCAATGCCATCTATTCTAATAGCCTGGGTCTTAGCATTCTCCTCCACAATATTATCTTTTTCTTGAGTGAATACTGACGAAAAGTATTCATTTAGTATCTCGCTTATCTCCTCAGCCTCCACACACAACTTCCCACCACTGTCCTTGACTGGCCCTACTCTTACCCTAGTCATTATTTTATTCCTGACATACCTATAGAAAGCTTTTGGGTTTTCCTTGATCCTACCTGCCAAAGACTTCTCATGTCCCCTCCTTGCTCGTCTCAGCTCTCTCGTTAGATCCTTCCTCGCTTCCTTGAAACTATCAAGCGCCCCAACTGAAACTTCACGCCTCATCTTCACATAGGCCTCCTTCTTCCTCTTAACAAGAGATTCCACTTCTTTGGTAAACCACGGTTCCCTCGCTCGACCCCTTCCTCCCTGCCTGACTGGTACGTACTTATCAAGAACATGCAATAGCTGTTCCTTGAACAAGCTCCACATATCCAGTGTGCCGAACCCTTGCAGCCTACTTCTCCAACCTACACATCCTAAGTCATGTCTAATGGCATCATAATTGCCCTTCCCCCAGCTATAACTCTTGCCCTGCGGGGTATACTTATCCCTTTCCATCACTAACGTAAAGGTCACGGAATTGTGGTCACTGTTTCCAAAGTGCTCACCTACCTCCAGATCTAACACCTGGCCTGGTTCATTACCCAAAACCAAATCCAATGTGGCCTCGCCTCTTGTTGGCCTGTCAACATATTGTGTCAGGAAACCCTCCTGCACACATTGTACAAAGAACGACCCATCTAATGTACTCGAACTATATCTTTTCCAGTCAATATTTGGAAAGTTAAAGTCTCCCATAACAACTACCCTGTTACTTTCGCTCTTTTCCAGAATCATCTTCGCCATCCTTTCCTCTACATCCCTAGAACTATTAGGTGGCCTATAGAAAACTCCCAACAGGGTGACCTCTCCTTTCCTGTTTCTAACCTCAGCCCATACTACCTCAGAAGAAGAGTCCCCATCTAGCATCCTTTCCGCCACCGTAATACTGTCCTTGACTAGCAGCGCCACACCTCCCCCTCTTTTGCCCCCTTCTGTGAGCTTACTAAAACACTTAAACCCCGGAACCTGCAACAACCATTCCTGTCCCTGCTCTATCCATGTCTCTGAAATGGCCACAACGTCGAAGTCCCAGGTACCCACCCATGCTGCCAGTTCCCCTACCTTATTTTGTATACTCCTGGCATTGAAGTAGACACACTTCAAACCACCTACCTGAACACTGGCACCCTCCTGCGAAGTCAAATCTGTGCTCCTGACCTCTACACTCTCAATCTCCTGTACCCCAAAACTACAATCCAGGTTCCCATGCCCCTGCTGAATTAGTTTAAACCCCCCCAAAGAGCACTAACAAATCTCCCCCCCAGGATATTGGTGCCCCTCAGGTTCAGATGTAGACCGTCCTGTCTATAGAGGTCCCACCTTCCCCAGAAAGAGCCCCAGTTATCCAGAAATCTGAATCCCACCCGCCTGCACCATCCCTGTAGCCACGTGTTTAATTGCTCTCTCTCCCTATTCCTCATCTCACTATCACGTGGCACGGGCAACAACCCAGAGATAACAACTCTGTTTGTTCTCGCTCTGAGCTTCCATCCTAGCTCCCTAAAGGCCTGCCTGACATCCTTGTCCCCTTTCCTACCTATGTCATTAGTGCCAATGTGGACTACGACTTGGGGCTGCTCCCCCTCCCCCTTAAGGACCCGGAAAACACGATTGATTAAAAATATGTCTAGCCTTGAACATACTTAATGACCCAACCTGTAAAGCCATCTGTGGTGAAGAATTCCACAGATTCACTTCCCTCTGAGAGAAGAAATGCCTCCTCACTCTGTCTAAAATGGAAGACCCCTTACAATAATGTATGCATTTATTTTTCCAATTAAGGGGCAATTTAGAGTGGCCAATCTACCTACCCTGCACATCTTTGGGTTGTGGGGGCGAGGCACACGCAGACAGGGGGAGAATGTGCAAACCCCTCACGGACAGTGACCCAGGACCGGGATCGAACCTGTGTCCTCGGAGGCCTGAGGCAGCAGTGCTAACCACTGCGCCACCGTGCCACCCACAAAAAATACGTTTATAATAGATAAAGATCTGTGATGTATTTCAATCAAATATATAACATCCCAGATGAACAAAGAAAATGTAAAATCTTGTCACTGAACAGGAAACGCCGTGGGATGTGAGATCTGATAATGGATTGTTTTCCTCTGTAACTAAATGCAAGAAATCCTGGGGCCACAGAGACAGCACAGCACATCACAATTCACCACGAGATATAAGAGCTAATGGGAAAGGGATGAATTGCACAGTAAATTTGATGAATTGCACAACAAAATCTGAGGCATCTCCAAAGGCAGTTTGAAAGCTCCGTCAGATGAAGCTGGAAATAAAACACAGATGCTGAATGAAATGAAGCAATGGGCTATCAGACTTTGGGTGGCACGGGGTTCCTTGCCCTCGGCATTGCCCATCGTCAGCGCGTAGTAGAATCGTGGCCAACAGGAGCTGAATTGTGATTGTGGAATTTTAAAAAAAGAACAGAAAGTGCTGGAAAATCTCAGCCAGTCTGGCAGCAGATGTGCCAAGGGGAACAGCGTTAGCTTTTCGAGCCCGGCGTGACTCTTTTTCAGAACGGGTGTGCTGCCGAGTTCCGAATAAGTCGCATGTTGGACCTGAAACATTGGCCGGGATTTTGCTGGTCCCGCCCACCGTGGGACGGGAAATTCCTGCCCAAATTCACCGGATCTTTCGGTGGCCCGTTTCCTGTCCTGCCTGTGACCTTTCCCGTGGCTGGCGGGTGGGAGCGGAAAATCCCACTGCGTAACTCTACTTCTCTCTCTGGAGACGCTACCAGACATGTTGTTTAGAAGGATCCACTGCTGCATGCCCTGTCATGTATGTTAGAAAGACACAAAGGCACCAATCACTCATACAGGATTGAGTAAACATGTAGTGGGTTCACTTAGTCAGACCAGGCACAAAGGAACAGTTATACAGAGGCAAAACGCTCGAGAACTTCAGAGCTGCCTAGCTCTGTGTGTGTGTGTGTGTGTGTGTGTGTGTGTGTGCGCGTGCCCTGTGATGCGCTAACAATTGCACACAAAGACTCAAATCGGTACAAGAGAGGCTTTATTACCGTGAGATGTTATTCCTTTGCCTGTAGCTGTAGAATGGCAGCTCAGGAGAACTCATGAATATTTATACTGCTCCCTGTGGGCGGAGCTAGCTGGCAGGGTCTGACCGGCAAACCTGTAATAGTCGGTACTGCTGTGCATCCCCTAATACTAATGTAGTCGGGGAAACCGAACAGGGCGAACATGGAATCGAGGGCCTTGATGACGGTGGCAGACGTCATATCCGGGCATGGGATGGCGAAGGGGAACCTAGAGAATTCATCGACCACACTAAGGATGTAGGTGTTGCGGTCGGTGGAGGGGAGGGGCCTTTTGAAATCCACGCTGAGGCGTTCAAAGGGGCGGGACACTTTCACCAGGCGCGTGCGGTCTGGCCGGTAGAAGTGCTGCTTGCACTCCGCACAGACCTGGCAGTCTCTGGTGACTGTCCGTACTTCCTTGACAGAGTAGGGCAGGTTGCGGGCTTTGACTAGGTAGTACAACCGAGTGACCCCTGGATGGCAAAGGCTCTCGTGCAAGGCACGGAGCTGGTTCACTTGTGCGCTGTCACATGTACCTCGGGAGAGGGCGTCTGGGGACTCGTTGAGCTTGCCGGGGCGATACAAGATCTTGTAATTATAGGTGGAGAGCTCGATTCTCCACCGCATGATTTTGTCATTTTTGATCTTGCCCCGCTGCGTGTGTTGAACATGAAGGCTACCGACCGTTGGTCAGTGAGGAGGGTGAACCTCCTGCCGGCCAGGTAATGCCTCCAGTGCCGCACCACCTCCACGATAGCCTGGGCCTCCTTTTCAACAGAGGAATGTCGAATTTCAGAGGCATGGAGGGTGTGGGAAAAGAATGCCACGGGTCTGCCTGCCTGGTTTTGAGTGGCGGCAAGGGCAACACCTGAAGCGCCGCTCTCTACTTGGAAGGGCAGTGTCTCGTCTACTGCGTGCATCATGGCCTTGGCTATGTCTGAGCGAATACGAGCGAAGGCCTGTTGTGCCTCGGCTGTGAGGGGAAATGCGTGGACTGGATCAGTGGGCGGGCCTTGTCTGCATATTGTGGGACCCACTGGGCATAGTAAGAAAAGAACCCCAGGCATTGTTTGAGAGCCTTGGGGCAGTGGGGGAGGAGGAGCTCCAGGAGGGGGCGGTGCGGTCGGGATCGGGCCCCAGTAGTCCATTTTGAACTACGTAGCCGAGGATGGCTAAGCGGTCTGTGCTGAATACGCACTTCTCCTTGTTATAAGTGAGGTTGAGGAGAGACGTGGTGTGGAGAAATTTGGCAAGGTTGGCGTCATGGTCCTGCTGTTTGTGGCCGCAGATGGTGACATTGTCTAAGTATGGAAACGTGGCCCGCAGACCCTACCGGTCAACCATTCGGCCCATTTCTCATTGAAATACCGAGACCCCGTTAGTGACGCCGAAGGGAACCCTAAGAAATTGATAGAGTCGACCGTCCGCCTTGAAGGCAGTGTAGGGACGGTCCGATTTAAGGATGGGGAGCTGGTGGTAGGCGGATTACAGGTCAATTGTTGAGAAGACCCGTGCAATCTGATTGACCATATCAGATATGCGAGGGCTGGGGTACGCGTCGAGCTGCGTGTACCGGTTGATGGTCTGGCTGTAGTCCACGACCATCCTGTGTTTCTCCCCAGTTTTAACCACTACCACCTGGGCTCTCCAGAGACTGTTGCTGGCCTCAATAATACCCTCCCGAAGCAGCCGCTGGACTTCGGGCCTGATGAAGGTCTTGTCCTGGGTGCTGTACCGTCTGCTCCTGGTGGCGACGGGCTTGCAATCTGCAGTCAGATTGGCAAAGAGGGAGGGAGGGTCAACCTTGAGGGTCGTGAGGCCGCAAACGGTGAGTGGGGGTAGGGGTCCGCCGAATTTGAGGGTGAGGCTCTGGAGGTTACATTGGAAGTCCAGGCCTAGTAAAAGTGTCGTACAGAGGTTGGGGAGAACGTCCAGGCGGAAACTGCCGAATTAAACACCTTGTACGGTGAGTCTGACCAGACCGCAAACCCGGATCGGGACAGAGTGGGATCCGGAGGCCAGGGAGAGCTGCTGGTTGGTGGGATAGACCGCGAGGGAGCAGCGCCTTACCGTGTCCGGATGGATGAAGCTATCGGTGCTCCCGGAGTCAAGTAGGCAGGAGGTCGCGTGGCCGTTGATGAGCACCGTCGTTGAAGCGGTAGCCAGGTTGTGAGGACGGGATTGGTCGAGCGTCATGGAGGCGAGTAGCGGGCGATCGTCCGAAGAGTCCGAAGTGTCCGATGAGTAGCGGCAGCGACCCGGGTCCCGTGGTCCAGTCCCGAGGGGAGGACAAAATGGCGGCGTCCGAAGTACCTGTGGGGAAGAAGGTGGCGGCGCCCATGCAGTGCTCGTTGTGGGGGTGGGGCAAGGTGGCGGCGACCATTGAGTGCACATTGCGGGGATGGGGCAGGATGGCGACGCCCACTGATCCCACGTGGAGTCGGGGAAGGAAGATGGTGGCGCCCACGGTGCGCACATTGCGGCGGCAGCGAAAGATGGCGGCGCCCACTGATTGCCAGTGGACCTGGGGAGAGAAGATGGCGGCGCCCACTGATAGCACGTGGCCCCAGGAGCAGCGGACAGCGGGGCCCATTGTGCGATCGGCTGAGGAAAAGGGGAGAGGTCGGGCGCGATAACAGCAACTGCGCGGTCCTGACATACCGCTGCAAAGTGGCCTTTCTTGCCACAGGATTTACAGGTCGCGGCGCGGGCCTGGCAGCGCTGGTGGGGATGCTTCTGCTGGCCGCAGAAGTAGCAGTGAGGACCCCCAGGGTGCGCGGTATGGCAAGTAGAACATAGAACATAGAACAGTACAGCACAGAACAGGCCCTTCGGCCCTCAATGTTGTGCCGAGCCATGATCACCCTACTCAAACCCACGCATCCACCCTATACCCGTAATCCAACAACCCCCCCCCTTACCTTACTTTTATTAGGACACTACGGGCAATTTTAGCATGGCCAATCCACCTAACCCGCACATCTTTGGACTGTGGGAGGAAACCGGAGCACCCGGAGGAAACCCACGCACACAGGGGGAGGACGTGCAGACTCCACACAGACAGTGACCCAGCCGGGAATCGAACCTGGGACCCTGGAGCTGTGAAGCATTTATGCTAACCACCATGCTACCCTGCTGCCCCTAAGTAGCGCAGGCATACTGCGCAGGAGCGGCCCCAGTCGGGGGGGTCGGTTGCGGGGTCCACGAGGGGTAGGATGGGTGGGCCGCGCGGCGGGCGGGGTAGGATTGTACGTTACGGGAAGTGACCATCATAGAGAGCGCTAAAATCTTTGTCGCCGCAAGATCGAACACGGCCCCTTCCAGCAGTCGTTGCCGGATGGGGTCCGATGCAATACCAGTCACAAAGGCATCTCACGTGAGGAGATTGGAATGTTCCATGGCTGTGACGGCCTGGCACTCACAGTCCTGTACTAGAGGGATAAGGGCCCGCCAGAAGTCCTCAATCGACTCACCCGGTTGCTGGACGCGAGTGGCGAGTACATGCCTCGCAAACAGAGTGTTCGTCGACTGGACGTAATTTTCTTTGAGAAGTTCCATGGCGCGGGCATAGTTCGGTGCGTCCTTTATCAGCGGGAACACGGTGGAGCTTAACCTTGAGTAGAGGAATTGAATTTTCTGAGCTTCCGATGGTGTAGGGTCGGCTGAGGTGATGTAGGCCTTGAAGACAGCCAGCCAGTGGTTAAAGTCTTTTCTGGCGTTCGCCGATTGCGGATCCAGCTGCAAGCGGTCGCGTTTAATTCTGATGTCCATGATGCGGAAAATCTCACGGTAATAAATTGATGCGCTAACAATTGCACACAAAGACTCGAATCGGTACAAGAGAGGCTTTATTACCATGAGATGTTATTCCTTCACCTGCAGCTGTAGAATGGCAGCTCAGGAGAACTCATGAATATTTATACTGCTCCCTGTGGGCGGAGCTAGCCAGCAGGGGCTTACCGGCAAACCTGTAATAGCAGGTACTACTGTACATCCCCTAATACAGCCACACACATATATATACAGTGGTGGGTCAGTGGCAGAAGGCAAAAGTAAAATTAAAACAGAATCACATGACGCACTTCTTCTGGTGATGCTTTGCTGCAATCCTTTAAAGCAATGCTACAACAAAAACATTTTCAAAAATGTTCAAATATTTTCCGGCACTGGATCCAAGTTTGGTGCATCACATCATGCCAGCTTATCTGGGCAAGCTTTCTTCCTCTGGTGGGATGTCTACCTCTTGTCAACCTGCGGCTATAGTATTTCGCACAGGACGACACTCTCTGCCTCCACCAGAGCGTGCAGGCAGTTGCCAGAGAATCGAGAGGCCGAGTGTCCAGTGGCACTGCCCTCCTGCTTGCCATGTCCACAGCTCGGTTCTTCTCCCCACAGCTCAAGGCTGCCTTCGGGGAGCTTCCTGGGTTAGTTGTCAACCCGCCTCCATGTCAATATTGGACCTGGCACCCGCCACGCTCAAACTCCTTCCCCTATGCCCTCCGATGACACGGCACCAGTCTCCTGCCGTGTTTCACATTGACTGGCCATTCAGAAGTGCAAGGTTCAGGGCACAGTTTGAGTTGCAAATTACTTCACATGTACCTTTTCACAACCACAAAAAAACAGAAATGGCAACAGCATTGAAATACTCATATTCAAATAGCATAAGTTTCTGTCAAATTAATGATTTTTGTAAATTCCTAGGTAGTTGAAAATTTCATTTTCAAATAAGATTGGGGAAGTTGACTTAGAATCAATGTGTTCCTCAAGTTGGTGTGATCTTCAGATACTCCTTGCTCACTCTTAGTATGTTTTAGGACCCCTTTATCATTCCTGGAGATCACTGCAGCAGTTTTATTTCCAACATCAGCCGTGACGTCTTCTTAACTTTTTAACCTGCTCCTCCTTGCCCTTTATACTGGCCCAACCCTCGCCATTTGTAACTGACCCAATCCTCGCCATTTATAACTGGCTCAATCGTCGCCATTTGTAACAGGCCCAATCCTTTTGCCTCATAGATCCTTAGCATATATTAAAAGCCTGCCCATCAGGAATACCGCTAATAATAACAGTGTCAGTAACATTACACTCCCAGCGTAGAGCAGCAGTTGCAGGATGTGTGGGTTGATTATTGGGTGTGGACGCCATCCACAAGCATTGCTCTCTGCTGTTGGTGTCGCCTGCAATTTTCTGCCACATTCTTGTGGTTGGCATGTATGTGGCCAAGCTATCAGTTTGTTTAATTTTAAATAGTCTTGCTTTTCATCGTCCCTTAACCTGTTTTGAGTCAAGCAGAATTTATTTTGATTTCAGCCTCAACAACAGTTCCTTAAATAGTTCCCAATTTTCCATAATGGAACTTTCAACCAGTATTCAGTTTCAATTAACTGTGTGCTTTTAGCTCATTTTCCATTCTCTCTTATCTTTGATGAAAGTGTCCAATATTTTACAATCGTTATTACACCTAAGTGAGCAATTGAAGTACTAATAATATCATGATCTTTCAGTTCTGCTATATGTTCATCTTGTGTACTGTTATAAAAGCTCAGCAGATCCGGGACAGTGAGTTAAAAACAAAGGCCCCAACGTGGCGTACAGCACAACCGGGACTAGCGATCATGCCGGTCCCAATCCGGGCCAACATTTTTAAAAATAACATTTTATTAGGGTATTTATAGTTTTTATAATAATGCCAATAACAACAACATGAACAAAGTTTATAAGACATTTCCATCCCTGACACGTTCCTCACACCCCCAACACAGAAACAATAGCCTAAAACCTCCCCCCCCACTAGATTTCCTGGGCTGACTTTTATCAGACGATTTCTAGGAGCCCCAGCTGATGGGCCTCCACCCATTAACAGGGGAGCTCCTTGTGGTGAATATGTAACCACTATAAATTCACACTGTACATTACTGTGTCCCTGTGGGCTCCATCTGTGAGCTGTTGCGCGGCTCTGCCCACAGGGGGAGATGAGGAGCATGTACAGGGCTCCGCCCTTGGCTCCGCCCCCAGCAGGAAGTATAAGTGCTGCGGTCCTGCGAGTCTGCCCTCAGTCCAGCATAGTCGCAGGCAGGCTCAGTTGTAAGCCGATTAAAGCCACAGTTTACTTCAACCTGTGTCTCTGAGTGAATTGATGGTCGCATCAATTTAATTGACTTAAAAACTACTATGGAATCAGCCCTCAAACCTGACCGACTGGAACTCGATCCACAGGCCGCAGAAGCAAAGGAATTTTTTTTGCATTGGCTTCGGTGCTTCAAGGCCTATTTGGCTGTGTCGACTACCTCCTCTGAACAGAAATTCAGTCTTCTCCACACACGGGTGAGCCATCGTATTTCTACTCAACTTGATGTAACTGACTCTTATACTGAGGCCCTCAAGATACTCGACCGCCTGTACGTGCGGCCCGTGAATGAAGTCTACATGCGGCACATCTTTACAACTCGCCGCCAGCGCCCTGCAGAGTCGCTAGAAGACTATCTGTGCGACCTTAAAGCTCTAGCACGAGAATGTAACTTCCAGGCCGTGACAGCCTCCCAGCACAGGGAACTCACCATCTGAGACGTGTATGTTGCAGGGGTCCGATCCAATTATGTGCGGCAGCGTCTTCTCGAGAAAGGGGCCCAGGACTTGGAGGTCACGGTGTTGCTTTCCAAAGTTTAAATGCGTTCCCGGCTGATCCCGGCCCATCGTGGACCCCTGACCAGAGACTGCCTCAGGCCTGCGCTGTGCGGCCACCCGCCCACTATGGAGGGCTATCGTGCCACTTTTGCCGCCAGCCCCAACACCCCCGGCAGAACTGCACGGCCCGCAACGCAACCTTCAGCAGCTGCGGGCGGAAAGGGCACTTTGCTAAGGTCTGCCTGGCCAAAGCTAAAAACTTGAACCCTAACCCGAACACTCACTCCTCCGACTCACAGGCCCGCAGACCCCGCAATGTGGCAGCGTGTCTGCCGACTCCGCCTCCGCACAACATGTGCAACTCATGGGGGCTGCCATCTTGGCAATCCTCCCCCACGCGGCCGGCCATGTGCGATTCATGGGGCCATCACCCGCTACGCCCCTCAACGATTACGACCTCCGCGGACAGTCATCACGGGGCCGCTCCAGCACCGCTGACCACGCCACCGACTACCCGCAGCTCAGTGCAGTTGCTTTGGATCAGTCGCGGCCAAAGCACCTCAAGAGCTCCATGATGTTGTCCAGACCAACGGACACGGGACACCGTGTCTGTTTGACTCCGGGAGCACCGAGAGCTTCGTTCACCCAGACCTGGTAAGGCGCTGCTCGCTCCCGATATTTCCGGCACAGCAAACAATCTCCCTCGCCTCGGGGTCGCACTCCATTCAGATACAGGGGCATACTATTGTAACGTTAACAATACAGGGCGCCAACTACACCAATTTCCAATTGTATGTGCTCCCAGATCTCTGCGCCCCCCTCCTCCTAGGACTGGATTTCCAGTGCAACCTCAGGAGCCTCACACTCAGCTTTGGCAGACCCCTTCCTGCACTCACTATATGCAGTCTAGCAACTCTGAAAGTCGACCCCCCTCCACTCTTCGCTAATCTCACCGTCAACTGCAAACCAGTGGCCACTCACAGCAGGAGGTACAGCCTGCAGGACAGGGTATTTATTAGATCCAAAGTCCGGCGTCTCTTACGTGAAGGAGTCATAGAGGCCAGTAATAGCCCCTGGAGAGCTCAGGTAGTGGTCGTCAAAACCGGGGAAAAGTTCCGAATGGTGGTTGATTATAGCCAAACCATTAACCGGTTCACGCACCTCGATGCGTACCCCCTCCCCCGGATTGCAGACACGGTCAATCAGATCGCCCAGTACCGCATATTCTCCACGGTGAATCTGAAGTCTGCTTACCACCAGCTCCCAATCCGCCCGGAGTACCGTCACTACACGGCGTTCAAAGCAGACGGCTGCCTTTTCCATTTCCTCCGGGTTCCCTTTGGCATCACGAACGGGGTTTTGGAGTTCCAACGAGCAATGGACCCAATGGTGGACCAGTACTTGGCTACATCGTGGAAAACGGGGTCCAAGGACCCGACCCTGACCGTATGCCCCCTCTTACAACTCCCTCTCCCTCACTGTTCCCAGGCTGTCAAGAGGTGGCTCGGATTTTTCTCATACTATGCCCAGTGGGTCCCCCAGTATGCGGACAAAGCCCACCCACTATTTAAGGCCACACTCTTCCCACTGTCAGCCGAGGCTCGCCAGGCCTTCAACTGCATTAAGGCGGACATCGCCAAAGCCGCCATGCGTGCGGTAGATGAGTCCGTCCCATTCCAGGTGGAGAGCGATGCCTCAGAGGTCGCTCTCGCTACCATTCTGAACCAGGCAGGTAGGCCAGTAGCGTTCTTTTCCCGAACCCTCTCCGCTTCGGAACTTTGACACTCCTCAGTCGAAAAGGAAGCCCAAGCCATTTTGGAAGCCGTACGGCACTGGAGGCACTACCTCGCTGGTAGGAGGTTTACCCTCATCACCGACCAGAGATCGGCTGCCTTTATGTTTGACAACTCTCAAAGGGGCAAAATCAAGAATGACAAAATTTTGCGGTGGAGGATCGAACTCTCCACCTATAATTATGATATAGTATATCGGCCTGGGAAGCTCAATGAACCCCCAGATGCCCTGTCCCACGGCACATGCACCAGCACGCAAGACGACCGACTACAGACTCTCAACAATGACCTCTGCCACCCAGGGGTCACCCGGCTCGCCCACTACATCAAGATCCGCAATCTGCCTTTCTCCACCGAGGAGGTTAAAGCCGTCACCAGGAATTGCCTGATCTGCGCGGAGTGTAAACCGCACTTCTATAGACCAGACAAGACCCACCTGGTAAAGGCATCCCAGACCTTTGAACGACTGAGTATTGATTTCAAAGGGCCCCTCCCTTCGAACAACCGTAACATCTACTTTCTCAATATTATAGATGAGTTCTCCCGTTTCCCGTTTGCCATCCCATGCCCCAATATGACCTCCCATACAGCCATCAGAGCCCTGCACAGTGTCTTCACCCTGTTCAGTTTCCCCAGCTACGTCCACAGTGACAGGGGTTCGTCCTTTTTGAGCGATGAGCTGCGTCAGTACCTGCTTGGCAAGGGTATCGCCTCGAGCAGGATTACCAGCTATAACCCCAGGGGGAACGGGCAGTTGGAGAGGGAGAACGCGACGGTCTGGAAGACCGTCCTATTGACCCTACGGTCCAGGAATCTCCCGACCTCCCACTGGCAGGAGGTCCTCCCCGATGCGCTTCATGCAATTAGGTCCCTCCTTTGTACGGCCACAAACCAGACTCCTCATGATCGATTGTTTGTCTTCCCTAGGGGCACTACCACGGGGGCCTCATTTCCATCCTGATTGAGGACCCCGGGCCCTGTCCTCCTTCGGAAGCACGTCCGGACACATAAAACAGACCCCCTGGTAGAGAGGGTCCTGCTCCTGCACTCAAACCCCCACTACGCGTTTGTCGAACACCCCGATGGCCGACAGGACACCGTTTCCCTCCGGGACCTGGCAACCACAGGATCTACTACTACTACCACTACCACAACCGCCGATGTACCTCCCACACTACACCTCACTCGACCTCCCATGCCCTGCGCCCCTGCACCTACTTGCTTCCCACGCCCCCTTCCACCCGTCACACCGGTCCGCAGGAACAAAGCTCTGGAAGAACCACCCCCAGAGTCCACCCTTGGATTCGCACCGAACATCCTTCCACAGCCATCCGAAACGGCTGCAACTCCAGTGCTTCGTCGGTCTCAACGCACGATTCGGGCGCCGGACCGACTGAACTCGGGCGCCGGACCGACTGAACTTGTAGACCCGTCATCCCCACTGGACTTGATTTTTTTAACAGGGGGTGAATGTGGTGAATGTGTAACCACTATAAATTCACACTGTACATTACTGTGTCCCTGTGGGCTCCATCTGTGAGCCGTTGCGCGGCTCTGCCCACAGGGGGAGATGAGGAGTATGTACACGGCTCCGCCCTTGGCTCCGCCCCCAGCAGAAAGTATAAGTGTTGCGGTCCTGCGAGTCCGCCCTCAGTTCAGCATAGTCGCAGGCAGGCTCAGTTGTAAGCCAATTAAAGCCACAGTTTACTTCAACTCGTGTCTCTGAGTGAATTGATGGTCGCGTCACTCCTATTCCACAAGCCCCATGGGGAGATTCAGGTCATCCCCACGTATTTTGTGAGGGCTGTTACATCCCTCCCCCTGTAGTCCAAAGATCCCACTGTGGCTGGATGTAGAGGAGATCTCCTTTGCTGTTTTTCCCATGGTTGCGCTTCCGACATCTGTGGGGCTAGGCCAGGGGGTGTACAATATGTTGGGGAACATCATTTTTGCGCTGGACGATGAAAGAGTCCTGTCTGGTGTCTGCCTCTGACTGTGCTGTCCTCTGAAAGCATTGAGGATTCCGTATCCGTATCTGATGCCGAGTCTTCCATCGCTTGCTGACCTGGGCCCAGATCCCTGGAGAGTTGTGCTCCTTGGTTAATAGATGGTAGACAGGGGAAACGAGGGACTGACCCATATGATGGTTTTGCCTCTCATGCGGGATCCCTGCCTCAGAGGTGGTCCATATGCTTGTGTATAGTCCGTATAGGAGTTTGGCCCGTTTCCTCCACTATGGTGCCTGGTATCCACTGGGCGCCGTCCCAAAATTCCAGACGTATATTCTTCACCTGGTTTGAATCCTCTGTCCTGCTTCCAGTGGTCATGGTACCTCTTCTAGAGTTCTGCAAAGGCCCTCCTTGTTTATTCCCTGGCTAATCACTTGATCCATCGGTGATTTATGGACATGTGTCCTAAAGGCAGCCTGTATCTTTAACTCAAGTAGGAAGAAGCAGTGGCCTGTTCTTTTAATGCAAACAGAAGGCTCCAGATTGCAGACCGGCCGACATCACTGATGACTCAGTTTGATTGATTTGGCTGGTGGCCAATGAATTGGCCCAAAAGACTGTGCTGTGCCCAGTAACAGGTGGTGATGGATCTGATCCCACTGGAATGTCTTCAGAGTCATGCGGTTCCAGTTAGGTTTCACTTTTGATTCCAGCAGCCTTGATGGAGAGATCTAACCAACTCGCTCCAAAATGATCTAACTAAACTCTCTTCGGAAGGCCATTGTGAGGGTTGACTCTCTCTCCAGCAAGTCTGGGTGCCATTTTCTTGAGACTACAGAGGCTTGAAATCAAACTTTGAGCTGGAAGCAAGGTTTGATGTGAAATAAAGTCTCACTCCAGAAAGGTATAGATCTAAATGTGGACCTTGAGCTGAAGACCCAGTTTGATAACTAAAGTGTCTCTCCAGAAAGCCTGCTGTATGTGTGTACTGAATTTTCTAGCCTAGGCAGACCCTAAATGAATGCCTCTGCAAAGACCATCAACCCTGTAAACCAGAGACTTTAATAAACCAGTGTGCTGTGAAGGAAGTCTGCTAAAGAACCATCATTTGAAGCAAAGACTCTTACCTTTTGACCTTCGTCCTTATTACTTCTACCCCTTCATCCACCCACCCCCTGTGTTTGTCTGTCTTGTGTGTGTGGGTCGGGAGTGAAAATTAAAATCGCTTATTGTCACAAGTAGGCTTCAAATGAAGTTACTGTGAAAAGCCCCTAGTCGCCACATTCCGGTGCCTGTTTGGGGAGGCTGGTACGGGAATTGAACCGTGCTGCTGGCCTGCCTTGGTCTGCTTTAAAAGCCAGCGATTTATCCCTGCGTTAAACCAGCCCCAGGGCGGTTTAGCACAAGGGGACAGTTAAAAGGGGGTAGTAGGTATTATCTTGTTCTTATCCAGTTGTATTTACTGCATCTTTCATGATAGTTCTTGGTACAAATAAACAGTAATTGTGCTTCAATTTACAAACCCAGTGACTGTAATTATTGGCAGTCAAGGGCCAAAGACTTTGGGTATTTTTACAAGAATTATGGGTTAATTCACTTGTGTTGTGACCACAGGACGAGTGGGGCTGGAATTGACCGCGCACTCGCTCAGGGTTTTGTGACAGGTCTTGTTTTTACCCCACCTACCTGGGAAATGTCAAGCTCAGAAATGGGGAGCCGCCAACCCATCAGTAGCTCTGCTGCCACTAACCCAGTTGTAACTTTACGTGTTGTCCGATAATTAAATAAAAAATGGATCGGTTTTGTTTCTCGTGACGCCGTGGTTTGTTTTTTCGCGCCCCTCATAAAGGTTTGCATTGCCTGCTCAGCCAAATTGTTTGAAGAAGGGTGATGTGGGACGGTTTGAATGTGCTTCACCTCGTTCATCTGCATAAACCCCAGAAATTCCTCACTTGTGAAAGGGGTATCGTTATTGGGGACAAGCACCTCTGGAATACTGTGAATGCTGAATGATTGGGATAATTTCTTCATAGTGACTCACAAAGTGGTGGAAGGCATCCAGTATACATCCAATCACTTTGAGTGGGCATCAATCAGCAGCAGAAACATTGACCCCAGGAAGGGCCTGGCGAAGTCAGTGTACAAACAAATCTGAAGGCAACGTGGTGGAGCAGGCTGCTGGAGGGAGCTTCTGATTCTCCTTGCTATGCCTCACCTTGCTGCGCCATCCTCCCACTATCGCCATCGAGCCCTGGCCACCACACGTAGCTCCTGGCGAGCATCTTCATTTTGGACACCCCCGGATGTCCGTTGTGCAAGTCCTGCAGAATGATTTTCCAGGCTTGTCTCAATACGACTATGTGGGCTGCTCACAAGAGGATGCCGTCCTCCACACTGAGCTCCTGCTGCTCTGTTGCGAATGCTCATAACTCTTCCGGAGGTTTCGTTTTTGGCCCCCCACGTAAGACGCTGTTTTGACAATGTGGGATCCTTTTGGGTCAATGTACGAGTTTGTGAAGCCGTGACAGGTAACTGTTCATGAAATTTAATGCCAACACCTTCGTCCGCTACGGGCAGGGCAGGGGGCGTACAGGCAGCGGGAGTCGGCTAAGGGCATCCACAATCTGTGTGCTTGGATGGTATAGCCACATGCTCCCAACAGCAATATCCATTTCTGAATCCTGGCCAAAGCTAATGGTGGTGTCAATTTATCTTCTTAGAAAAGGCCGAGTCATGGCTTGCGGTCCATGATTATCAAGAAATGATGCCCAAAGACATATTGATGAATCTTTTTAATTGCAAAGATCGCAGCTAGTCATTCTTTTTCAATTCTAGCACAACGGCGCTCTGCATCAGCCAAGGTTCTTGATGCGTGGGCTATCAGTGACTCTGCCCATTATCCCACCAATGGGACTGCCCCGATGCCACATGGGGAGGCGTCGCATGTGAAGATCAGTGTTTTTGAAGGGTCAGAATGGGTCAATATCCTGGGGGATAGTAACTGGCACTTAACTCTGGTAAATGCCTCTTCTTGTGATGCCTTCCGTGCCCATTTTTGGTGCTTCTTTAGAAGCGCCAGTATGGTTGCCAGATTTGGAATAAATCTTCTGGAATAATTGACAAGCTCCAGGAAGGATTTTAACTCTGTCACATTCTCTGCCATTGGGACCTGCTTGATGGTTTGGACATGCTCCTTTATCAGATGCAACCTGCCTTTGTCAACCCAGTATCACACGTATATAACGTCTTTTGCCTGAAAGATGCACTTGCCTCTCTTCAGGTGGACACCCACTTCTGGAGAATTGATGAAGGACTACATCCAGCTTGCCCAGTTGTTCCTTCTTGGAGGCTCCTGTAATGAGTACATCCTCCAGGTAGACAGCCACCCTGGGAGCCCTTGAAGAATGCCTTCCATAACCCACTGGAAAATTCTACTGTGGACAACGCCTCAAATGGGAGCCTGGTGTACTCATGCAACCCTCTGTGGGTGTTAATGGTGACCTATTTTCTGGACGCTGTGTCCAACTCCAGCTGGAGGTACGCATGGCTCATGTCCAGTTTCATGAAAGAATGGCCCCCAGCCAGCTTTGCGTGGGTGGTATGGGGTAACTGTCCAAACAGCCTCAGCACCGTGACCACTGGTGCTGCCCACTCTGTGAATTGGACTGGTGAATAACCCCCGGGTTCTCCAGCAGGCTCAGCTCATCGTCCACCTCCGATAGAAAGGTGCATGGGACTGGACAGGCCCTGAAATATTTGTCATCCGGGTCAATGTAAGTTTTAGCCGTGGCACCCTTTATCTTCCCTAGGCCTGCCTAGAAGACTTCCGGTTATTTTCCCGGGACCATATACAATCCGTCTGTACCCATTCTAAAGATCTGTTGCAAAGCTCGGCGGAATCACTGTAACCAGCCGTGGTCCAGAAGGCTGAATCTGGGTCCCTGCACCACTACCAGTGGCAGTCAGAGTAACTGGGGCTGCCGTAGTCTCAATAATAGTCAATGGATCTCCGGGACACGTCATCAACTGGGCCTTAGTGTCTTTTAAGACCCAGACGCTGTAACCCCAAACAAGGTTTCCAGAATGTATCTTGTCCGATGACTGAGATAGCAGCCCCCATATCAATTTCCATGTCCAAGGGATGACCATTCACTTGGTTATCTTAATGGGGGTTACCTTTGGTATCGCAATGCAATTCAGCTGTATGCAGTCGTCCTCATCAGGTTGGGCAATATGTAGAGCCCTGGTTTGAGGTGCTTTTGTTACTCTACCAGGGCGACCCATTCTTTGTTGATTCTGGTAGCATCGACCGCCACTGATCCTGCCACCACAAGTGCATCCCCCTGTTGTGGGCCCTCCTCCTTGTCCTCAGTGGAATTGTCTCGTTGGTCTGTGGTGGTTCTTGGCCAACAGGTCTGATTATGACGTTGTTCAGGTGGTGATTGGGTCCGTAGGCCCTGCTCTTGGGGGATGTCGCTGTATGCATCGCAGTCTATGGAGACCTGGAGTTCCTGGACCCCTTTTTCCACATTTTCCTGGGAAAGTAATAATTCTATGGCTCTTTTTTGACCCAGAGCCGGTTCTGCCACCAGTTTGCGCTGGGGCGCCATGTTATTTACGCCACAGCACTAGGCGATCTCCCAATAGCTCTGGGAAGGATGGTCCATCGTCACATTGCTCAGCCAGCTTGCAAAGGCGCAATCAAGAATTCCGTGACCAATTCCCCTGGGATTTTCTCAGCCGGTACCTCTGGACAATCACAGATGGTGGAGGGTAATAATGGTTTGTGACAAGCTCTGCAAGTTCATTAAAGGTTTTTGAATCTGGGGCCACCAGGTGAGTAAGCCTTTTGATCATGCTGAACTTTGGGGCTCCGCAGGCAGTCAGGAGTATTACATTTTGCTGGTCGTCTCCTACAACACCATTCACCTGGAAACAATATAGAATCATAGAATTTACAGTGCAGAAGGAGGCCATTCAGCCCATCAAGTCTGCACCGGCCCTTGGGAAGAGCACCCTCCTTAAGCCCCATGCCTCTACCCTATCCCTTGCATCCCGGTAACCCCACCCATTCTTTTTGGACACTAAGGACAATTTATCATGGCCAATCCACCTAACCTGCACATCTTTGGACTGTGGGAGGAAACCGGAAACCCACGCAGACATGGGCAGAACATGCAGACTCCACCCAGTCAGTGACCCAATCCGGGAATTGAACCTGGGACCCTGGAGCGGTGAAGCAACTGTGCTAACAGTGCTACCATGCTGCAGATATCACATCTCTTCAGTATACAGTGCCCAATCTTCCACGCCTGCGTCAAAGGCCTCTAGTCTTCCAAAAAGCGGAATTTTTAAAATCCCGCTGACCTTGGGCGTGATTCTCCGCTCCCCACGCCAGGTGGGAGAATTGCGGGAGGGCCAGGCGACTCACGACACGCCCCCCTGGCGTCCCCCGTGATTCTCCCACCCCCCGCTCGGAAGAATCGGCGCTCGCCGTTTTTCACGGCGACCGGCGATTTTCCGGCCTGCTTGGGCCGAGCGACCTGCCGTTCTCGACCGGTTCACGACAGCAGCAACCGCACCTTGTCGCTGCCGTCGTGAACATGGGCGCCAAATGCTCATTTGAAGCTTGTGGGGGGCGGAGAAGGGAGTGAGCACCACGGCCGTGCTCGGGAGGGGACTGGCCCGCAATCGGTGCCCACCGATTGTGTAGCCGGCGTTTCAAAGCGACGCACACTTTCCCCTCCGCCGCCCCGCAAGATCAAGTCGCCACATCTTGCGGGGGCAGTCGAGGGGAAGACGGCAACTGCGCATGCGCGGGTTGGAGCCGTCAGCCGTCGTGACGTCAACCGTGCATGCACGGGATGGAGCTGGCCAACCTGCGCATGCATGGCTGACGTCACGACGGCGCCGACATCGCGTCATTCTCGGCGCGCCGCTTGACACAAGCGTCAAGGCCTGGCAGCCGAGAGTTACGGAGTGCCGCTCCTAGCTCCCCGGGTGGGGGTGAATAAGGTGCGTGGAGCGGCCTCCAAGGCCGTCGTGAAACTCGGCCGAGTTCACGACGGCCTTCCCGATTTATCGCGGGAGCGGGAGAATTCCGCCCCTTGTTCTCCTGCTGGGGAATTTGAATCCAGAACGGACGTCCAAAATCGCAGTTGTAGTTTTTCCTTGTCACTAGTATAAAAACTCAGGAGACCCAAGAAGGTGAATGGAATCAGCTAAAGAAAAGGCCGCTACATGGCGTACAGCACATGGCTCCCAACTGGGGACTACCAATCATGCCGGTCCAAATCCGGGCTGGCTTTTAAAGGGTGATTCTAAGAGCCCCCAGCGGATGGGGACTCTGACCAATAGCGAGGGAGCTCATATTCCATGAGCTCCACGGGGAGATCAATTGGGTCATCCTCATGGGTGTCATGAGGGTTATTACACCCACCCTACCCTTGTAACCCCACCTAACCTGCACATCTTTGGACTGTGGGAGGAAACCAGAGCACGTGGAGGAAACCACGCAGACACGGAGAGAACATGCAAAATCCGCAAAGACAGTCACCAAAGTCGGAATCAAACCCGGGTCCCTGATGCTCTGAGGCAGCAGTGCTAACCACTGTGCTACAGAACCACCCGTTCTCAATAATTTTCAGTTTTCCATTGTGGAACTTTTAACCAGTATTCTGTTCCAATTTATCCTCTGTTCATAACTTATTTTCCACTCTTTCTTACCTTTCATGAAAATGTCCAATATTTAACACCTTTATTACACCTCAGTGAGCAATTGAAGTCTTAATAATATCATCTTCTTTGGATTCTGCTCCAAGTTCATCTTGTGCACTGTATCTATATCATTGCCGAAGATTAGATTCAGAGTATCTCTCAACTCAATTGGCTGCTTGACAATCTAAATAAAGAAGCACTCGATGCCGCATTTGACATCTACATGGCAGAAGGAACGAGGACCAGGACAGACGGAAAAGAAATGCGGGGAAATGGTGGCATAGTGGTAATGTCACTGGAGAAGTAATCCAGAGATCCAGGAAAATGTTCTGGAGACAGGGGTTCAAATCCCACCATGGCAGCTGGTGGAATTTAACTCAATTAATAAATCTGGAATGATCCCAGTAACGATAACCAGGAAACAATTGCCGATTGTCGCAAAAATCCACCTGGCCCTTTAGGGAAGGAAATCTGCCGATCTTACCTGACCAACCACAGCAATATGTTTGACTCTAACTGTCCCTCTCAAATGGCCAAGTAAATCACTCAAGGGCAATTAGGGATGGACAACAAAAGCTGGCGGTTCCAATGACACCCATATCCCATGAATGAATAAAATAAACGGTATTGTAGACAAACCCCTTCGCTTTAGACTACTGTTTCCCACAAGGTAGTCGATTGTGGTTTTAGGCATTACAACATATCTCAGACCTTTTATCCCAAGGCCTGTGGTAACATCTAAACACGACCCATTTTTCTTTCCTTTAATGGCTTCTGCTCCCTTAGTTGTCTCTGCTGCTTCTTTCTGTGGATAATTTATTTTGCCACCTCCACCAGTCTTGTTTTGTCTGATTCTGTTACAGAGTCCCTGCTCAGGTATTTTAATCTCTCAGGCAATGCCCTCCCTAAGCTGCTCTATTACAATAAGCAGCTTGTAATTTCCCTCAAGACACAGTGTCTATTCAATAAGATTACTCCATAAGCTCCCAGTATTAGCTTGAAAATATTTGGCATTTTTCTCTCTGATATTTAACTGCTCTTTATTGCCCTTTTGTTGTCCCCACATTGACTTGCAATTACTTTCTCTTGCGGTTGAAACATTCTCTCTCAGTCACACTCTATTTCCACACACTGGTATAACGAACCGGCCGACTCACCTTTTGCCTTAGCATACTTTACCTAGCCATGGCTGGGTGGAATGCAGGCCATCACCTTTGGTATCATCCTGGATTACCCTCAGAACAGAACAAATTATTTTCAAATCCCATGTTCCACCTGGCCAACCGTTCACTTTCCTTCAGAGTTCATACAGGGACTTATTACCTTTTGCAATGCCATGGTAACAGTCAGGAAAACAGAAGTGACCTTACTTTGTGGAATTTCTCTTTTCCATTAATTTCCACATCGCTAACCACCGCCAATTCAGTTTTTTGCTTTTGGCTTTAACTTATCCAGTGAGTCACTAATATTCCCAATGGAGAAATCACCAACCTCATCTTTGTGAGTGAAAGGTTCAGGAATATCACGCGATCAATCGCAAAGTAAAGTCGATTCCTCCTCTTCTGCCATTTCCCCATTGTGTCTGTACCCATTTCCTTTTACCCAGGTCTTCCAGTCCTTTCTGTGCCTGTTCACCTAGAAAGTCAACACTAGACACAAACTATGAAAAGACCACTCACTCTCACTCTCATTAACTCTCACTCTCATTAACTCTCATTCTCATTAACTGTCACTTTCATTAAAAATCATTCCAGTCATGGACTGTTAATGATGCCTCTCTCTAAAATAGAATGGTTCCCTTCACTTAGAAAAATGCCTATTGTTACAAATAGGCTTCAAATGAAGTTGCTGTGAAAAGCCCCTAGTCGCCACATTCCAGCGGCTGGTACGGGAATTGAACCTGCGCTGCAGGCCTGCCTTGGTTTGCTTTAAAAGCCAGCTCTTTAACCCTGTGCTAAACCCACCCCAGACTTAAATGGGTGGGGTGTCAGGTTGCCTTCAGCTGCTGAGCGGGGGAGGGTGTGGTGTGCGGAGGAGTGAGGTTGAGCGCGGTGGCAAAGTGTTTAAACTACAGGTTTTTAAAAAATGAAAACACCTATCTGTCCACAGCCTTTCTTTGCAGCAGATATGTCCCTTAGGCCGCACCCACCAAAGCACAAGGATTTAAAGGAGCCTTGATACAACTCCATCCTCCAAGCTCCATAGTCCCCATTGCTGGCTCGGAGATCAGGACCCCAAATCGTCATCTCACTATGACCCACAGTGTAAGAGGCTGTGGCTCAAGGACACTCACTTCTGCTGACTGGAATTAGGTGTAAACAGTATGAGATCCATTTGTTTCACTCTGAAAGGTTTAGTTTCCCCCCGCCCCCCGCCACCCAGTTAGAAATAACCATCAGATCCGGCTGAGTTAAGCCTCCCTGAAAAGTGGAGGGGGCAGGTGTTAATTCAAAACTGACTGCGGTGTTGAATTCACTAAGATTCCAAGACTCGCTGATATACTGAACTCACTGGTACATTGAGCTCACAGTCAGATACATTAAAGTCCAACATGGAAAGGGAGCAATTCTGGGCGTGTTTGTCCCATCCAGTGTCTAAGTGCTCCCACCAGCGAGAATTGGACTGTCCCCTCTAGCGCTAGAAGCGTCGCCCAGGCGCTATTCGCATACTTCAAATTTACGTATGGGGGTTTTCCTTCCCAGTCTTGGGCCGTCATTGTGAACGGGGGCCCCGATCCCAGAGTACAGGGACTGGCCCCCTTCCCTCCTAGAGCATAAATGTTGACACCCCAGTGACAAGGGGAGCACCCGCAACACCTCAGCAAGGACAGCCCCCCCCGAAAGTGTTTTCTGCAGTTAGAAAGGAGGAGGTGAAACCACTTAGCTGCTTTGATATAGTCAGGAGCTGTCAATCATAACAAGAATGTTTATCCACATTACAGTTAGAATCAAATGCATTCAAGCGTGAAGGAAAAGATAAACAAATCTTCTGGCAGCTGTGTTTAAAACATTAATCTGCAATCAAAGGCTAATGAAAGGCACTGCTCTGTTCAATTTACTGAATTCTTACCATTTCAAAGGATCCCAGGAGAATTTAAGCCCTTTGAAGTGCTGTGAGCTTTTTAGGAAGGCTCTGACACAAAAAAGCAGCTGTTTTAAAATAATTGTGCTGAGGAGTAGGTGTGAGGGAAGGGAAAGATTTCTTGTCTGGAATCTTCAATGTACTGTCTGATGTGCCGAACACCTGTCAGGTGGAGCAATTCGGAGTAAGAAGATCACTTCAGCTTTTAAACAAATCAGACCAGGGTGAAACATTTGAAACAAGGGCTGCCTGAGATCACCATGCCAATACTGATCTTCAGGTTGCCCAGGGCTGGAAGAGCAGTCTAAACACTGGATCTATAATCCTGGGAGAGGGTTCTGGGATGAATCCTTTGCCCACAGCCTGACTTACCCAACCCCAGAACCCTCTGCAGCCTGGCAGCGGCAGAGGAGGCCATGAGCAATGAGCTAACCCCATTAACACTCCCCCCCCCCCTCCCACCCAATCGGGGTCTATCATTCCAGGCCTGCACTTGGCAATACTCGGGTGGGTGGTGGTGGTGGGGGGTGGGGGGGGGGGGGGGTATTGGTTGGAGTATAATGCTTGGGAGGGTGGGGGGGGGGGGGAGTTCGGCTTCCAGCCCGTTACTTGTTTGGAATCCATGTAAATCAGCTGTTTGTCTGTTCCCACCAGCATAGGGCAGGAAGTCTGTTACTGCTATCAGGGGGGATCAGAGAATAAACAGGGAGCCAGCCTGGCACCTGGACAATGCCACCCGATGCTGCCAGGATGCCTGAGATCAACTGCCAGGGTGCCAGGCTGGCTCTGCCAGGGTGCCAGGCTGGCTCTGCCAGGTGCCAGGCTGGCTCTGCCAGGGTGCCAGGCTGGCTCTGCCAGGGTGTCTGGGTGACAGGTTGACACTGCCAGGAGTTGGGCCTGTGGGGGGGGGGGGGGATGGGTTTGCCCATTAGATGGGAGTGAAGCATGATAGAGTCCAGAAAGCAGGAGTGCCAGTCAAATTGGGGCCCTGATCTGTGAGGAGCCATTTCTGTGGGTGAAATAAGCTGGCCAGCAGGAAATCAACTAGAGCGTGGTTTCAGCGGAGAGCAGCTCGTCGAGACCCAAAGAACCGGCAAAATGCCGATGAACAGCAGGGTGAATCTTGGCACTGCCGCCACTGAGAAACACCCTGCCAGCAACCCCTGTAATAGGGAGACCCCACCAGGGGCCCCGTAATAGGAAAACCCCCAGGGGTCACCTGACTATAGGTACTCACCACAGGGACTCCCTGACCAAAGGGACCCCCCCACCGGAACCTCCTGACTAAAGGCCAACCACAGGGATTCCCTGACTAAATGGATTCACCACAGAGACCTCCTGACTAAACGGACCCACACAGGGACCCTCTGACTAAAGGGTCCACCGCCCCACACCGACCCCCCCCCCCCCCCTCCAACTTCACCCCAGAAAAGAGACCACTGTCTGGAAGTTAAAGAGCAGCCCAGAGGGGCAATGGAAAAATTACAGCTACAACACTTACCTTGAAACTCCACCCATGTGTCCATTCCTGGAACGAGAATATCTGTTAACTGTATGTAGACCCCTCAGATCCATTAGCTGAAAGCCATTCATAAGCTTCTCGCAGTGGACTGTGATTGACAGGTTCTACACACCATCTACAGCTTTGATTCATTCATCTCCCTCATGGATCAGTGGCTTTAAGTGGTGAGACCCCAATGGTTCCAAAAGCTGACCACTTCAAAGAGAGGTAAGTGCATTGCAAGCACCAAGTGCATTCTAATCACTCAAGCGTGTGGTTAGTGGTTATCTTTCAAACTTTGATAGATTCTGGAATGGTACAGGAATAGTGAAAGGTAGAAAATGTGACCTCACTATTTTAGAAAGGAGGGAGAGAGGAAACAGAACTAAAGACCCGTTAGCCTGACATCAGTAGTAGGGAAAATGCTGAAATCTATTCTGAAGGTTGTGATAACTTGGCACTGAGGGATTAATGGTAAAATCAGGCAGAGTAAGCATGGATTTATACAAGTGTTATGGGCAGGAGAGAGACAAACACACTGCACTCATTTCCTCTTATCACCTGCCCATAAGCAGAAGGTGTTTTGAATTAGTTCTGAAAATGAATCGGCGGTGGCATGTTTCTCAAATCCCTCCATTTTTGTGATCCAATTAGATTAATAATCCACAGGTCACTCGAGTTAGGATTAACTCAGCAAGTTAGCTTATCTCAAACGTTCAAAATCCGGGGAAGAAGGAGCATTCACCACTTCCCACTCTGCACATTCACACAGGAAAAGCTGAGGGGGGCACAGAGGAAAAAGAGAAAAACAGAATATTAATATTCTTTCACCTGGTTTTGAGTGTCCAGTCAGGGTGCAGGGCATGTTTCCCTTGTGGTAGGGTTGAGCTCCGATGAGTTTCTAGCTGGTTAAATTATATGAAAATCCTTGAAACAAATAATGCTGCCGCACAGTGAGCTTTCCAGTGTTTCAACAACTTTTTTAAAAATTTGCTAATGCGATGTGGGGCCAGCATTTATTGCCCATCCCTGAGGGTATTTAAGAGTTAGCCATATTGCTGTGGATCTGGAGCCATATATAAGCCAGATAAGGACGACAGATTTCCTTCCCTAAAGGACATTAGCGAACCAGATGGGTTTTACAACAATCACCTTTTAGACTTTTAATTCCAGATTATTTTTATTGAATTTAAATTTCACCATCTGCCATGGCGTGATTCGAACCCAGGTCCCCAGTGCATGATTCTGGGTCTATGGATTACTACTCCAGCAATAACACCGCTACACCATGGCCTCCTCTTTACTGGTGTTGATTGGATGCTCTTTGAATCAAGCAGCCTTCAGCACATTGAGATTGCTTATCATGCCCAGCTTGAAGGACCGCTGTCTGCCTGCGAGGTCCAAAGGTGCAAAGTTAAAACTGTCCAAAAAGCGGAAGAGGCTTGGATCATGCGACATGGCTTATTAATGGTTAATTGCACTGTCGTGTTGGCTTGTGTAGGCTTGTGAGAGATGAACAGACATTTCCAACACAGATGAAGGTTCAACTCGATTTTATTAACTCCTTCTAACTAACTAACACAAGATGACTGGGGGTCTAAATGATGCTAACTTAAACTAGAGACCTAAGCCTTGTCCAAACCAGTTGATTCTCTCAGCACGTGGTTTGAGTCTGTGCTGGGCTGAATAAGTTCCTGTTACACTCAGAGGCAGCACCCAGAATGAGCGGGAACTGTGGTGCCCTCTGCCTTTATAGTGTGTGTATTCTAACTGGTGATTGGCTGCGGTGTTTGTACATGTTGATTGGTCCCTGTGTGTGTCCATCAGTGTGTGTCTACACCATGATATATTGGTATATATTATGACATCCCCCTTTTATAAAAAATTTTTGATCTCTGCATGTGCTAATAAATAATGTGGGTGTGTGGAGACTGTACCTAGCTACGTGTGAGGTGCGAAGACATATGGCTATATACAGGGAACAAGACTATTTACAGAGGAAGGTGTCTGGTGCAGATGACTACCATGAACCTGGAACACCACGAACTATTTACAAATCACTGGATAACGAAGGCAACAACAAAGAATATGGTAAAAAGAACATTTCAAAAGGTCCACCATGTGTGCAGAGTTTATAAGTTCAGTCTCTGAGGTGGGCTCTGGTTGACCGTAAGGGTGGCACACCACTCATCATCCTGGCTGACGCTGTGGACGCGGACAGTTTGAGTGCTATGGTTGGGGGACATCTTGTTGGTAGTAATGACGCCGATTTGGAACGGGACCTGTGGGTCATTGCAGGCACAGTCGGAATCAAGGTGTAGAGTAGGTTCATTGATGGCAGGCTGGATAGCCCTGACGTCTCTGTGGGGCTGGGTGGACCTTCGAAAAACAGCAGGCATGGAAGATCTGCACATTGCAGCATAGTGGCCTCGTTTGCCACACTGCAGGCAGCGTCGGGACTTCGCGGGACATTGCCGCTTTAAGTGGGCGGAGCTGCAGTTGCCGCACGCCGGAGCGTCGGGACGTTCATCGCGCCACCGCGCATGCGCGGGGCGGTCTAGCGTAGCGTGCACCTGCGCGAAGCGGTCCGTGACATCAGCGCGCCCGCTGCGTGTGGGCGTGGGACTCCGCGAAAACGCGCGAAATGGCCGCATCATTCAGGTCCAGAGCCTGAAGAGATTGATCATCTGGACCCGTTCTGCCTCGTAGGGGCTAGCAGCGCCGTTTCAGCAGCCTGGATGCATGAGTAATGCGTGGAGGCATGCTCATGAGCACACAGGTCTCAGTGGCCATGGAGAGAGTGAGCTGCTTTACTTTAGTAGCTGCTGGCGCAGGGGCTCAGATTGAACACCAAAAAACAATCTGGTCATGGAGCATGAAGTCGGAGGTGGGACCCATAGTTGCAGGACTGCGCAAGGACACGGAGGTACGTAATAAAGGACTGGAAAGGCTCGACCTTACCCTGAATTTGCTGCTCGAACATGTATCTCTCGAAGCTCTCGACCTCACAGTGGCTGTCGAACTTCAGAATTATGGTCTGAACTTCGATTTGTCCTCCCCCTTATCGAAGGTGAGCGAGTTGTATATGTGCAGAGCATGGTCACCGGCTGTGAGAGGAACGAGAGGCAATCTTACGTGCGTCGAGGCAGCTTCCAGGTCCATGGCTTCGAGGTATAGCTGGAAAGCGCTGTTTGAAAAGGTTCCAGTTGGAGCCCAGGTTCCCTGCAATGCGGAGAGGTGGCGGCGGGCGAACGGACGTCCATTCTGTAGTATGGATGGAGACTGTGGAAGGCATTTCACTGAAGGGTAGGACTCTGAAGTGCGAGGATTCCTCAACTCCTGGTAATCATGTCGTGTTGGCTTGTGTAGGCTTGGAGAGATGAACAGACACTTCCAACACAGATGAAGGTTCAACTCGATTTTATTAACTCCTTCTAACTAACTAACACACGATGACTGTGGGTCTAAATAATGCTAACTTGAACTAGAGACCTAGGCCTGTCCGAACTAGTTGATTCTCTCAGCACGTTGGTGTGAGTCTGTGCTGGGCTGAATAGTTCCTGTTACACTCAGAGGCAGCACCCAGAATGAACGGGAACCGTGGTGCTCTCTGCCTTTATAGGGTGTGTATTCTAACTGGTGATTGGCTGCGGGTTTGTACATGTTGATTGGTCCCTGTGTGTGTCCATCAGTGTGTGTCTGCACCATGCTATATTGGTATATATTATGACATGCACCTTAACAATTAGTTTCTGTACTTCTGGTCAGAATTCCATTGCTCTTCCTTGGCAGAGAGACAACTTGGTTATTAGCATCACTTCCAGTATAACGAGTTTCGATCATTCTTTTGGTGATAGTTCACAATGGGGGAAGCCAATTCATCTGTACTGTTTTCCATAGATTACAAGGGGCTTATCCAATGAAAAGGGAAATTCAAGAAGCTGACAAAAGAATTTTATTCTTTAAATTTCTGGAGATAGCTGCTCAGACAGTAGGGCCAAAATTTGATCAGATGCCTGGTAGCAGCCATTTTAGTTGTTCCTTAATCAACAGAAAAAGCTCAGTTTAAAGAAAGTTGAATAAGGATAAAGTTTGAATATACAGTGCTGGATTCTCCGACATGCCACCTGGGGTGCAATTCTCTGAGCCCCGCGCAGGGCCGGAGAATCGCCACAAATGCTCCACGACGCCCCGGCACACGATTCTCCGAGGTGCGGAGACCCGGCGCCATTTGTGCGTTTGGCGCAGCCCTGGCCGTGGGCCGCTGGAATCTGCAGGTCCGCTGATTCTCCGGCTCGCAAGGGCCAAGTGGCCGCTCTGACACGACAGAGTCCCGCCGATGCTGTTCACCCCTGGTCGCTGCCGGCGGGAACTCTGCGGGAACGCTCGGGGGAGCAGCCTGTGGGGGGAGGGGTGGGGGAGGGAGGCTCCTTCACCGGGGGGGAGGGGGGGAAGCCTCTGATGGGGTCTGGCCCCGGTCGGCCCCACCGATCGGCGGGCTGGCCACCCCCCCCCCCCCCCCCCGGGCCTACCTCCTGGCACGGCCAGCCCCTGAACACCGACCCCATGGTGCCCATTTGGCGCCGTGTAAGGAGGTTGGCTGGAGCGGCGAGAACCTCTCCAGCACCGTGCTGGCACCCTGTGGAGGCCAGAATAGGTCATGCCCGGGCACTGTTCACGCCATTGTGAAACGCGACGGCGTTCACGACGGCGCGAACACTTGGCCTCAATATCGGAGAATTGCGCCCCAGATTTCTGTTTCGCCCTGCCGGTGGGATGCTCCGTTACGCTTGCTGGTCAATGGGGTTTCCCATTGTGGGGCAGCCCCACGTCATCGGAAACCCCTCGGGCTGCCGGCAAAACGGGGAACATCCCGCCGGTGGAGAATCCAGCCCTCAGTGGTTGGGTTTTGGGAACCCAACAAAAGGGAAATCACATTTGACAACCTGTTTGAGATTGTTTTAGGTTAATAGCAGGATAAATAAGGGAAAATGAGTGGATGTGATGTATTGGGATTTTCAGAAGGCTTTTGATGAGGTCCCACGCAGGAGGTTAGTAAGCAAAATTAGAGCTCATGTGATTGGGGTGTGGGGGCCAGGGATTGAGAATTAATTAATGGAGAGAAACAGAGAGTAGGCATAAATGGGCCATTCTCGGGTTGACAGGCTGTGACTACTAGGGTGCCACAAGGATCGGTACTTGGGTCCCAGCTATTCACAACCTATGTCAGTGATTTGGATGTGTAATATTTCCAACTTTGCTGATGCCACAAAACTAGATGAGAATGAGAGTTCTAAGGAGGATGCAAAGGAACTTCAAGGAGGTGTAGACAGGCTTAATTAGTGGGAAAGGACATAGCAGATAGACTATAATGTGGAAAAAAGTGAAGTCATCCACTTTGGTATGTTACGACACCCTGGGCTAATGCACAGTCAATTCCAGCCCCACTTGAGGCAAGTCACAACACAATTGAAATTGACAATCCATTCTTAGAAAATACCCAAAGTCTTTGGTCTTTGGCTACCCGAAAACTACAGTCACCAGGGCCGGGATTCTCCCATACCCGGCGGAGCGGGGGGTCATGGCAGGATGGAGTGGCATGAACCACTCCCGCGTTGGGCCGCCCCAAAGGTGTGGACGTCTCCGTGCCTTTAGGGGCCAAGCCCGAACATTGAGGGGCTAGGCCTGCGCCGGAGTGGTAGGCGCTCTGCCGGCTGGCGTGGAAGACCTTTGGTGCCACGCCAGCCGGGGCCGAATGGACATCGCCAGCCGGTGGAGGTCCGCGTGTGCGCCGGAGCGTCAGCGGCTGCTGACGTCATTCCCACCCATGCGCAGGGGAGGGGGTCATTTCCGCCTCCGCTATGGTGAAGACTATGGCGAAGATGGAAGGAAAAGAGTGGCCCCACGGCACAGGCCTGCCCACCAATCGGTGGGCCCGATCGCGGGCCAGGCCACCGTGGGGCACCCCCTGGGGCCAGATCGCCCTGCCCCCCCCATAGGAACCCGGAGCCCGCCCGCGCCGCCTGTTCCCACTGGTAAGGTAGGGGGTTTGAACCACGCCGGTGGGAGAAGCATGACAGCGACGGGACTTCGGCCCATTGTGGGCCGGAGAATCGGCTTGGGGGGGGGGGGGGGATCACGCCGGCCCGCGTGTAGCGATTCCTGCCCCTGCCGAATCTCCGGTGCTGGAGAATTCGGGACACGGCGGGGCGGGATTGATGCCGGCCCCCAGTGATTCTCCGACCCGGCGGGGGGTCAGAGATTCCCGCCCCAGGTTTGTAAATTCAAACATAGTTAATTTTTTTATTAATAAGAATAACTATGAGTAAAGAGACAGCAAATACAGCTGGTTCACTATTATCTTTAACTTGCCCAACCCTCTACACACACACGCCAGACAGGCAGGGCAGCACGGTGACGCAGTGGTTAGATTAGCACTGCTGCCTCATGGCGCCGAGTTCCCGGGTTTGATCCCAACCCCGGATCACTGTCCGTGTGGAGTTTGCACATTCTCCTTGTGTCTGCGTGGGTCTCACCCCCACAACCCAAAGATGTACAGTTGGATTGGCCACGCTAAATTGACCCTTAATTGGAAAAAAGGAATTGGGTACTCTAAATTTATTTTTAATAAAGGCAGACAGACTTGGGGTGAAAGAGGGGTGTGAAGAATATAATACAAAAGTAGAAAGGATAAAAGTCTCTGTTTCAGATGGATGTCTTACAGTGCGCCTTTCTTCAGTCTAGGCCTTCATTTGGAGGTTTTTTTGCCTTCAGTCTGTAATGGTTTTCACTGTAGATTTATCCAGGTCTCAAAACCTCTCTGCAGGTTTTGTAAATAGCAAGAAGGCAACATTTCTGGAGAAAGGAAGGGAGAGAGAGACAATAGTTCACAGCTACTTCTCTCAGCATCCAGGACCCGACTGTCACTTCCTGCATCCTCTGAAAACCATCCCACACAGGTGGGACTCAATCACCTCCTGTTGCTGTGCAGAATGCGGCTTTTGGCCAATTCATTGGCCACCAGCCAACCAATCGAACCAATCCCTCTGACTCTCTCGGGTGCCAGGAAAGTCTGAGTTCTGCTTTTAGAAGCTAGACTTCCATAGCGAAGTGTACTATTTGGCAACATTTGAGTTCTTCACTTCTGCTCGACTTAAAGGTAAATGTCCATTAAATATCCATGGATCAAACGATAACCATAAGTAAATAAATTGGAAATAAGGGAATCAGTATGAAGGGTCCTTACAGGTAGGAATACATAAGTGCAGAGTATTTCTTAAATGCTAATATATTGGAAAATGTTGATATCCAAAGGGACCTGTGTCATTGTTCAAGAGTCAGCGAAAGCTAACATGCAGGTGCAGCAAGCAATTAGGAATGCTAAATGAGTGTTGACCTTTATTGAAAGATGATTTGAGTACAGTAGTAATATATCTTGCTGTATAAAACTTTGGTGAGACCTCACCTGGAGTATTGTGTAAGTTTTGGTCTCTTTATCTAAGGAAGGATGTAATTACCACAGAGGGAGAGCAGCGAAGGTTCACCAAACTGATTCCTGGGATGGCAGGATTGTTCTAGGAGGAGGGATTGAGGAGATAGGCCTGTATTCTCCAAATTCCTCAGTTTTGTAGAGTTTAGATTGTGAGGTGATCTCATTCACAACCTACAAAACTCATAAACAGCTACAGGGAAGATGCAAGGATGATGTGGCCTCTGGTTGGGGATTCTAGAGGCGAGGGGCATAGTCCCAGAATGAGGGAAGGCTGTTGGGACTGAGATGAGAAAGAATTTTTTCATTCAGACGGTGGTAAATATTTGGAATTCTCTACCCCAGAGGACTGTGGAAGCTCATCATTGAATATGTTCAAGACAAAGATGAATGGATGTCCACTAATAGCAACATCAAGGGATGTGGGAAAATGGTACTGAGGTAAAAGATCAGCTCTGGTCTAGTTGAATGGCAGGCAGGCTCGAGGGCCAAATGGCCTAATCCTGCTTCTATTTCCCATATTCATAGGTCACTGTTTGAAAATGTGGCATGCTAATTCAATAATGATCAGTTTAGGTGTAAGTTGACTGGATAAATGTTGGCCAGGATACCTGGAGAACGCCCAATTCCTCTTCAAATAGTGTCCTGGGATCTTTTATGTCTGCTCGCAAAGGCAGCCGGGGCCTCATTTTAATGTGTCATCTGAAAAATGTTCCTTCCACCAGTGCAGCACTCCCTCAGTACTGCACTAAGTATTAGCTAGTTTTGTGTTCAGGTTTCTGGAGCGAAGTCTGAGCCTTCTCACTCAGACAACCTGAGCCCTTTCTGGAAACTTCAACGGTTCTGTCAAAACACTTGTCGGCGAAGGCTCGATGGGCTCGATGTGCTGTATGACTTTATGACTATGTACCTGTGACTGCACCGAAATGTAAACCAGGGAGCGCGGTGCTCTGTGGATCAGCCTTCTCTGCAGTGTCAGTGTAAAAAGTGTTTTAAGACTTATTTTTGGAATTGCAAGAGCAGCTGTTACATTTCAATCTGGAATGTGTTTTTTGGTTTTCAATCAACATTTCTCAGTATAAGTGTGCTATGTATTGTACTTTGATGCTAGTTTAAAACATGGCACATGGAACGTAACTGTATTTTGTTAGTACATAGTTTAAATTAAGAGGATTTCAGTCTGGAATGTGTTGAATGTGTGTTTTTAACACTTCTCCAGTTTATTAAATAAGCAGGGTGTCACTTCAATACTGCTAGATTTTCCAACCGGTACACTTTCGTTCACAATGTATTCACAGTTCACTGGTTCATATGCCTCCTCGAAAACAATGACCTAACTCTCAGTGCTTAAGAGGACTTTCAGCGAACAGCACTGCGTACTGAATACTGTTCACGCCGCCGAATACACGCCGTACAGCTTCAGTGGCTGAATAGCCTTTTCTCATCGGACTCTTCTAATGTTGTATTTAATTTTGAAGTAGCTTTATTAAAATGCAATCTATAAAGTTGTGTTTATTTTGGAAGATTGTAGTTGAAAGGAAAATGCAGAAGTATGGGTTGGCAAAATCTCTTTATGTGTGGCAAATCTTCCTGAAATAAAATGAGCTAACTGTCTGAAGTGGTCTCGCATTCTTATTTGCCTAGGATCAATGCAGGGATCATTTCGTTTTCTACTCTGACTGTCAGTTGGTGTCTAACAGTATGACATCAAAGTCCTGTACCGTAGGTGGCTGGAGCCCTTATTGGGCACGGAAAATTTTCTAAGTGTCATTTTGGGCGGGTGTTCCTTGACAGACGGGTTGGCGAGCTCATGGCCCATATTCAACTGGACTTAGTTGCCGCAAATGAGCTGCCACTCCTCAAATTCCCACTGCCCCCCTCCCCACAAATCATTGGCTGACAACTCATACCCTCCCCACATCTGATGCCAGAGATCGGGGTGCGATTCTCCGCAATTGCGGTGAGTCGTAAAGGCTGCCGTGAAACTGGCCGTGTTTCACGGCAGCCTCCGCGCCCCTCCCGGTACCCGATTCTCCCCCCCGGAGCGGGGCTAGCAGCGCGGCCCGTGAAGCACGGCATCGCGGGCTTAGCGACCGTCGCTAAACCCGCGCAGCCAAGCGTCATTGCGGCTGACACGCACGATGACATCAGCCGCGCATGCGCGGGTTGGACCGGCTACAACCCGCGCATGCGCGGTTGATGTCATCACGCATACTTCGTCAAACCCGCGCATGCGCGGGCCGTCATGCCCCTCAGCTGCCCCGCGGACTGATCCTGCGGGCGGCGGTAGGAGGAACAAAGATTGCGCGGGTATCGGACCACTGCCCGCAATCGGTGCCCACAATCACGGGCCATCCACCCTCGGCCGTGCCAATCGGATGCCATAGTTTGTCCGGGACGGCACTTTGCGCCGTTTTCACGAACGGTGAGAGCAGGTGTGTTGTGTTCGTGAAAACGAGCCATAAAGGCCTGGGAACTCGGCCCATCGGCCTGGGGAGAATCGCTGTTGCGCCGTTAAAAAACGGCGACCTGCGATTCGTGTCGTTGGGGCGGCCGTTGGGGGGGGGGAGAATAGCGGGAGGTCGGGAAAAATGTCGGAAGGCCCCTCCCGCTATTCTCCCGACCGTCGTGGGCAGTGGAAAATCGCGCCCCAGAATCCTCATCCCTGTGAGGAATGAGCTCTGGAACCGCGGGGTTGATCGAGGAGAGAGAAGTCCTGTTAGCAAGGTTGGCCCTGTCCCAGAGGTGAGGATCCATGCCCATTTAACTAGATGACCTATCTCAATGAGTAGTTCAGACAGAATGATCCATTCCCTCTCACTGCACCACATGTCAATTGTATCGCAGGATCTCTATCTGATTTGAGGCCAGGCCATCAGGGTCATTTCAACACCAACACCACTCCGAGAGACTACCTCGTGGAGAGTTCCCAGAGGAAACCACCATTGCGGCATCCAGAGCTATCACCACACCTCCATCAGAACAGAGACAGCCACCCTGGTGGCGGTAACATTAATGAACAAGGCTTTCTGGGCACCATTTTGGTGAGAACCACACAGTTGTTGATGCAACATCAGGTGGAGGAGCAGAAACATCCGAGGGAGACACCAGTCGAAGGTCTGCTGGATCCCAGGACTCACCTGAGTCCTGATGCTGAAGCCTCTGGACAGGTTCTCTCACAGGCAGATGCAGATGATAGGGCAGGGCCATGACATTCAGGAGGGAGATGTCAGGTACATTCCAGCAACAGTATAGCTGATTGGAGAGTCCCCAAAGTCTTCAGGCGCAGGAGATGGTGCCAGCAATGCGTGGCGCCTGAGGCCAACACTGCTAGGGTGGCGACCACAGTGGAAAGCCTGCAGCATGGCGTTTGCGTCTTGAATGGGGGTACCCAATGGCTCGGTCTATGATGATCATGGCTGAGGGTTTTTGATGAGGGATGTGTCCCAGGCGCAAGTGGAAATTGCTGAGGCCATGCAGAGCATGGACCAGTCACTGAGGGCCAACGCTGAGGCTGTCAACACCATGGTGCAGACAATAGTGAGCCGCAAGGATTGGCAGAGCAGACAACTCAGAGGCCTCTAGAGCTCACTCCAGCTGCCCCTCCGGCCCATGGAGAACCCCCAGGGCTTATGGACACCCATCAGGGTGGAGGAAGTGGCTGGAAGCCAATGCATGGCCTGCCACTAAGGAGACAATGGCGGCCCCCAGTTCTTCTGAATCCCCCCCCCCACACGCCCCCATCCTGACTCCGCCGGCCAACATTCTCAATGGCAGCGGGCAGAAACAAGGTGGCACAGGCAATGCCTGCTGCCACTGGTAAGCCCCGACCGGGTTCCCTCCGGCTTCAGACCCTCCAGAGGACGGTCCATCAAGGGCATCAAAGACCACAGGATGCGGAAAGCACGCAGGCTGCCTCTCCTCTCTGACTGTGCATCCTGGGGACATACTGGATGTAAGCACTAGACCACAGACGATCAAGAAGATGGAAGCTAATTGGTTTTGAAATTTTAGAGCACCCAATTTTTTTTTTTTCCAATTAACGGGGCAATTTAGTGTGGCCAATTCCACGTACGCTGCACATCTTTGGGTTGTGGGGCGTGCAACCCAACGCGAGACACGGGCGCGAATGTGCAAACTCACTACAGATAGTGACCAGGGCCAGATCAAACCTGGGTCCTCAGCACCATGGGCAGCAGTGCTAACCACTGTGCTACCGTGTTGCCCCAATTGAAGAGAACTGAAGTGGTCATGAGGGGTGGACGGGGTCACTATCTGTAGCTAGGGGGAATGGAAATGTTAATGTTCACTCTTTAAACATGTACACCGGATACATGTGAAGCCTCTGTCAACGTTAATCTACACAGTGGGCCGCCTGCAACTCCACCCTGTTGACCTCCGCTCCCCCCAACCCCCACCCCCCTCCCGGGTACAGTGGTCAGAAATCAAACGTTCCCGATGCAGACGCCGTTGAGATGATGAGATCAGCAGAAGACAGGAGTCAGACTTTTGCAAAAACTGAGGAGCACCAGAATTTTCCTCGTAGTGAGTTACCATCACTCTCTTGCTCGAATATTGACCCCTAGGCTGACCAGGCCTATCACCCTGGCGTGATGTTACACCACACTCTTAGAAGGGGAATAGGGTGGTCAGGTAGGGGGGGGATGGAGGGAAGGAGAGAAATGGGGAAAGAGGGGATTGGGGAGAAGAAGGGAAATCGGGGAGGATTGGAGGGCTGGGGATGGGGTAAAGGAGAGAAATGGGGAGGGGGCAGGGCAAGGAGGGATGGAGGCTGGGATGGACATTGGGGAGGTGGGGTTGAGCTGATGGACAACATGCCTCGTCCTATGAGAGCCTGGTGAGAATGAGGGCCTCCCTGGTCCGCGGGTATGACAGATCTTGCCGCTGTCTGTCCTCCATCCTCTGGCTCCCACCATCAAAGGGGAAAGCAGACTCTGGTCATCTGGGACTAAGGCGACTTTACTTTACTACCTAGGTGCTGGTCTCTCTATATATGAGGAAGGGCTTCATCAGTCCTGGACTTACCTTTTAATAATTGTGCCTATGTTTTCATGTTCTGCTGTTGTAGTCTAACTTGAAATGTTTTTATTTAGTCGGCCTAGTCTGTTCCATCTGTTGCTCATCACTCATTAACTTTCCCTGAGACGGAAAATATGAGTTCCTGTTCCTTCCTGTGCCTCAATGACCGGAACTGACTGTCGTATCCAAAGTACCAGCCTGTCCACCTTGGCCTTATAGATCTATATAGCTCATTGATACATTTGCTTTGTTACCTGCAGTTTCCTGGAAAAGGACAGAGTTGAGTCCACATCACTCCCACGTTCTAGCAATGCAACATCGTAAATATATAATCCCTTTTGTTGTATTCAATGTTCGAGTACATTTATCTGTTTTGGAATGCATCTGCAACATTACTTGTCTTTGTAGCTTTTTCCCTGTTTCAACAAACTCTTCCTAGGTTAGTAACATCTGTAAAACTGACCAAATTTTATTGCATTCTTGAAAGCTGCTTGCTTATTTGGATTGGAAACATTCACGCTCCCAGCAGTAACCTGATGAAACTCCCCTCAGTGCATCTGCACAACCTGACATCACCTTCGGACTGCAGCCTGCTTTCCTTCCTTCCAAACAATTCCTTCGCAAGCTTACATCTAATCCAGGACAAGTCATTGCCTTGAGCTGCCACACGAGCTTTTCATATGGGTACTTTTCAACAGGATGTCTGGCAGTTCAGGTGCACAACATCTTGGGGCTATTTAACACCCACTTGGTGTGCTGTTTCATTAAATAAACGTTGAAGAAACTTCTCAGGATAATGTTCCATTCAGAAACAATCTCACCATTTCTGTAATTAATTAAATAATTATATTCTTGCCGATCAAGGATCAGCCATGATCATTATTGAATGGTGGATCAGGCTTGAAGGTCCGAATGACCTACTCCGAGTTTCTATCTTTCTATGTCTTTCTTGATAATCCTATTGCTTTCCCAATTATTGATGTGAGACTAATGAGTCTGGAGTTACCAGGATTTATTTTGTCACCTTTTCTGAAACTTTGCTATCTTGGCATGTTTACAGCCATAGGTAACCTCCCTACGCTTAATGACTCCCACGCAAATGACTCCCCGTGGTAGTACTCTTGGATCTATACCATGAGGAGAATTTAACCACCTGAAACAAGGACACAGGGGTGATTCTCCGGTCTCCCCCCAACGCGTGTTTCTCGTGAATCCTGCCGCCCAGCGAATGGCACGGAGAATTCCGACCCACGTCCCGTTTCAAGCAACCGCCCCCAACCCACAATTCTAATTTAACAAAGCAAAATGAAATACAGATGACAATCGCTCACAGGAGATGGGCTGATCATTTAACTATTATAACGAGGCTAAATATCTTTCACTTCATATGACCGTACTAATAGGAACATACAGATTAGGAGCAGGAGAGGAGTAGGCATTCGGGCCCCTCGAGCTGCTCCTTCCATTCAATAAGATCATGGTTAATTTGATTCTAATCTTAAACCCACGTTCTGCTATCTATTTTTAAATCTTAATCAGGAAACCTGATAGGTGAGATGAGGTAAGGGTGGAATACATGAGGTAAATTCTTTACAGCACTGCTTAGTAGGCCTGAGGAAGAGGAATTCTTCTTTCTCCAGGCCCTAACAAGGCCACCTTGTAAACCCCCCACCCGGCAACATCCCACCATTGGACCCCTCCTGCCACTATCATCTGCTGCCCGGCTGCCATCAAATCCACTCATTACACTTGACTGTGTCTTAACTAGGGCCCTGTGCTGCAGGCTTCCCCACTTGGTAGGCCCTCCAGGCCCTGTAAATCTGCCAGGTCCAACTGCCTGCGAATAGGAAACTGACAGATAAGAGCAGAAAGGGAGTCCTGCAGTTAAAAACTGCAGGAGGTTCAGGAAATCTGTTTTTCTGGTTCCTAAACAGCAAACAGCTCTCACCAACCACCAATCTACATCCCTTCGTGGAACACACCTTTGGGTTAAAATCCATTCCCACCTGTCCTGATGATTAATTTTTTAAAAATGTAAATTATCCAATTCTTTTTTTCCCAATAAAGGGGCAATTTAGCATGGCCAATCCGCCTACCCTGCACATCTTTGGTTGTGGGGGTGAGACCCACGCAGACACGGGGAGAATGTGCAAACTCCACACGGATAATGACCCAGGGCCGGGATCGCACCCGGGTCTTCGGCGCCGTGAGGCCCGTCCATACAATTAATTGATCTTAAGCCTGCCCAAGATCTCCGTGAGACCACTTTAAAATGGGCAGCCTAGTTTCAGTGTTTTCTCAGCGAATATCTCCAAGAAGTAACAGTCCATGATATTGTTCACTGGAAAGGAACGTGTCACAGGGAGAGGACTGAGAAGGGCTTCCGACGACGAGTAATAATCTTGAAATGCCCCGACAGGGCTACCTAATTTCAAATTACGTAGGAACGACGTTCCCCCAGAGCTTCTGCCGAAGCGAAGAAGGCAGTGTTGGAAAAGTCTGGACGTTTACTCCTTCACTCTCTCCTGGCCTGCCTTTGTATTTCTTTTCACAGGAAGGAGTTTCTCAGTTGAAGCAAGGTTTCAACTTTGAGCCAAATGCTGGAGCATTTGAACTGAAACAGAAAATGGTGAATACACAATGGGTCGGTCAGTGGTCCCTGTATTGATATTTCAGGTATGTAGACACTTCGTATAATCTGCCCCACGCTGCATCTCTTCCTGTATATGCTTGGATTTAATAACGTGATAGCTCAGAGCCAGAGAGCTCAAGGGATATACGGTAATAAAAAAGTAATTTAAGTTTTCACTGTAAGGTGGATAGAATTCTAGAATTCCGATTCTGAAATCATTCCAGAATGCTATGTAAAAATATGGAGTTACAGTTAATCAGTGGCCCTGTGCGACAGGGCAAAGTTTATTTCTAGTTGACAGCAGCATCTATTCCAACCCAGCATCATTGATGAACATTATGGAGGTTTAGCAAGCACATCAGCAGAGATTTAGCTAAGTTACTTATTTAATCTAAATTAATTGTGTCACTGCTGTAAGGGTAATCATGGCAAGTTCCTAGTTGAGACTAAAACTGAACAATACGCTTGGTGATCCACCAATTAGATTATGGCTGGGACTCTGACGCGCCAGTGCACAAGTGTAGGCGTATATGAAGCAAATTGAGCAAAGAGAACGCTTGCAACTCTAATCCTAAAATATGTTGTATAATTAAATTGGAACCTACCAAATCACAGCAGTTTAGGCAACAGCAGAAATGGCAATTGCTGTATTGATAGTGGAAAATGTCTGCTCAGTGGATGTCACATCAACTTCATTACAAATGTTTACAGTTTCTGGACTGCAGGTTGCAGTTTCCACTTAAGGAATAATGACGTTATCCTGAGAGTTTCAGCTTCCCAAACCAGACATGCATTTCCGGGTGATGTGTGAGACTCAGCCTTTAGGATAATTAGATCTGCACATGTTTTCATGCTTTGGCCTTTTCGATGTGCACTCTGGAGAGTCTGCTCTGGAACAAAACAATCAAGGAAAAACGGTTTGTCGAGATGTAGAAGCTACCGCAATATAAAGATATAAGTGTCCCTGTCCTCTGAAGCGTGAAATCTTTTGCTCCCCTGATCCTGTCTATCCTGCATATTGGCCATCATGCCTGGCCGCTCCCCTTGTGCGATGGTAGGGTTTTAAAATTAATTTTCTTCTTTGTCCTGACAGTAGTGTCGTATTAGGTACACTGGTCTAACACAGGCTGCAACTGGATGCAGCTTAGATCAGAAAGATACCCCAGACCTTGAAGTTAGTTCAATCAGGTTTACTGAACTAATAGCACAGTTAGCACAGATCGCTGTGAGTTCGACTCTCTGCTAACTTGTGTGGTTACTCTGTCTGACTGAACCAGACTAGCTCTTAGCCACATGGTGGAGGTGTGAGATTGTAACAACATTCTTGACTGACTCTCTAGATGTTCATCAGTGGGAAAGAGGCGGAGTGGGAGTGCCTGGTGTCTTTTATAGTCAGATCCCACCCCTGACTGTCCCTGCCTGCTTATTGGTCATGTCCCTGTTCTCTGTGTCCATTAGGCTGCTTGTGTGCTTATCATTATGTGTGTGTATGTGTGCCTGCATATCATGGCAGGTAGCCAATACTTCCCACTCTAATTCACCATTATTTGATGGTGAACTCCTTCTGGTACTGCTGTTCTTCTGTCCCATGGTGGAAGATGGTGGCATAATAGTAATGTGACTGGACTAGTAATCCAAGGGCCCAGTTAATGTTCTGGAGACACGGCAGCTGGTGGAATTTTAAATTCAATTAATAAATCTGGAATTGAAAGCTAGCCGCAGGAGCAGTGACTATGAAACTATAATGCTGTCTGTTCTGTAGAAGGGTCAAGAGACTCAGAACGTTAACTCTGTTTCTCTGTGCACAGGTGCTGCCAGACCTGCTGAGTCATTCCAGCATTTTCTGCTTCTATTGCAGATTTCCAGCATCCGCGGTATTTGTTTTATGAAACTATAGTCGATTGTTGTAAAAGATCCAGCTGGTTCACTAATGTCCTTTAGGGAAGGAAATCTGGAGTTCTATCTGGCCTGGCGACATGTGACTCCAGACAACAGTAATGCGGTGACTCTGAACTGCCCTCTCAAATGTTCACCTTCAAGGACGGTTAGGGATGGGCAACAAATGTGGCTTTCCAGCAACGCAAACATTCCTGAAATATTTTTGTAAAATGATCCTGTCTGCAGTGTGCTGTGAGATCGCGAAATCCAGAATTGGCCCTGTGCTGATCAAGGAACAGCAATATCCATCTCGATCAGACCAATATGAACAGCGGGGAACTTGGAGATGATTTCTGTTTTCATTGTCGAGGAGCAAAATGCAACTTCCAGAATGAAGTTTTTGTCAGCACATGTATCTATTTTACTAAGTACAACGAAGGTTGTCATGACGCCCCCGCCCTTCTCAACCTTGCCCCTCGCCGATAGTCTGGTGTCCTCAGGTTTAAATCACCACCAGTCAGTTACCCCTCAAAAGGGAAACGTAGCCTATGGTCATCTGAGAGTATGGCGACTTACCTTACCTTACAATGAAAGAGGTGCAGACCGAGAGCCTGCATGGTGCCAGATGTAAACCCAGACTCTCACATTATTGCCCCCCCTCCTCCTGCATGGACATGCATGTATGGATAGTGAGGAGAGAAATTGTTGTGATCTGCTTGCAATGGGTATTTATCCTCCAGCAACCACCGAGAAACATTTTACTGTTGAAACATTTCACTGTCTCTGAGGATATTTGTTACGAACCTCTTTTTCTGTCAACTATGTGCCTCACCGCAGCCTCACTGTGAGGCGTAACTGGTTTACTAATTAAAAGGCAGGCACCTTAAGAGGCACCCATTGGACCCCAGAATGATATCCATGTAAAACTGTGGTCTAAATTCAATATCGGTGTCAATATTATTTCGATACTGTTGCCCACATTCTCCACTTTGTTTCCATATTGAAGACATCAAGGAATAAAATGTGGGAAAATAATGTTGAGGTAGAGATCAGCTGTGAACTAGTGATTGGGGAGCAGGCTTGGAAGGGCCACAAGGCCTACTCCTGCTCCTATTTCCTGTGATCCTACATTGTGCCCATTCTGCCAGCATAACCATTCTCCAGAACAATCCATTTAGCAGGGTGCTAACCACACTTCTCTGCTTCTGCATGGTTTATACTCATTACCACCCCACACATAAACACACACATACACCCCTCTCAAGCCAGGCCTAGGTTTTCTCATGGGGTTTCCAATTCTTCAGGAGTGCCTATTTGTGAAACTTTCCAAGTTTTCATAGGAACTATTTTTTGTGCTATGAGCTTTGTTCAGTGCATATTTGTGACGTAGCCTTTACAGGTGCAGGTTCATTTTGTTTTCATTTCTCTTTTTTTGTTATACCCTCATGTAGTTCCCGCACGCCGTGCATTGAGCCGTCTCTCTCTTCCCACCAGGCCACCTGTATCTAGTGTTGTCTGGGATGGTGATGGCTGGAGTGTGACCAGGAGGAACTGGTGTCCAGTGCCGGAAAAAAGGTCAACAAGCTACATGGTCAGCACGGTTAGCATAGTGGTTAGCGCAATTGCTTCACAGCTCCAAGGTCCCAGGTTCGATTCCCGACTGGGTCACTGACTCGTGCGGAGTCTGCCACGTTCTCCCCGTGTCTGCGTGGGTGCTCCGGTTCCTCCCACAGCCCAAGATTGGGTTAGGTGGATTGGCCATGCTAAATTGCCCTAGTGTCCAAAAAGGTTAAGTGGGGCTGTTGGGTTGCTAGGGTAGATACGTGGGCTTGAGTGGGTTGCTCTTTGTAAGGCCGGTGCAGACTCGATAGGCCTGAATGGCCTCCTTCTGCACTTGTAATTCTATGATTATTCTATGATCCTTACACCGGGCAGCACGAGTGAGTAGACACCAACGTTCACCTCCCCCCCCCCCGACCCCCAACACCTTTCTGCCCACCACGCAAGCATCCATCCCCAACTATCCATGCAACCCCCAACCTTCCCTTCAGGAGGGGTTCACTGTGACCATGCGTGTGGCTAATGATACCCTCACTTGTTTCTTCAGGAAAGCACTCCCACATACGCTGGGAGATTGTCCAGAGTGGTGGTGGTGTGCCGGAGATAAGAATCCTCACATCCTTCGAGGAGCATGCTCGGAGGTGACTGGGGTGGCCGAGGACAGAGCAGCCACCAACGTGGAGGTGGCAGATGCCACAGAGGCGAAGAAACCACTGGGCCGCAGCCAAAGGACCTGTCAAATGCGAGTAGTGATTGCCCTTACTGACTGACCCATCCCTCCCACTGACCACATGTCCATTCTCCCACAGATCCTCCAGCCCGATGGTGCTGGCCCAACCCAGGTGGCCCCCACTCCAGCCTCCCAGGAGAACACCTTGGAGGAGGATTCCAAGGATGCCACCATAATAGTGCATCACAGCTGTCATCCCCACCCTCTCCCCAGATCCACCCCTCTGATGAGGCCATGTTTCACAGCCAGCACATGGGACAGGGTGGCACGGCAGTGCATGTGCCGCCGAACAAGTGAGCTAGGGCCCTCCAGCCCCAGACCCTCCCAGAGGACCCTCGCTAGGGGCATCGAAGGCTATAGGACATGGTAAGCAGCTGAATGCCTCCCCCTCAGATATGCATCCCTGGGGACACACCTACAAGGCACAAGTCAGGAGCATAATGGAATATACTTCACTTGCTTGGATGAGTGCAGCTCCAGCAACACTCAAGAAGCTCGACACCATCCAGGACAAAGCAGGCCCGCTCAATTGCTCCTCCTTCCACAAATATTCAAACCTCCACCACGAGCGAACAGTGGCGGCCCATGTCTACCATCTACAAGATGTGCTGCAGTAACTCACCAAGATTCGTTAAGTAGCACCTACCAAACCCACGACTACTACCATCAGGAAGGAGAAGAGCAGCAGAAACCTGGGAACCCCCATCGGCTGGAGGTTCCCCTCCAAGTCACTCATCGTCCTGACTTGGAAATATATCACCGCTCCTTCACTGTCGATGGGTAAAATCTTGGAACTCCCTCCCTAACAGCACTGTGGGTGTATCTACACCTCAAGGACTGCAACGGTTCAAGAATGCAACTCATCACCACATTCTGAAGGGAAACTAGGGATGGACAATAAATGCTGGTCTAACCAGCGAAGCTCACATCCTGTAAATTAAATTTTAAACAAGTTAGACGTAGCAGTAGAGCTAGGGGGGGCAAAGCACATTGAGGATCATTGAGGGCAGCAGGGGCAGGGGAATGGGGTTGAGGGGGTAGGTAGGGGTGAGGGGGAGGGGGTTGGGGTTGGGGGGCGGAGGCACCATCGTGAGAGTGGGGAATTGTTACACACAATAGAACACTTGTGCATAACTAGTATGATGCCTCTGTAACTTTCTTCCGCAATGCAAGCTGACCTCTGAACCCTTGGCCCATCTCTCCAGGCATCCCCCCCTTCCCCATGAATACTCACCCACCCTCCAGCCGGGGACATATTCCCGGGAGCTGTGTACCATCCCCTGGGTGTCCGGAAGTTGCTGTTGCGTTGCGTGTGTGTGTTGCCTCCCGCATCAAGGTGTGATTAGGATGCTAGGCAATGACTGCCAGATGCACATGGCTTGCCCATCCAAGGGAATCCACTTGGGTTGTGCAGTGCTCATTTACCACAATATCCCATTCCCTATAGCAATAGCCTCAGTCGCACGTCCAAAAGCCTCACAGTCGATGGGGGTTGGGGGTGGCGAAGGGGCAGACAGGCAGGGACAAGAGCGCATTCTCCCCTACTGGTGGGGTGGGGAGGTCTCGGCATAGCGGGTGGCGCCAACCATCCGGCGTCGGGCCTCCCCAAGGTGCAGAATTCTCCACACCTTTAGGGGCTAAGCCCCCGCCGGAGTGGCTCCCGCTCCGCTAACTGGCGCCAACGGCCTTTGGCGCTACGCCGGCCAGCGTCAGGGCTGGCCGAAAGGCCTCGCCGATGGCGTGAGACCACGCATGCGCCAGAGCGTCAGCAGCCGCTGACGTCACCACCGGCGTATGCGCGTAGTAGGGGGGTCTCTTTCCTCCGCCATGATGGAGGCCGTGGCGGCGGTGGAAGAAAAAGAGTGCCCCCACGACACTGGCCCACCCGCCGATCGTGGGCCCCCGATAATGGGCCAGGCCACCGTGCGGTACCCCCCGGGGTCCTGATCGCCCACAGCCCGCCCAGCACCCCGAGGGCCCGCTCAGCGCCGCCTATTCCGCTGGCACAAAGGTGGTTTAAAACCACGTCGGCGGAGTGGCCTGTCAGCGGCGGGACTTTCGCCCATCGCGGGCCGGAGTACGCCGTGGGGGGCCCCGCCGATTCCCGGGTGGCGAGAATTCCGGCCATGGCACGGGCACGATTCCCGATCCTGCGGGAGGGTCGGAGAATTCAGCCCAAGGGCTGCCCCTGAACGGATACACATGGTCCAGGAGTCAGCAAGGTGGTGGTGGCGCTCAGTTCCCTCCCGCTTCCACCCTCCCTCAGCTCCTCCCCCCCCCACCCTCCCATGGCTGCCTTTCCCTGCGGAGGATCCTCATTCCACGCTGAGCTTTGGCCGGCAAGCCCAGCGCCCTTGTGAGCCTGTGAACAACATGGCTACTCACCTCCTCGGCTCCCCACAGAAGCGCCTTCTGCTAGGTTCACGTTTTTCAAAAGGAGAACTAATCGGCCAGCGTGACCACTTGCTGGGAGGATGCTGAATAATGGGAGTCCCGTTGGATATGGGGTCTCTCTCGTTAATTGTATGGAAATTGGGCTTAAGTGGTGAGAATTGGTTGTCTCGCCACACTATGGCAAGATCCCCGATTTTGCCGAGGGGAGTGGGGCCGGTTGCATCAGAACTGTTTGGCACCTGGCAGCATTCTTGTTTTTGGCCTCTCCAGGCTATTCACTGGACTCATTTCGCCTCGAATGAGAGCATAACAAGACTGGAGAACCTCGCCCATAATTTTCCATTCCCTTTCCTATATTGATTGTGTCTAAGGCTGTTATTTCTACTAGTCTACGTTCCTACCATCAAATACTCAGTTGCTTTCTGTTTGTTTTTCAACATCGGTCCTAATTTGGTCTTTCACCAGTCTAGTCTATGCCTCTTTATTTTACTGACCTGCCTTACCTTGAAACTGTGCTCCGGACTGACGTTATATATAGCACAGTGCAGAAGGAGGCCATTCAACCCATCGAGTCTGCACCAATCCTCTGAAAGAGCACTGAATCTAGGCCCACTCCCCCACCCTATGCCCGTAACCCCACCTAACCAGCATATCTTTGGGACACTAAGGGATCTTTTTAGCATGGTCATCCACCTAACCTGCACATCTTTGGACTCGCAGATCTGCAGGGTTTCTTTTTAGCTCTCTTCTTCCAAAGTTAGAATTTCAACATTCCTTCAGACTTCCTTGTACCTCAGTGCTCCAAGGTCCAATTTTAGCTGTGTTGCTTTGTCTCTATGATCTGAATGCTTAATTCGTATCTTCAATTAGGCTAAGAGGACAACCGCCTGGGTTTTTGCAGTCAGTGGAGCTCCCATGACCTTGGAGCACGGTGGTGTCAATTTTCCCCGGTCACAATGCCAATTTCATTCTCCAGCCACCTCCAGCCAGCCTTCCAAAAGCAGCAAAATCACCCAGCAGGGTGATCAGCCGATCGGATTGAAGAATTCTGATAAACACCAAACAAGGGTATTAAAATCACTCAATAGTCTCACCTCATTAATCATTTTAACAGTGGGTGAAATAAAGTTTGGGATTAAGGTAGATATGTGAAACAGCCTATGCCAAACATCTATGGAGGTGCATCCCAGGCTTCTAAACGTAGCTCATCAGGCGAGGAGGGGATATTCAGCAGTAACTGTTACTTAGCAGGCTATTTTAAAAACGCATTGGAACAACTGTAACTTGAGGTTAAAATCAGATCAGCCCGATCTTATTGAATTGTGGAGCAAGCTCGCGGGGTCAAGTGGCCTATTCGTGTTCCTAATTTGTGGGTATCTCATTTCGCAAGACTTAAATGTTCAGTGGTTTTTTGCAGGGAGAAAAGTGTGAAAAATGTTGAGGTCCCATTTAAACCATTAATTCCTGGCCTGAATGCATGAAGGCTGTGGGTGGGATTCTCCAATAATAGGTCGATGTTCCATGCCCGCGAGTAAACGGGCGCGAATCACCCCGGACTTTCTAGAAAAAAGTCCGGAGTGATTCTCCATTTTTAAGGGGGCCAGCAGGGCGCTGGAGTGCAGTGAGGCAGCAGTGCTGACTACTGTGCCACCGTCCCGGCCGTTATCATATGTCTCTTTATTTCCCAATCATATTGTCTCAATTTTTTTCTTATTTTTCTTCATGGTCTCTCCTCTCATTAGGCCTGGGCAACTGTACCAGTAAACTATAGGTGTGATGATGAGTGCACATATTTACCCAGCAGGAACTGTTACTGTAGCACATCAGTTCCTATTTTCTTTTCAGATGGATCATGGTCGCAATGAAAACCTTTGTTTTCCCTGTTTTTGCTAAACTCCCAGGGCATTTCCAATACCCACAGAAAGCCCTTGCGTTTCATGTACACTGTAGTACAGATTTGGTGAGCGGAACTTAAAGAATCAAAGTTTAACATTAAAATCTATGCTTTGGGAATAGTTCTGAAATGCAGAGGAATTTGACAGTATCATATTAATCCGGGTAACCTTCGCTGCATTTCTGCCTGTTCAGCTTTGTTTTGGGTGGAAACTAACGTTTGTTGATGTGAAACAGACTGGAAATCGATCATGGAAATTTGCAGGTGCTTCAACATCCATCAGTGGAAGAGCTGTGGTCATTTCAAAAGATACTCACAGTAGAATGGTTGTTACGTTCCTGCAGTAAAACTAAAGAAACAGTTCCACAAGAATGAGAATAAAAAGGCACTTATTAACATTGTTTTTAGAAGAAATGTAATGAACGAAATGAAATCGCTTATTGTCACAAGTAGGCTTCAAATGAAGTTACTGTGAAAAGCCCTAGTCGCCACATTCTGGCGCCTGTTCGGGAGGCTGGTATGGGAATTGAACCGTGGCTGCTGGCCTGCCTTGGTCTGCTTTCAAAGCCAGCGATTTAGCCCTGTGCTAAATAGCCCAGGAAACCCTATCGCTATCTATACTATGTCCTGGATTTTCACCAAATCAGAATGGCCCTTAAAAACTAGGAGGATCCTGATTCCGTGATTCCGCCCCATTCCCAGGCTGTCTGATTTTTGGGAGTAGCTTCAAAGGGTGCAGGCAGGTCCCGTCAGAAGCCCACATTCATCACTCCCGACCGAGCTGGCCTCCATTGTGGAGGTGGCATGTTCCACTGCTCCGCAATTTCATGCAGGTCAGGCCAGGTTTTTAAAGAGTACTGGTTCACAGCCCCGCAGAGGAATCATGAACCCTAATCGCATGAGGGGACCTTTAAAAGGTACGTTTAAAAGGTCTTCCACATGCCCCCTATACCAAACTCTACCCTTCCACCCATTACCCATAGCCACTCATATCCCCATGCTAAACTCTAACTTACTTCCCACCCACCCCCATGACCCTTCACGTCCTCCATGCCAAACTATTACACTTACATGTCTTTGGCCCACCGTTACACTATGACTCAACAATGAATCCCATAGTCACAGTGGGGTGTGTTAAAAAAAATAACAGCAATATTGGGAAAAAAAGTCATTTCACTACAAGCAACAAGAGTGTCAATCCTTAGACCCTTTCATTCAATGACAAAAATCACAAATCCTTGTAACCAATGAAAACAATGGGCACCTGGGCCCCAGAGGAAATATTGTTTCGTGATCGCTCAGGCTTCTGATCTTTGCAGTCAATGTCACCAATGCTTGTTTAGACAATGTTAAGTTGTTTGAAGGATTTGTGTTTTTGTTACCGATACCTTAAGGGTTTGGATGAATGACGCATTTATTGGCTTGCAGTGAAATTATCTTTTTGACATAGTAACAAGTTATTAACCTAATTACTTATTAAGGGCGGCACATGGCACAGTGGTTGGCACTGGGACTACGGCGCTGAGGACCACGGTTAAACTCCTGGCCCTGAGTCACTCTCCATGTGGAGTTTGCACATTCTCCCCGTGTCTGTGTGAGTTTCACCCTCACAACCCAAAGATGTGCTCGTTAGGTGGATTGGCCATGCTAAATTGCCCCTTAATTGGAAAAATTAAAATTGGGCAATCTAAATTTATTTTTACAAAATTAATTACTTTTTTTAAATGCTTTTTTTTACACATCCTACTGTCACTACATGTTTTGTTGGTTCTATACAGTGTATAGTGGGTCAGTGGGCTTGGAAGTGCCAATGCTTGATATGGGGTGGGCTTGAAGGACCACAGCAGATGGATGGTAGGGCAGAGTTTGGCATGAAGGGGGGGGGGGGGGGGGGGGAGAGGGGCATGAGTGACCGTACAGAGTGGGTGGGAAGCATGAAGTGACATGGTAGTGTTTGGAGGGAGTAAAGGTATGAGGGACTTTGTGTTTTTATTTTAACTTGGCCACAGTCTCGCAGCACTGAGACGGGCCTTATGGCCAGCCCACCTCCGTACCATACAGCTCCTGTGGCTGCCTCCGCACTTCTTACCGGACTAGCTTCCGCCGGCTGCAACTGACACCCTCTCCCCCAACAATGAAGATCCCATCTTTGGGGGTACTTTCCCCAAGGAAAAGCAGGCTGAGGCAGCAGGTTTCCCGAATTGCGCTCCCACCCACGAGGAAAATCCAGGACAAAGTCACTAACATGTAGGCAGGAATTCTCCAGCCGTGGAATTCTCTTTCCCTGCCGCAGCACACTCCACCCGTGGGTTTCCTAGTGGCATGGGATGACTTCAATGGGATGCTTCAAGCGGCGGAGTAGATAATCCCACGGCCAGCAAACGCACGCATCTGAGAAATACACGGCTGGGGAATGGAGAATCCCGTCCAGAATGATAAAATAGCCCAAGGTTATGGTACTGGACTAACATCCCAGTGAATATAAATGTGGAATCATCCAGTCCTGTCGCTGCTCAACAGAGTTTCCTATTGTTAGCTCCGCCCACTGCTGGGAGAATCCACGGTGGGGGGGCCGCCGTCAGAGGAACCAGAAGATCCTGTTGGCAGGAACGGTTGGAAAATCCTGCCTAATTTGTTTGACTCTTTATGGCCACAGAGCAACTAGTGATGGACAATGAAACGCTGCCGTTCAGTGTTAACCATATCGAAGTTGGAACGTGCAGACACTGGACTTGAAAAAATGTGTGCCAAACTGAATATAATCAAATACGCAAAGGCAGATTTCCCTTTGTGACATATTGTAAAGGCTCCAGTTAAGAGTGAAAACTTTGTAAATATAGCTGATGTCCTGAGGCCCATTTTCACAGGCAACCTAGGTTCTGAATCCCAGTTGTGATGTTCATCTGCTAAGCTGCAACTGTGTTTAATAACCTGATTGTCTCGAACATTGCTCCTTATGTACTCCCGTGGAAAGATATTCTTTGTAGTCATTTAGAGAGGCTTGTTGTTGACAGACATTTTGGGGATTACTTGGTTCTGTAAATGCCTGGATCCTGTCCTTGGAGAATGGCAATGGCATTAAACTCGCAAAAATCAGCTTTCATTCTCCTTTTGTCACAGTTTTTCATACTTTGAAGATTGACGAGACAACAATAACTAGTATTTTATGGCGCCTTTAACATAACAAAACATTTCAAGGCTCTTTACAGGAGCATCATCAAACATAATTTGCCACCCAATCACAGAACGAGGAGAGGGCAGAATTTAATGCCCTCTCCTGAGGTGGGATTGAGGCAGAGAGGGGGGGGTAGGGAGGATGGTGCTGGGTGGGGATCCCGTGCCTTCCCGAATCTGCCCTATTAATTCTGGAGTAGAAAACCCGATCGGCCTTCCCATCTTGCTAACAATTAATACCCACATAAAGGTTGCAGCTGGTGATCAGCGACGTGGACAACACCATCCGGACTGACCAGAAGTGCCGTAAAAACTGCACGACCTCCTCAGGCGGCCAGGGTGAGTAGTCAGCACTGTGTCCAGCACCAACCCCGTCCCTCATGCCTCAAACCCCTCCCCCCCACCTGTACCTAAAGAGCGGGTCGATCCGCACCCTGCACCACATTCTAGCACCCAGTAAGCTTGCCGGGGGCCATGACCCGAGTCCCTGGCCATAAAGCCCCAATTACTATCTACCCTCCTGGGTTGCATGTGTTCTGACCACGTCTAAACGCTGTTGCGCTTGATCCGTTGTCCCGCCCCAAGAGGGAGGTCACGCTCAACTTCGGGAGTTGACTGGAGGGGGAACCTAGCCGGACCTGCGGCCCTTCACCGCGGCAGAGCAGAGGGCACTAGATGTGGTTGGTGGGCTCGAAGATAGGGCAGGCACCGAGCCAGGGCAGGCACCGAGCCAGAAATTGGCATCGGGCAAGAAAGTGAGACCCTGGCCGAGTTGCGGTTCCCCATGGCACTTGTGCCATCCTCCCACCTCCAACCCCACACCCACCACCACCCCACACCACCCCCACACCCACCACCACCCCACACATACCACCACCCTCCACACACACCCACCCCCATGCAACCCCACACCCACCACCACCCCCACACCCACCACCACCCCCCACACCCACCACCACCCCCACCACCACCCCCACACCCCACCACCACCCCCACACACCCAACACACCCACCACCACCCCCACACACACCACCACCCCCCACACACACCACCACCCCCACACCCACCACCACCCCCACACCCACCACCACCCCCACACCCACCACCACCCCCACCACCACCCCCACACACACCACCACACCCACCACCACCCCCACACACCACCACCCCCCCACACCACACCACCACCCACACCCACCACCACCCCCACACACACCACCACCCCCCACACCACCCCCACTGCAACCCCACCCCAACACCACCCCCACACACACCACCACACCCACCACCACCCCCACACCACCACCAAACCCCACCACACCACCCCACACCCACCACCACCCCCACACCCACCCCCACACCACCCCCACTGCAACCCCACACCCACCACCACCCCCACATCCACCACCACACTCACCACCACCCCCACATCCACCACCACACCCACCCCCACCCCCATACACACCACCGCCCCCACACCCACCCCCACTGCAACCCCACACACACCACCAACCCCACACCACCCCATACCCACCACCACCCCCACACCCACCCCCACACCACCCCCACTGCAACCCCACACCCACCAACCACCCCCACACTCACCACCACCCCCCCGCATCCACCACCACACTCACCACCACCCCCCACATCCACCACCACACCCACCCCCACCCCATACCCCACCACCGCCCCCACACCACCCCCACTGCAACCCACACCCACCACCACCCCCCACACCCACCACACCCCCACACCCACCACCACCCCCACACACCCACCACCACACCCACCACCACCCGCACTCCCACCCCACACCCACCACCACCCCCACACCCACCACCCACCCCCACACCCACACCCACACCCACCACCACCCCCACCCCCAACCCCACACCACCCCCCACACCACCCCCACACCCACCACCACCCCCACACCACCCCCACACCCACCACCACCCCCACACCCACCACCACCCCCCACACCCACCACCACCTCCACACCACCCCCACTGCACCCCCACACCCACCACCACCCCCACACCCACACCCACCACCACCCCCCACACCCACCACCGCCCCCACACCCACCACTGCACCACCCCCACACCCACCACTGCACACCCCCACACCCCACCACCAGCCCCACACCCACCACCACCCCCCACACCCCACCACCAGTCCCACCACACACCACCACCCCCACACCACCCCCACTCCCACACACACCACCCCCACACCACCCCCCCACACCCACCACCGCCCCACACACACCACCACCCCCACTCCCACACCACCCCACACACACCACACCCCCACCCCCACACCACCCCCACCCCCACCACCCCACACACCACCACCACCACCCCACCCCCACACCACCCCCACACCACCCCACCCCACACCACCCCCACACCACCCCCACCCCCACACCACCCCCCACACCACCCCCACACTACCCCCACACCCACCACCACCCCACACACACCACCACCCCCACACCACCCCCACACCCACCACCACCCCACACACACCACCACTCCCACACCACCCACACACCCCACCACCACCCCCATACACACCACCACCCCCATACACACCACCCGCACACCCACCACCACCCCCACACCACCCTCCACACCCACCACCGCCCCACACCACCCACCACCACCCACACACCCACCACCCGCACACCCACCTGCAAACCCACCACCACACCACCCCACACCACCCCCACACCACCCCCACACACACCACCACCCCCACACCCACCCCACCCCCACACCACCTCCACCCCCCACCACCACCCCCCACACCCACCACCACCCCCACACCACCCCCACACCCACCACCACCCCCACACCACCCCCACACCAACACCACCCCCACACCCACCACCAACCCCACACCCACCACCAACCCACCACCACCACCCCCCACACACACACACCCCCACACCCACCTGCCAACCCACCACCACACCACCCCCCACACACCACCACCCACACCACCCCCACACCCACACCCCCCCCACACCACCTCCACCCCCACTACCACTTCCCACACCCACCCACCCCCCACCCACCACCACCCCACACCCACCACTACAACCACCCCCACACCCACCACCACCCCCACACACACCTGCAAACCCACCACCACACCCACCACCACCCTATCACCACCATAACACCCTACTGCGCCACAAGCATTACCACATCTACATCCTCTCCCCCTCTCCAACAATCCCCACCACCCTCACTCCCCCCAGCAGTGAGGGCAATCATGTATCTTGTCTTGAGTCTTGCAGGAGCTGCTGGTGATGAGCTGGGCCTTTCTGGTGTCCTCCACCCCAACCCCGTGTGTCGATCAGTGACCAGGATGAGACCGGCACGGTTGGGACCCCTTGACCTGCATCCCGAGACACCCTGGAGCTCGAGTCCAGGGATGATACAGATTTTCCATCACAACTGTCTTCAACACCCTCCACCATCCCAGAGATGCTCACCTTGGTTGGGCAATTTAGAGAAGAGGCTCCTGGGGCACTATCTGATGCGCACTACACACATCCTCTGGTACATCAGGTGGAGGTATGAACCCTCCAGGGGTGGATGGCCAGATGGCAGGCCGACCCCAGGGGCTAGCTGCCACCCAGATGAGTTTCAGGCACCTGGAATGGACAATCACATCGATTGTGGAGATTCAGTCGCAGAGCCAGGGACTACATGCGGGGTTGTCGGTGAGCATCCAGCACCTGCCGGTGCAGTTGGAGAATTGTGCAGGAGTAGGAGTGGTGCCGGCCATGTGTGCCACCCAGGCCAACACCACACGGGGGTGTCCGTGGTGGTGGCCTTTGGGGAAGGGAGGGGGGGGGGGCGAAGGTTTTTGCCATGGGTCAGGATTTCCAAGGCCTGGGGCAATCTGTGCAGACAGGGCTGCCCACTCATAGACTGGGGCCCACGTCGGTGACTCCTGCAGGGGAGGTGCCAGAACACCGCAGGCTCCAGGCCCCCATCCCCCCAGCCCTCACTCCTTTCCCTGGCACATCACATGGGCAGCAAGCAGAATGGGAGCACCACACCACCTGGGACATCCAAACAGCAGTCAGGCCCATCCGGGCCTGGTGACCCCAGAAGACCAAAGGGGACCCAGGTTACAGTGCGGGAATCACAATAGGCAGCCTCCACTTCTGATGTGCCATCTGGGGATCCACCTAGAAGTAGCGTTAGGGCCCCTAATACCAGAAAGGTAGACACCAATTAAGTTGGCACTGGTGCAGGGCACAGTATAGAGTTAGGGGTTAGGGCACAAACCTGTATATATTTGTTAACAATAAACACCATGCACGATACTACAACTTGCCTCAGTGCTCTGTCAGAAGGGTGTGAGGGGTGGGCTGGAGGTGGGATGCGGTGTCCGTGCCCCTGGCCATCTCCCCCAGTTGGTAAACCGATGCAATCAGAGTGTTCTGTACATGTCAGCCCTGGCGCACACGTTGTGCGGCTTCCTGTGCCTGGCAGGGCCCCATGTCCTGCTCATAATAATAATAATCTTTATTATTGTCACAAGTAGGTTTACATTAACAATGCAATGAAGTTACTGTGAAAATCCCCTAGTCGCCACACTGCGGCACCTGTTCGGGTACACTGAGGGAGAATTCAGAATGTCCAATTCACCTGACAAGCACGACTTTCGGGACTTGCGGGAAGAAAACCGGAGCACCTGGAGGAAACCCACACAGACACGGGGAGAACGTGCAGACTCCGCACAGTGATCCAAGCCGGGAATCAAAGCTAGGACCCTGACGCTGTGAAGCAACAATGCTAACCACTGTGGTACCATCCTCACCCTCCCCTCAGACGAGGACTGGCATTCATCCTCCTCCTCCAGCACCACTCGATCACGGACCTGGGCGCTGCAAGGGCATCATTGTAGCGGGTCTCCGCATTGCTCTGCGGCCTCTGGATAGGGGTCATCAGCCACAACTGCAGTGGATAGCCCCTGTCACCCAGGGCCAACTCCCCAGCCAGGTGTGCGTTCAAGAAGCTCAACACAGTCCACGAAAAACCGACCCACTTGATTGGCACCCAATCCACCACCTTAAACATCCACTTCCACCACCACCGACGCACAGTGGCAGCCGTGTGTACCATCTACCAGATGCACTGCAGCAACAAGATGCACTGGGGCAGCATGGTAGCAAGCATCAATGCTTCACAGCTCCAGGGTCCCAGGTTCGATTCCCGGCTGGGTCACTGTCTGTGCGGAGTCTGCACGTCCTCCCCATGTGTGCGTGGGTTTCCTCCGGGTGCTCCGGTTTCCTCCCACAGTCCAAAGATGTGCAGGTTAGGTGGATTGGCCATGCTAAATTGCCCGTAGTGTCCTAAAAAAGTAAGGTTAAGGGGGAGTTGTTGGGTTACGGGTATAGGGTGGATACGTGGGTTTGAGTAGGGTGATCATTGCTCGGCACAACATCGAGGGCCGAAGGGCCTGTTCTGTGCTGTACTGTTCTATGTTCTATGTTCTAACTCACCAAGGTTTCTTCGACAGCACCTTCCAAACCCATCACCACTACCACCTAGAAGGACAAGAGCAGCAGATACATGGGAACCCCCACCACCTGGACGTTCCCCTCCAGATCACTCAGCATCCTGATTTGGAACTACAATGGCTGTTCCTTTACCATCATTGGGTCAAAATCCTAGAATTCCCTCCCCAACAGAGCCACGTGGACTGCAGCTGTTCAAGATGGCAGCTCACCCACCACCTTTTCAAGGGCAATTAGGGATGGGCAATAAATGCTGGTGCAGCCAGTGAAGTAATAATAACAGAAAATCTGGGGTCGAGAGAATCATAACCCTTTGAATGAAGTTGTTTCTCCTCATCTCAGTGCTAAATGATTGTTCCCTTATTTTGAGACTATGTTTTAGATTTCCTGACCAGTGAAAACAATCTTTCGAGCGAATTAGTGTCAAACTAGATACAGGGAGAAATAAAGAGAGCGAAAGAAATATTGGATTAAAAATCAGAGGAGAATAAAAGAGGAAAAACAAGAAAAATACATGAAAGAAAAATGTTAACATCCAGGACCGATAGACTACCTGCAGGAATGAGACAGTGCAGTTTTAATTGTTCCCTTTCAAGGCCTCGGAGGTAGAATGACAATGCAGGCGAATCGATCGAGACAATAAAATGGCTTTTGCACTGCCAAATATCAGTCCTAACTCTCTGCGACACACTCTGGGCCGTTAACTCTGTTTTGAAATAATCAGGGTCAGGCACTTCAAAATAATCTTGTAAATATCGAAGAATTATATTTTACACAGGAAAGTCAGCCCTCTGGGGGAAATTATAGTTTTGTTTTTTTTATGCCTGGAAACGCAGCAATGGTAAAATATGACAATGATAGATTTTAAAGGTGTAAATAAAAAAAATTGTCAAAAATATATCAGCATGTCTAATTTGTGATTTCAACTGAATGATTGACAGGTGTGGCTAAAAGCTGCTTTTAACATGTGGCAGCTGGAGGAAAACAGTGTAAATGGAAATAAATTGATACAATCTGACTTTTAGCTGTTTAATATCCTTTTCCTGTTCCTGAATCCAGATGCCTCAATAGCATTTCATTTTTTAAGGTAATTATTATTCGGGGATCCTTTTTTTTTCTCTCCAGTTTTCCATGTCCGTGGCTGTCGGTCTGATATTAACCCTTTCATCGCAAGGGCATGTCCTCACAAACGTCACACACGTTCCAAATTAGTCTCTGTGCATTTTCGAAAAACACTGATTCGATTCTCATTTTGGGTTCAAAGTATTCAGTTCAAGGATACTGAAGTTGAAATAACGTGTCCATGGTAAACCAGAAAAATATCATCCCAGCAACTCCTATCTGAGAGAGTTAAAAGGAAGGAAGCCTTGTGTAAGTTTAGCTCAAGCATTCCAGATGTTTAAAGACAATGGACACAAGCACATTCAGAAGTGTATGCTGCACAGTTATTCAAATGGAATTAGATGTTACAATAACATAAGAAACAGAAGCATTTATCAGCTGCATTGCCCCTAGAGCTTGTTCTGCAATTTGATGGGATCATGGTTGACCTTCTAACTTAACCCCGTTCCCCCCTCCTCTCCCCCCCCCCTCCCAGCCATTCCCTACAAGCCTGGATTCCTTGAGTCCAAAAATCTATCAATCTCTGACAATTGTATTCTCAACAATTGAGCATCAACAGGCCTCTGGTGAGGGAATTCCAAATATTTAAAAATCTCCTTATCGCAGCCCTAAATGGTCAACCCTTTAACCCGAGGGTCTCGGGGGAGAAAGCTGCCTTTCACCAACTACCCTGTCAAACCCACTAAGAAATGTTATATGTTTCAATGAGGTCACCTCTCATTCTTCTAAACTCCAGAGAATAGCAGCGCATTCTGCTCAACCTCTCCTTATTGTTGTCATTATTATGCAATTATTATTACTCAATGTTGAGAAGTGAGAGAGCAACAAGATGGCAGGTGGAGTGTAATGTAGAGAAGTATGAAGCTACACAATTTGGCTGCCAGGATAGAGAAGCAGCGTATTTTTTAAAAGGTGTGTAACTCAGAGCTGTTGATGTTCAAAGAGATTTGGGTGTGTTCATACAAGGAACGCAGAAAGTTGGCACGTAGGTGCAGCAAGCAATTAAGGAGGCAAATGACTGGTTGGCTTTTATTTCAAGGGTATTGGCAAGCAAGAAATAAAGAAGTGTCGCTGCGATTGCACAGGGTTTTATTAAGACTACATCTGGAATACTGTGTGCAGTTTTGGTTTCCACATTTAAGGAAGGCTGTACATGCATTGGAGGTGGTACAGCGGAGGTTAACGAAATTGGTCCCTGGAGATGCGGAGGTTGTCCTATGATGACAGGCTGAGTAAATTGGGTCTCTACTCTCTGGAGTTTAGAAGAATGAATAGTTCGAATCAAAAATGACAAAATTCTGGAGTTCGAAAGGGCAATGTTGAAAGATTGTTTCCACGGTTCAGGGAGTCTACACAGGGGCCCGGTCTCAGGCTAAGGGGCCGATCCTTTAGGACTGTATTCCACAACTGGGGAAAAATAAGCCATTTTTAAAACTGCTTGTCACTCAAAAATGTTGACAACCCATAAAAAATATGGAGAAACCACATACAAGAAGTGAAAGAACAGCAAGCAAAGGAATTGGCCTAGCTGGGGGAGGTAAATGATACTGAAAACAAGTATTGTAGTATTAAACTCAAAGTGGATGTGCACCCACAGAGTTTAAAGTAGACTCAGGAATAGGAATTTCTGTTTTATCAGATTAAGTCAAATGGTTCAAACCGACTGTGGTGATATGCATCACTGTAAATACACAAGGGGTTAATTTAAATACACGTAGACTAGATAGACACTAGAGGGAGACATGACACATAGACATTCAACCAATAGGCCAGTAAGATAGGACACGACCAATGGGCATTCACAACACACACAGAGCTGACACTACCACAGGGGGGCATTACACCAACCCATATAAAAGGACACAGCACACATGATCTTCCTCTTTCCAGTGGAGACTCTCAGTGAGTACACAGGGTTGATTTGAAACACATCACACACACCACGTGGATTGTAGCAGACTGGTTTGTCAGCCTGAGTAGCTATAGCAGAATTAACAGGAGAGTCGAATCCAAGTAGGAGAATTGTTAACAGTTAATAAATGTGTTAAAGCTATCTCCAAGTCTGAACGTTCCTTTGTCAGAGTGCACATCAAGGAAGCTGCTTATGCTACGTCAAGAGCAGAACAAAACACCAACTGCGATGCAATGCACATCTACCAAATTACAAGGTCTTATGGGACAACTTTAAAACTGAAATTAAAATTTAAAATCATGGCAAAGCTGAACCATAAAGACTAAGAAATCCTTGAACCTTTCTCTGTCTATGGGAGGCAGTGGCAGAGAGTTATTGCCACTGGATTAGTAATCCAGAGACCCAGACCAAGTACCGCCATGGCAACACAAATATGGAATTAAAAGTCTAACGATGGCCATGAAGCCATTGTCAATTGTTGTAAAAACCCATCTGATTCACTAATGTCCCTTAGGGAAGGAAATCTGATGGCCTTACCTGGTCTGACCTACATGTGACTCCTGATCCACAACAATGTGGTTGACTCTTAAATGCCCTCTGAAACCACTCAGTTAAGAGCAATTAGGAATGGGCAACAAATCTTGACCCTGCCAACGACACTCCCAGAAGGAATTTAAGAAAATGTTGAATTAGAAGAATGAGGGGATCTTATAGAAACTTATAAAATATTAACAGAGATTAGTGAACCTGTGGAATTCACTGTCACAGAAAGCAATTGAGGCCACATTATTGCATGTTTTCAAGAAGGAATTAGATATAGCTCTTGGGCTAAGGGGATCAAAATATGCAGGTTACTGATTTGGATGATCGGTCATGATCGTAAAGAATGGCAAAGCAGGCTCGAAGGGCCTATTTTCTATGTTTCGCCTCCGCGGAGGTGCCCTCTACTTGAAGAGAAGGAAGTAGAAAACGTTTTTAGAGTTTTTGAGAAAGTAAAACCCAAATGGAGTGGCCAAGAGAAAAGTGGACATTACCCATGCAGAGTAAATTGACGGGGCGGGCACAGGACGTTTATGCTTCCCTGTCACATGGATGTCTAAGAATTATGAAGCGGTTAAAAAAAGGTTATTCTGGATGCATATGAATTGGTTCCCAAGGCATATAGGCAAAAGTTCTGGAATTTAAGGAGACATCTGGGACAGTCGTATGGTGAATTTGAAAGGGTTAAGCAGGGCAATTGTGATACGTGCGTACAAGTATTGGGAGTTGCAACTACCTATGAGGCTCTGAAATTCCCTATCTTCTATTAGAAGAACTCACATTGATGACCAGAGGGTGAAGACTGCTAGACAAGCAGCAATTATGGCTGACGATTCTGAGCTAATCCATCAATTTAAACCTTTGTTCCATCACCCCCATACTTTTGAAAAGGATAGGAATTGGAGGAGTGAACAGAACGCAGGTAGCCAAAATAAATAATGAATAGCTGGGAATGCCCCATGATCCCCTCCTCAGATCAGAAAAGAAGGTATTGAGGTGGAAGTGAGTCTCAGAAGCTTAGGTGTTACCATTGTAATAAGTTGGGACATGTTCATTCAACATGTTGGAAATTGCAAGGAAAGCTCATGGGGCTGGTGGGAGTTCATAAGGAAGATTCCAAACAGGGAACAAAAGTGGAGAATACTATAGGACAGACTGCAGCTTGAACTGTACTTAGGAGACCTGAGGTAAACACTGCTCTGGGAGCAGGTGTGAGAAATGAGGTAGATGAGAGATATGCCAGGACTCTGTCTCAGGAGAAGATCACCCCCTCTTCCTCAACTGATGTAGCCAAACCTACAACTATCTTAAGGGACACAGGAGTGACTCAAACTCTCTTATTGGAAATAGATTTGGTTTTCCCTCAAAAGAGTTCAATGAAAGCTAAGGTATTGTTGAATGGGATAAGTGGAGATTATATCCTAGTTACATTGTATAAAGTACAATTAGTCTCAGGTCCAGTAGACGCCGGAGTGGTTAAGAAATTTCCAATTACAGAGTAGACTTACTTTTGGGGAATGATTTGGCAGGAGTGAAGGTTGCAGTTTCATTCATGATTACAGAGAGTTTGAGGGAAGTATTGCAGCTAGGACATGAGATGCCAATGGCAGGGCAAGTAGGAATTAGGAAAACTCATTGGGCATTCGATGACTCAAAGAAAGATATGTCAAAAGGCGTTGATCACATATCAAATAACAAGAGTAATGAATCTGCTTCAGCTGATACGGATGAAATTATCTCTACGAGAGTGATTCCTCACAGAAATTTGTTAAAAGATAAAATCTAGTACATAGAACATAGAACATAGAACAGTACAGCACAGAACAGGCCCTTCGGCCCTCGATGTTGTGCCGAACAATGATCACCCTACTCAAACCCATGTATCCACCCTATACCCGTAACCCAACAACCCCCCCCTTAACCTTACTTTTTAGGACACTACGGGCAATTGAGCATGGCCAATCCACCTAACCCGCACATCTTTGGACTGTGGGAGGAAACCGGAGAACCCGGAGGAAACCCACGCACACACGGGGAGGACGTGCAGACTCCGCACAGACAGTGACCCAGCCGGGAACCGAACCTGGGACCCTGGAGCTGTGAAGCATTTATGCTAACCACCATGCTACCGTGCTGCCCAAATTCTGAGAACTTTAAGACTGACAGGGATCATAAGAAAGAGGAGTCCAAATCTAATAGTAATACGAGTGATGAAGAGTCAGAGGAGAGTTTTGAATCCGATTTTGGTTCTGATTATGAAGTAATGATAAATAATTGCTACCGAATAAACCTGTCATGAACTGATCTTGAGCAAAAGGCAAGTCATTCTTCCAGAGTAGTTATCACTGTTGTTTCACAGCGCCAGGGATCCGGGTTTCATTCCCAGCTTGGGTCACTGTCTGTGCGGAGTCTGCACGTTCTCACTGTGTCTGCATGGGTTTCCTCCGGGTGCTCCGGTTTCCTCCCACAGTCCAAAGACTTGTGGGTTAGGTGGATTGGTCATGCTAAATTGCCCCGTAGTGTCCAAACATTAGGTGGGGTTGCTGGGTTACGGGGATAGGGTGGAGGTGGAGGTGTAGGGTGCCGGTGTAGACTCGATGGGCCGAATGGCCTCCTTCTGTATTGTAAATTCTATAAAATCTATGAAATCAAAGTTAGGAAAGAAGACCGCGAATCGGAAGAAAAAAGTGACTCAGCCAGTCTCTGTGATTTTCGTCAAGATGGATGTGTCTTTATTGGTTCGGAGCTTCTTATGTCTACATCATGATTAGCTAACGGAGTGCCTCCTGGTGTTTCCCTACAACTCTGTCTATACTCCTTCAGTATCTTTAATATATCTTCTCTCTCTTTTTCTTCTGTTGATAGGTTTGCATCTTTGATTTTCGAGCTCCTTCTAATATATTCAAACTGCTTTGTTTTCACTCTTTCCTTCAGAATCAAAGACAATCTGCTTTCCTTTGTCAGGTTTCTGATGTCATAATATGCACCCATGCACTTCACGAGGTAAAGACAGGCAGTGACAGACACCCAGGTTAGCCAATCAACACACAGGACTGAACACAACCAATCACCAGACAGAACACTAGAGGGGGGTTTCTTACTATAAAACACGCGAGGCATCAGCACTCTGCCTCTTTCCACTGGTGACAACTGTCGTGACAGTCAGGCTGTATATATCAGTCAGCACCTTCTACACGTGGATCAGAGCTAACCTGGTCTTGTTAGTTAGAGTTAGTATACTTAGAGTAGTAGAATATCAACCCACAGCCAGCTGTGTGCATTGTTACAGAAGTTCAATAAATCGTATTGAACCAACGTCTAAGTTTGGTGTCTGCTTTCCAGTCTAACTGCATCCAGTTGCAGTCCGTGTTACCCCAGGGTCAAGAACACAACATGATACCAGGAGTGGCTACTTCATCTAAGTAATTTACCTTGAATAATTCAGTGACGACCAAATGCCTTCCAGCAGCATGGAGAAGATCCAGGCCTCTCCACAGCTACGGATCTGCGGCAATCTCGGCGCCAACTGGCGGGTCTTCAAGCAGAGGTTCCTTCTCAATATTGAGGCCTCAGGCATCGAGGATGCGTCCGATGCCAGAAAAATCGCGCTTCTCCTATCGACTGCGGGGGACCAGGCCATCCAAATCTTCCATTCGCTCACTTTTGCCGAAGGCGAGGACAATTCGACAGTCACTGTGAAGTCGAAACGAATGAGAGCTTTGAGCGCTATATCTTCCAGCAGCGCCTTCAGGGTAAGGATGAGCCTTTCCAATTCTTTCTAACTCATAGATCATAGATCATAGAATTTACAGTGCAGAAGGAGGCCATTCGGCCCATCGAGTCTGCACCGGCTCCTGGAAAGAGCACCCTACCCAAGGTTAACACCTCCACCCTATCCCCATAACCCAGTAACCCCACCCAACACTAAGGGCAATTTTGGACACTGAGGGCAATTTAGCATGGCCAATCCACCTAACCTGCACATCTTTGGACTGTGGGAGGAAACCGGAGCACCCGGAGGAAACCCATGCACACACGGGGAGGATGTGCAGACTCCGCACAGACAGTGACCCAAGCTAGAATCGAACCTGGGACCCTGGAGCTGTGAAGCGATTGTGCTATCCACAGTGCTACCGTGCTGCCCTCAAATCTCCACATATTCATGCAATCCTGCAACTATGGTGACACCGCTGATTCCCTCATCAGGGATCAGATCGTGTTTGGGGTCCACTCCGACGCCCTGCGGGAGCAGCTCCTAAAAATAAAAAACATGACCCTGCCAGTCGCCATCGAGACGTGCAAAGTGCATGAAGAGGCAAAAAGCTGCGACTCCTGCCTTAAATCGGCAGAACAGGACCAACTTGCCTCCCACGAGGCTGAGAATGTACAGGCCATCGCCTGAATGCGACACCTTAGCATCGAGTGGGCATCATTACTATGTGTGACAAGGCCTCTTCAAATTCAGCAACACGCTATCTATCCTCAATATGGATTCTGCGGACGAATTGCATGCTGTCGTACACGTTAACCAATGCAGCATTCGGTTCAAATTGGACACTGGTGCTTCAGCTAATCTCACATCTCAAGCAGATCTTGCTCGCATCAAAAGGCGACCAAAATTCTTCCGCCGGCCTGCCAGCTTCTTGATTATAATGGCAATGCCATGACTGCGTTAGGGTCCTGTCACCTGCATGTCTCCAACAAGGCCATCAATACCACACTGCGATTCATAGATATCATAGAATTTGATATCATAGAATTTGCAGTGCAGAAGGAGGCCATTCGGCCCATCGAGTCTGCACCGGCTCTTGGAAAGAGCACCCTACCCAAGGTCAACACCTCCACCTTATCCCCATAACCCAGTAACCCCACCCAACACTCAGGGCAATTTTGGACACTAAGGGCAATTTATCATGGCCAATCCACCTAACCTGCACATCTTTGGACTGTGGGGGGAAACCGGAGCACCCGGAGGAAACCCACGCACACACGGGGAGAATGTGCAGACTCCACACAGACAGTGACCCAAGCTGGAATTGAACCTGGGACCTTGAAGCTGTGAAGCAATTGTGCTATCCACAATGCTACCGTGCTACCGAAATCGTCAAGCCTAACAAGGCTTCCCTGCTTGGTGCCCATGCATGCAAGCTACTCAATCTCGTGCAGCGCGTCCATGCCATGTCCTCTGCCAATGTAAATCTTCGGGCTGACATTGACAAAATCCTGTCACAATACCCGGATCATTCAGTGGGATGGGTAAGCTGCCGTACTGCTACAAGATCTTACTCAGGCATGATGCCACGCCTGTGATCCATGCACCACGCCGGGTGCTGGCTCCTCTGAAGGAACGTTTACAGGCGCAGCTACAGGAGCTCCAAGACCAGAGTATAATCTCTAAATTGACGGAACCGACTGACTAGGTCAGCTCGATGGTCTGTGTGAAGAAGCCCTCAGGAGAATTGCGCATATGTATAGATCCCAAGGATCTTAACCGGAACATATGCGGGAACACTACCCGATCCCGAAGTGGGAGGAGCTAACCAGTGAGATGGCACACGCCAAATTCTTCACTAAGCTCAATGCATAGTGTCGTTTCTGGCACATACAACTGGACAAGTCCAGCAGGAAGCTCTGCACGTTTAATGCACCTTTCGGAAGGTACTGTTACAACCGCATGCCATTCGGTATTGTTTTAGCCTCTTTCACAGGATCATGGAACAGATGCTAGAGGGCATTGAGGGTGGGTGGGTCTACATTGATGACATAATCATATGGTCCACGACCCCAGAGGAACACATTTCGCGTCTCAAACGAGTCTTTCGACACATCCATGCAAACGGCCTCAAGCTGAACAAGGCCAAGTGCTCCTTTGGCATGTCATCAATCAAGTTTTTGGGCGATCAAATATCCCAGCAGGGTGTGCATCAGGACTCGGACAAAGTCGAGGCCATCTACACCATGAAGACCCCGGGAGACAAAAAGGCGGTACTACGCTTCCTCGGTATGGTTAACTTCTTGGGAACGTTCATTCCCAACCTCGCATCACACACCACGGTTCTCAGGCGTCTGGTGAAGAAGTCCACTCCCTTCAAGTGGCTACCCACACATCAAGCAGAGTGGCTCGAGTTAAAGGCAAAGCTCACCACTGCTCCGGTACTAGCGTCTTTTGACCCGGGGAGGGAGACAAAAATCTCCACGGAGGACAGCCAGGACGGCATCGGTGCGGTGCTCCTCCAGAAGAATGACTCTTTGTCCTGGGCTCCAGTGGCCTATGCATCAAGGGCCATGACTCCCACTGAGCAGAGGTATGCTCAGATAGAAAAAGAATGCCTGGGACTCCTAACTGGCATTGTAAAGTTCCATGATTACGTTTACGGTCTACCAACATTCACAGTAGAGACTGACCACAGACCCTTAGTCCATATCATTCATAAGGAGTTGAATGACATGACGCCCAGGCTTCAGCACATTCTCCTTCGCCTCCGCAGGTATGACTTTGAATTGGTTTACACACCGTGCAAGGAGCTAATCATTACGGATGCTCTGTCGCGCACCATCACCTCGCCCTGTGAACAGGTCGACTTCATCCGCCAAATTGAGGCACAGGTGCAACTGTGTGCCAGCAACCTCCCGGCCTCAGATGAAAGAGTGGTCAACATTCGAGAAGAGACTGCCAAGGACCCTCTTCTGCAGCGGGTCTTGCATCACCTTGCAAATGGATGGCAGAAAGGGCAATGCCCCCAATTCTTTAATGTTAAGGACGACCTGACAGCCGTCGACGGAATCCTCCTCAAGCTAGATTGTATCATTATTCCTCGCAGCCTCCAGAGCTTAGTGCTCAAAAAGATTCACGAGGGACACCTCGGTGTCGAAAAATGCAATCTCAGGGCCCGGCAAGCTGTCTATTGGCCTGGAATCAATCAGGACATATCCAAAATGGTCCTCAATTGTGTGACCTGCCAGCGTTTCCAGCCTGCTCAGTCCAAAGAAACACTCCAGCAACACGAGATCGTGACCCCTCCGTGGTCTAAGGTGAGAATCTACCTTTTTCACACGAATGGGCGTGTCTATGTGCTTATCATTGATTACTTCTCGAGTTACCCGGAAGTGGTGAAACTGTCTGACCTCACATCGAGGACAGCCATCAAGGCCTGCAAGGAGACATTTGCCAGGCATGGTATTCCGCTCACGTTCATGAGCAACAATGGTCCCTGCTTCCACAGCCAAGAGTGGTCCAACTCCGCAAAGCTGTACCAGTTCAAGCACATCCCCTCAAGCCCGCATTACCCCCAATCTAACGGGAAGGTCGAAAAAGGGGTCCATATCGTGAAGCAACCTTTAACCTTGCGCTGCTGGTGTACAGGGCAACCCCTCTGTCCACCGGTATGTCTCCAGCATAACTCCTTATGAATCAAGACCTGTGGATGTCTGTTCCGGCCATTCATTTACCAGACCGGGATCACCTCCCAGTGCTGCAACTCTGAAACCGGCAAAAGCTGACATACGATGCTCATGCTACTGATTTGCCTGTGCTCTCTCCGGAAGATGTTGTTTGCATCAAGTTGCCTGGTGGAGGCTGGTCAGCTCCAGCTTTTGTTGTTTGACAGGCTGCTCCCAGGTCGTTCGTGGTTCGCATGGCTGATAGCTTCATTGTCAGGCGCAACAGAAGGGCACTATGCAAACTTGCCTGCCCACCACCGAATCTCACGTTTCCAGCTGTCGTGATGCTTTCTCCAGACACCTCGCTCCACGAGGCCACGAATCTGGCTGCAAACCCGCCTGTCAAGGTGCCGTCGTCCGCACCTCCACCTCTCAGGCAATCGACAAGGATCCGATGCCAGCCCCAGAGATTGGACTGATAGACATTTCCTTTGTACATATTGTTCTGTATCTGCACGCCAGACACCTTACATGTACGTATGCATTCACTCGCCATTTGCTGTAAATAGTCCTATCTGTATATATATCGTATATGCTCTAAGCAACCGACAATTTATTTTTTTAAAAGGAGGGACGTCATAATATGCACCCAAGCATATCATGAGATAAAGACAGGCAGTGACAGACACCCAGGTTAGCCAATCAACACACAGGACAGAACACAACCAATCACCAGACAGAACACTAGAGGGGGGTTTCCTACTATAAAACACACGAGGCATCAGCACTCTGCCTCTTTCCACTGGTGACAACTGTAGTGACAGTCAGGGTGTATATATCAGTCAGCACCTTCTGCACGTGGATCAGAGCTAGCCTGGTCCAGTTAGTTATAGTTAGTACACTTAGAGTAGTAGAGTGTCAACCTACAGCCAGCTGTGTGAATTGTTACAGAAGTTCAATAAATCGCATTGAACCAACGTCTAAGTTTGGTGTCTGCTTTACAGTCCAACTGCATCCAGTTGCAGTCCGTGTTACCCGAGGGTAGATAACACAACACCTGACTTTCCAAATTAGAGAGGTTCACCTGAATGGGTTTTCTCTGCATTTTTGTTTCTGTCTCTCACGTACTGCAGCCAGTCTTCTCCGATTGTCCAATGAATGTTTATTCAAATTTTGAGGATCTTCTGCAGTCAAACTACAAGTGGTATTGTCACACTGAGGGAAATATTTGCTTCATTTTCAATCAATAAACACTCTTCAACCCCTCCAGCTTTACGTTCTCTTTTCCTTCACATGGCTACTTTCAGTGACACGTACAGCTGATCGTTCAAACCTTGGTTGGTTGTATATGCACCATTCTTTGTTTTACAGCTTTTACCTCCTCATCTCTGTCTTTGTAATCACAGACATGAACTGAAACAATTTGTGCTTTCCAGATTTCAACTATTCTTCTTTACTTTCAGAATCAGAGGATGGCACAATATTGGTTTCATAAACTTTCTGGTTTGCGTTAGCAGATGCGATGGCAGAATCGCTACATGGTTCTCCTCCACCTTGCTCATAATTTTCAAAAGGTATTATTTGCTGATTATCCTTTGCTATTTGCTTCCTTTAGCTTGAACAGGCACTGTGGACCTTTAAAAGGATGTGGGTTAATCAGCTGTTTGCTTGGTGTCCCTTCGCAGTCCTTGCTGTCCTCATCCTGAATAACTGATGCCATGTCATCATGTATATTTTCCTTCAAACCAGGCATTCTCTGGGGTATATTTGAAGTGGATGGCAATGAGTTTATTGCAAGAGGCAGTAACAAATTACTTTTAGAAAAGTCCAAGTCACTTTTTTCTCCTGAATGGCTTCCTCCATCGTATTGTGGGGGTTCTTGGTGAAAAAAAATGTAAGGGGCGGGTCCCACGATGTCACGCTGGCAGGGTGGGCTCTGATTGTGCCCACCCCGCCGGTAACCTAGTCTTCCAAAAGATCGAGCACCCCAATTTAAAGAATAAAAGTAGAAACTCCTCCCACACGCAACCAACCCCCCCCCCCCCCCACCATGGAACTCCACCGTCAACCACAGAACTCTCCACATAACTACAGAGCTGCAACCCCAACCAATGCATACCCCCCCCCCCCCCCAACACTACTCCCCCCACCATGGAACACTCTTCATGCAACCGTCCTCCATGGAATCCCCACCCCAGCACTCTCATCGCTGCCAGCATTGCCCCCTGCCATGGAGTTGTGCCTGGCAGTGTCACTCTCCTCCTGAGGTCTGCTTTCACCTGTGCACCTCCAGCAGGTTCTGCTTGCCAGGTGCACATCGTGGGGGAACCTGTTGAAAATGAAAAATGAAAATCGCTTATTGTCACGAGTAGGCTTCAATGAAGTTATTGTGAAAAGCCCCTAGTCGCCACATTCCGGCGCCTGTCCGATTCCCACTGGCATGTCCTCATGCCGACATGAACGGACAGTCCAGTGGGGTTGGGCAGTGGAGGGGGAAGGGGAGTTGCGCAGGAATCTATCAGGCGTAAAGTCCTGAAAATGACATTTATATGTTTTAAAACGGGGATCCTGACGTTCAACATCTGGATTCCCGTTATGTAATTAGTGTGTGTGTGTGTGTGGGGGGAGGGGGGGAGCGGAGGGGGAGCGGAGGGAGAGGGGGCAGGGGCGGAGGACAATCAATCGGGGAAATCAGACTGGCATAAAAACCATTTCGGGACTTACAGAATTCTCCAACCCCACCATTCTTCCCGCCCCGAAAACAGGAGTGGAAAATCCCCTCCAATAGGTCCGGGGTAGTTTTATCTTAGGTACAGGGAGATAACAAACATAGACCAGTCTACTATATATGTGGCTGAAGAGATGGTGTCAGCGGGAGGGTTTCCGATTCCTGGGGCATTGGGACGGGTTCTGGGGGAGGTGAGACCTGTACAAATTGGATGGCTTACATCTGGGCATGACTGGGACTGATGTCCTAGGAGGAGTGTTTGCTAGAGTGGTTGGGAAGGGTTTAAACTAATATGCCAGGGGGATGGGAACATGTGTAAGGCGTCAGAGAAAGAGGGAGCATGGACAAAAACGAAAGGGAGAAAAGGGAATAAGAAAAATGATAGGTGGAGAAACCAAGAACAAAATTCAAACAGGGCTGTAGCGAAAAATTTTGGGAGCAAGGCAAACAATGTTTAAAAGACAAGCTTAAAGGCTTTGTGCCTTAATGCGTGGAGCATTTGCAAAAATGTGGATGAATTAATCGCACAGATTGATGTAATAGGTACAATATAATTGGGATTACAGAGACATGCTGCAGGGTGACCAGGGATGGAAACTGAATGTCCCAGGATATTCAGTATTTAGGAAAGACAGGCAAAAAGGAAAATGTGGTGGAGTGGCATTGCTGGTTAAAGAGGAAATTAACACAATAGTGAGAAGGGATATTAGCTCTGACAATGTGGAGTCTGTATGGGTAGAATTGAGAAATACCAAGGGGCAAAAATCACTAGTGGGCATCATATATAGACCCCCAAACTGCAGTGGTGCTGTTGGGAATGGCATTAAACAGGAAATTAGAGATGCATGTGAGAAGGGAATATCTGTGATCATGGGTGATTTGAATCTTCACGTAGATTGGGCAAATCAAATTAACCACAGTAACGCAGAGGAGGAATTCCTGGAGTGTATACGGGTTGGTTTTCTTGACCAATATGTGGAAGGACCAACTAGAGAGCAGGCCATCTTAGACTGGGTACTGTGTAATGAGAAGGGAATCATTACCAATCAAACTATGCAAGGCCCTTTGGGGATGAGCGACCATAACATGGTAGAATTTTTTATCAAGCTGGAAAGTGAAGTAGTTGTTTCAAAGACCAGGATGCTGAATCTTAATAAAGGGAACTATGAAGATATGAGGTGTGAGCTGGCCTTGATAGATCGGGGAGAGTTACTTAAAGGGATGACTGTGGATAGACAATGGCAAACATTCAAGGAACGCAAGGAGAAACTGCAACAATTGTTTATTCCTGTCTGGCACAAAAGCAAAATGGGTAAGAGGGCCAATCCATGGCATACAATGAAAATGAGAAATAGTGTCTGTTCCAAGAAAGAAGCATACAGATTTGCCAAGAAAAATAATAGGTCTAAGGATTGGGAGCAGTTTAGAATTCAGCAAAAAAAGGTCCAACAGATTGATTAAGAATGGGAAAATACAGCACAAAAGTAAGCTTGCAGGGAACATTAAGACTGACACTAAGAGTTTCTATAAGTATGTGAAGAGAAAGAGGTTGATGAAGACGAAAGTAGGTCCCCTACAGACAGAAATGGGGGAATGTATAATAGGGGACAAATAAAGGCTGAGCAACTGAATACATACTTTGGTCCTGTCTTCACAAAAGAGGACACAAATCAGGGACGGAATTCTCCGACTCCCCGCAGGGTCTGGGAATCACCCGGGGCCGGCGTAAATCCCGTCCCCGCCGTGGCCAGAATTCTCTGCGACCCAGGGATCGGCGGGAGTGGGAATCGCGCCCCGCCAGTCGGCGGGCCCCCCAGGGCGATTCTCCGGCCCGCGATGTGCCGAAGTCCCGCTGCTGTCAGGCCTCTCCTGCCAACGTCGTTTAAACCACCTCTGTGCCGGCGGGAGCAGGCGGCGCAAGCAGGCCGCCGGTGTCCTGGGGGGGGGGGGGGGGGGCGCGGGGCGATCGGACCTCGGGGGGTGCCCCCACGGTGGCCTGGCCCGCGATCGGGGTCCACCGATAGGTGGGCGGGCCTGTGCCGTGGGGGTACTCTTTTTCTTCCGCCGCCGCCATGGCCTCCACCATGGTGGAGGTGGAAGAGACCCCTCCACCGCGCATGTGCCGGTGGTGACGTCAGCGGTCGCTGATGCTCTGGCGCATGCGCGGACTCACGCCGAGCGGCAAAAGCCTTTCGGCCAGTCCCAACGCTGGGCGGCGTGGCGCCAAAAGCAGTCGGCGGAGCGGGAGCCACTCCAGTGCGGGCCTAGCCCCTAAAGATGCGGAGAATTCCGCACCTTTGGGGAGGCCCGACGCCGGAGTAGTTGGCGCCACTCCGCTACGCCGGGACCCTCCGCCCCGCCGGGTAGGAGAGAATTTCGCCCCAGATACCAGAAATGTAGGGCGGTATTCTCCGCCCCCCACGCCGGCTGGGAGAATCACGGGGTGCCGTGCGAATCGTGCCACACCGCCCCAACTCCCGCACGTGATTCTCCCACCCCCCCCAAAACCAGTGCCACGAGAATTGCGCCGGTCCGCTCGGAGAATCGGCGCAAACGGCGAGCAGCGATTCTCCGGCCCAGATGGGCCGAGTGGCCGGCAAAAAAAATGACAGTCCCGCTGGCACCGTACACACATGGTCGCTGCCGGCGGGTACTCATCTCGAAGGCTTGGGGGGTGACCTGTGGGGGGGGGGAGGAGGGCCCCTTCACCGAGGGGGGCCACCGATTGGGGCCCACCAATCGGCGGGCCGGCCACTTCCCCCCCGGGCTTACTTTCTGCCGCAGCCGGCCGGCCCCTGAACACCGACCCCATGTTGGGTCGAGGCCGGCGCACGTAAGAAGGTCCCAGCGCATGCGCAAGATGGTGCGGCCCAACTGCGTATGCACAGGATTCAGCTAGCCCAACTGCGCATGCGCGAGTATGGGCACCGCGAAAGGAGGCTGGAGCGGCGTGAACCACTCCAGCCCCTGTGGGGACCAGAATAGGTCGTGCCCGGGCCCTGTTCACGCCATCGTGAAACGCGACGGCGCAAACACTTGGCCTCAATATCGGAGAATTGCCCCCGTATTGAGATGGATAGAAAATTGGTTGGCAGAAAGGAAACAAACAGTCAGAATTAATGGGTCCTTTTCAAATTGGTAGGCAGTAACTAGTGGGGTGCCACAGGGATCAGTGCTGGGACCCCAGCTTTTCACAATATATATTAATTATTTGGACGAGGAAACAAAATGTAACATCTCAAAGTTTGCAGATGATACCAAGTTGCTCATGAGTTTGCAGATGATACCAAGTTGGGTGGGAGGAAGAACTGTGACCAGGATGCATAGATGATACCAGGTTGGGTGAGTGGGCAAATCAATGGCAGATACAGTATAATATGGATAAATGTGAGGTTATTCACTTCGGAAGCAAAACCAACAAGGCACATTATTACATGAATGGCTGTAAATTGGGAGAGAGGAGTGTGCAGCGGGACCTGGGTACCCTTGTGCAGAAGCCGCTGAAGGTGCAGCAGGCGGTAAAGAATGCAAATGGTATGTTGGCTTTCCTTATGCAAGGTTTTGAGTACAGGAGCAGGGATGTATTGCTGCAATTTTACAGGGCCTTGGTGAGGTCACACCTAGAGTATTGTGTGCAGTTTTGGTCTCCTTTTCTGAGGAAGGATGTTCTTGCTCTCGAGGGTGTGCAGCAAATGTTTACCAGGCTGATTCCGGGGATGGCTGGACTGACGTATGAGGAGAGATTGACTCGGTTAGGATTGTTCTCGCTGGAGTTCAGATGAAGATCTCAGAGAGACTTATAAAATTCTAACAGGACGGGATAGAGTGGATGCAGGGAGGATGTTCCCGATGGTGGGTGTGTCCAGAGCTAGGGGTCACAGTCAGAGGACTCGGGGTAGACCCTTTAGGACAGAGATGAGGAGGCATTTTTCACCCAAAGAGTGGTGAGCCTGTGGAATTCATTACCACAGGAAGTAGTTCAGGCGAAGACATTGCAGAAATTCAAGAGGTGGCTAGATATGGCATGTGAGGCGAATGGGATCAAGAGTTATGGGGAGAAAGCAGAATTAGGCTATTTTTGCAGTAATCCCATGAGCTCTTTAAGTGTTTGCTATTGGCTGTTCACAGTCATCCCTTTAAGTGATGTGTCCAAATCCATCATAGCCAACTCACACCTCCTACCATTTTAGTTTCCTTTATTTAGGTTCACAACCCTCGTCTCCGAAACAACTACGTCACTTTCCATCTTAATGAAAAATTCTACATATTATGGTCGCTCTTCCCCAAGGGTCCTCTCGCAACTAGATTGGCAATTATTCCTTTCTCATTATACAATACCCAGTCCAGTATGCCTGTTCCCTAGTTGGTTCCTCAACTAATTTGTCCAGGAGCCCATCCGGTACACACTCCAGGAATTCCTTTACGATATTGTTCCTAATTTGATTCCCCCAATCTATGTGCAGATTAAAGTCACTCATAGTTACAGATATTCTTTTATCACATTTTATCATTATTATGGGCAGCACGGTAGCATGGTGGTTAGCATAAATGCTTCACAGCTCCAGGGTCCCAGATTCGATTCCCAGCTGGGTCACTGTCTGTGCAGAATCTGCATGTCCTCCCCGTGTGTGCGTGGGTTTCCTCCGGGTGCTCCGGTTTCCTCCCACAGTCCAAAGATGTGCGGGTTAGGTGGATTGGCCAGGCTAAATTGCCCTTAGTGTCCAAAAAAAATAAATAAGGTTAATGGGAGTTGTTGGGTTACTGGTATAGGGTGGATACGTGGGCTTGAGTAGGGTGATCATTGCTCGGCACAACATCGAGAGCCGAAGGGCCTGTTCTGTGCTGTACTATTTTTAAAAAAAAACATGCATCTCTAGTTTCTTGTTTAAAGCCATCCCCAACTTCACCATGACAGTTTGTGGGTCTATATACTAGCCCCCAATCATGGTTTTTTCCCCGTGGTGTTTCTCAGCTCTACCCATCCAAATTCCACATCGTCGGAGCTAATATCCTTCCTCACTATTGCATTAATATTTTCTTTAACTAGCAATGTCACTTCACCCACCTTTCCTTTTTGTCTGTCCTTCTAAAGACTGAATACCCCTGCACGTTCAGTTATGATCCCTGGTCACCCTGAAGTCATGCTTCTATAATCCCGACAATATCATACCTGTTTACATCTATTTGCGTGATTTATTTATCCACTTTATCACAAATGTCCCATGCATTGAGGCACAAAGCCTTAAGGCTTGTCTTTTTAACATTCTTTGTTCCGATCCCATTATTTTTCACTGTGGTCCCGTTTGATTCTGACCCTTGATTTCTCTGCCTATCACTTTTCCTATTCCACTTTCTGTCTTTTGTCCTTGCCCATTTCCCCCCACCCCCCCCCCCTACCCCTCTCCTCTGACTCTTTGCATAGGTACCCATCCACCTGCCATTTTAGTTTAAACCCTCCAAACCACTCTAGCAAACTCCCCCTAGGACATTAGTCCCGATCCTGCTTAGGTGTTACCCATCCAATTTCTACTGGTCCCTACACTCCCCCCCCCCCCCCCCCCCCCCTCCCCCTTGCACCACCTCGCCTGCCACGTATTCATCTGATATATCCTGCTATTTCTACTCTGGCTAGCACGTGCACTTGCTGTAATGTTGAGATCACCAGCTTTGAGGTCCTACTTTTCAATTTACTCCCTATATTCTACTTTTAGGACCTCATCCCTTTTTTTTTTACATATGTCGTCTGTACCAATGTGTACCAAGACCACTGACTGGACCCCCCCCCCCCCCCCAACCCGTCCCCCATCCCCCCCACCCTCCAGGATGTCCTGTGGGCTCTCTGAGACATCTTTGACCCGAGCACCAGGGAGGCAACATACCATCCTGGAGTCTAATTTGCAGCCACAGAAATACCAATCTATTCCCCTTACAATTGACAACCTTTCAGAACATGAAGGGAACTCTGAAGATGCTCCCCAGAATCTAGTAGTTCAGACTAAGATTAATGAGATATCACAAACACTGTCATGACTACCATATTAAGGGAGCAAAGAAGATGATTCATACTTCATCTGGAAGGCTGAAGCTCATACATTCTTAATCACTCAGCACTCACCAGTGTGATGAGCATAAGAAATTATCATACTTTATATTGTTTGCAGTAATGGAATTAAACACCTGGGTTAAGATGTGCACACACAGTATCAGGGCTCCTGGACAAGACCCCAATTTACATTAGGAAACCAGACGAGACCTCTACAATTTTTCAATTTTGTTAACTGTGAGGAAAGGGTACTTTGCTCCAAGAGTGATTCCACTGACACCAAGGGATCTTTTATATTCTAAAAACTTTATGATTAACACAGGATTAACCCCATTAACATCAAAGAAGAACACAGCTTTTCAATTAACAGTTAAACAGAAAGGTCTTTGCGCTTCCTTCCTTGTCTACTTCTAAAATTTCAGTTCAGCAAAAGCCACACACAGTTCAAATGTCACTTATTAATACAGTTAACACTCAGTGGCTTACATATTTATTCACAACGTCCTTGGGAGAGAAGCTTTCAGATGTCAATCTGAGACATAGACCACTTTTCCTCAGAAACCAGAGCAGAACTCTAAAAATTGAATTAAAAACCAGGCCCAGCCCTCCCAGGAGTGACATCATAAGACCATAAGACCATAAGACATAGGAGTGGAAGTAAGGCCATTCGGCCCATCGAGTCCATTCCGCCATTCAATCATGGCTGATGGGCATTTCAACTCCACCTACCAGCATTCTCCCCGTAGCCCTTAATTCCTCGCGACATTAAGAATTTATCTATCTCTGCCTTGAAGCCATTTAGCGTCCCAGCCTCCACTGCACTCCGCGGCAATGAATTCCACAGGCCCACCACTCTCTGGCTGAAGAAATGTCTCCGCATTTCTGTTCTGAATTTACCCCCTCTAATTCTAAGGCTGTGCCCACAGGTCCTCGTCTCCTCGCCTAACGGAAACAGTTTCTTTGCGTCCACCCTTTCTAAGCCATGTATTATCTTGTAAGTTTCTATTAGATCTCCCCTTAACCTTCTAAACTCCAATGAATACAATCCCAGGATCCTCTGCCGTTCATCATATGTTAGACCCGCCATTCCAGGGATCATCCGTGTGAATCTCCGCTGGACACGCTCCAGTGCCAGTATGTCATTCCTGAGATGTGGGGCCCAAAACTGGACACAGTACTCCAAATGGGGCCTAACCAGAGCCTTATAAAGGCTCAGTAGCACATCGCTGCTTTTATATTCCAACCCTCTTGAGATAAATTACAACATTGCATTCGCTTTCTTAATCACAGATTCAACCTGCATGTTTACCTTTAGGGAATCCTCGACTAGCACTCCCAGATCCCTTTGTACTTTGGCTTTATGAATTTTCTCACCGTTTAGAAAGTAGTCTATGCTTGGATTCTTTTTTCCAAAGTGCAAGACTTCACATTTTCTCACGTTGAATTGCATCAGCCATTTCCTGCACCACTCTCCCAAACTGTCTAGATCCTTCTGCAGCCTCCCTACTTCCTCAGCACTACCTGCCTGACCACCTAACTTCGTATCATCGGCAAACTTCGCTAGAATGCCCCCAGTCCCTTCATCCAGATCATTAATATATATGGTGAACAGCTGCGGCCCCAATACTGAACCCTGTGGGACACCGCTGGTCACCGGCTGCCATTCCGAAAAAGAACCTTTTATCCCAACTCTCTGCCTTCTGTCAGACAGCCAATCCTCAACCCATGCCAGTAGCTCACCTCGAACACCATGGGCCCTCACCTTACTCAGCAGCCTCCTGTGTGGCACCTTATCAAAGGCCTTTTGGAAATCCAGATAGACCACATCCACTGGGTTTCCCTGGTCTAACCTACTTGTCACCTCCTCAAAGAATTCTAACAGGTTCGTCAGGCACGACCTCCCCTTACTAAATCCATGTTGACTTGTTCTAATCCGACCCTGCTCTTCCAAGAATTTAGAAATCTCATCCTTAACGATCGATTCTAAAATTTTACCAACGACCGAGGTTAGGCTAATTGGCCTATAATTTTCCATCTTTTGTCTTGATCCTTTCTTGAACAAGGGGGTCACAACAGCGATCTTCCAATCGTCCGGGACTTATCCCTGACTCCAGTGATTTATGAAAGATTTCAACCAACGCTTCCGCTATTTCTTCAGCCACCTCCCTCAGAACTCTAGGATGTAGCCCATCGGGGCCAGGAGATTTGTCAATTTTAAGACCTTTTAGCTTTTTTAGCACCATCTCTTTTGTAATGGCAACCATACTCAACTCAGCCCCCTGACCCTCTATAATTTTTGGGATATTACTCATGTCTTCCACTGTGAAGACAGACGCAAAGTACTTATTAAGTTCTCCAGCCATTTCCTCGTCTCCCATCACTAGCCTTCCGGAATCAGTTTGAATTGGCCCAATGTCTACTTTGGCCTGTCGTTTGTTTCTTATGTATTGAAAGAAACTTTTACTATCATTTCTTATATTACTGGCTAGCCTGCCTTCATATTTGATCCTCTCCTTCCTTATTTGTCTCTTTGTTAACCTCTGTTTGTTTTTGTAGCCTTCCCAATCTTCTGATTTCCCAGTGCTTTTGGCCACTTTATAGGATCTCTCTTTTTCTTTGATACATTTCCTGACCTCCTTTGTCAGCCATGGCTGTCTAATCCCTCCCCGGATAATCTTTCTTTTCTTGGGGATGAACCTCTGTACAGTGTCCTCAATTATGCATACAAACTCCTGCCATTTTTGCTCTGCTGTCTTCCCCACTAGGGTCTGCTTCCAGTCGATTTCCACCAGTTCCTCTCTCATGCCCTTGTAATTACCTTTATTTAACTGTAACACCATTACATCCGATTTTGCCTTCTCTCTTTCAAACTGCAGACTGAACTCAACCATATTATGATCGCTGCTTCCTAAGTGTTCTCTTACTTTAAGATCTTTTATAAAGTCTGGTTCATTACATAGCACTAGGTCCAGAATAGCCTGCTCCCTTGTGGGCTCCATGACAAGCTGTTTCAAAAAGCCATCTTGTAAGCATTCCATGAATTCCTTTACTTTGGATCCACTGGCTACGTTATTTACCCAATCCACCTGCATATTGAAGTCCCCCATGATCACCGTGACCTTGCCTTTCTGACATGCCTTTTCTATTTCCCGGTACATGTTGCGCCTCTGGTCCTGACCACTGTTAGGAGGTCTGTACATAACTCCCATTATGGTTTTTTTGCCTTTGTGGCTCCTCAATTCTACCCACACAGACTCCACATCATCTGACCCTATGTCGTTTAGTGCCATAGATTTAATTTTGTTCTTAACTAACAAGGCAACCCCACCCCCTCGGCCCACCTCCCTGTCTTTTCGATAGGTTGTATATCCTTGGATGTTTAACTGCCAGTCCTGAACCCCCTGCAGCCATGTCTCTGTGATGCCTACCACATCATAATCATTCACGATGATCTGTGCCATTAGTTCGTCCACTTTGTTACAAATGCTACGAGCATTCAGGTAAAGTGCCTTAATGCTAACTTTCTTATCATTACAGATATTGGAAGTCCTAAGATGTCCAAAGTTATCCTTCCTTTTTGTTGAATTCCTAGTCTGCCTCAAGCTTAAATCCACCTGCCTACATGTTATCCTCCTGCGTATCTTGCCATTTAACTCTATGCTCCCTGTCGCTTTCACTTTCCCTTCCCCCCAACTCAGAAGTTTAAAGTCCTACTGACCACCCTATTTATCCTCTTCGCTAGAACACTGGTTCCAGATCGGTTCAGGTGGAGACCGTCCCAACGGTACAGATCCCCCCGGTTCCAAAACTGATGCCAATGTCGCATGAAGTGGAATCCCTCTTTCCCACACCAATCCCTTAGCCACGTGTTTACTTCCCTAATTTTCTTGTCCCTATGCCAATTGACACGTGGCTCGGGCAGTAATCCAGAGATTCTGACCCTTGAGGACCTGTATTTCAGTTTTCTTCCTAGTGCTTGATAGTCCCCAAACAGGTCCTCCACCCTAGTCCCAACGTGGACCACAACAACTGGATCCTCCCCCTCCCGCTCCAGTATCCTTTCAAGCCGGTCAGAGATGTCCCGCACCCTGGCACCGGGCAGGCAACACACCATGCGAGACTCCCGATCCGGCTTGCATAGGATACTATCTGTCCCCCTAATTATAGAATCCCCTATAACAACTACTTGTCTTTTTACTCCCCCCTCTTGAATGGCCTTCTGCACCATGGTACCATGGTCAGCTGGCTCATCCTGTCCAGAGCCCTTTTCCTCATCCATACAGGGAGCAAGAGTCTCATACCTGTTGGACAAGGTCAAGGCCTGAGGCTCCTGCACTCCTGAACTCAGGTTCCCCCTGCCTGCCTCACTAACAGTCACACTCTGAAGTCCCTGATCACTTACTGAATGTGAATTACTTAATCTCCCAGGTGTGACTGCCTCCTGAAACAAAGTGTCCAGGTAACTCTCCCCCTCCCGGATGTGCTGCAGTGTTTGAAGCTCAGATTCCAGATCATCAACTCTGAGCCGGAGTTCTTCCAGCAACCAACACTTGCTGCAGATGTGGTCATTGCCATTCACAAGGGGAACAGCCAGCTCCCACATCATACAGCTACAGCACATCACCTGCCCAGCCATCTCTGATTAGTTAATTAATTTATTACTTTGTATAAATTTCAGTTTAAAAAAATAACAAACTTGGATACCTCTGCTATAGTCTTTTTCAACCTAGTTCTGGTTAACAAATAAGAAAAAGAAAAATAATAATGTAATAAGGCACTCACCTGCTCACCCCAATGGGTCTTATTATTAGGTTAGAGGAGGAGGGCAGGTGGGAGACACTACACGTGTAGTGTCTCGGGTTTCCTCTCCACCAGAATTTATTGTCTAGGGAGGGGTAAACCTTCCCAGAAGTCCTCCGGGACAAACTTCCTGTTTCCTGCAAAGGTAACTTCCTGTTTCCTGCAAAGGTAAGTAATTTAAACTTACAACTCACCTCCTCTTTTCAATGTCCCGGCTGTCTCTCCTCTCGCGCTCTTTTCAATGTCCCGACTGTCTTACCTCTCGCGCTGTTTTCAATGTCCCGGCTGTCTCTCCACTCGCGCTGTTTTCAATGTCCTGCCTGGCTGTTAACACCTTAATCACTGCTTTAGCAGACATATAATCTGGGTACCTTAACTTACATTAATTTAATGACATTACTGCAATAGAGACATAATACAATATATCCTACATTCATCATAACAGTATGACAGCTAGAATGTTGACTAAAGTGTCATAAAAGTGAGATCATCATTGATGTGCAGGTGAAGTGTTCTGCTAATAGGTTGTGAGAAATATTTACTTGTTTATAGATCTCTAGCTAATGGAGTATTGTTTAGGTTTGAAGGACACCTAAGGCATAGATAATTTATGAGGGGTATTGTGTTTGATCCTAGATGAACAAGTCAAGGAGTAGCTTGTAAGAAGAGACAAAGAATGCCGTATGCTTTGGGTACATATGATATAGTTAATGGGAGGAGCCAGGTCGGTATGAAGAGTCAGTTGGTCCTAGAACTCTAATCTGAACAGAGGCATTTCAGTTTGGTCCTGAAAGGTTCTCTCTCCAAAGATTCTTCACAGAGAAAAGCGAGCAAAGTAATGCAAAAACGATGGCTGTTATCTTTATTCGTAAGTGGTATTTAATATACATGTGTTTGCTTAATTGAAATATAGTGGTAGGTTTAGGAAGTAAGTTAAGGTTTCTTCTTTTACTCAAGAACTATTGCAACTATAAAGCTATTTCTTTGTTGCTAATGTGGTTAATTCTCTGATTAAATTAAAGTTTGTTTTAACATAAAATATACTTTTTGGTCAGTGTTGTCACTCCTTTGGTGAAGTAACATTTTCTCACAGTTTTACACATTGAAAATAGTTGGGTTCTCATCTTGGGCCCTAACACCAGATAGTGAAAAAAGGCTGCAAGCATAAAAACAAGTCCAATGAGATGAAGAATGTTCTCAAGTCTGAGAATGTTGTCCAGACTATATCCCAATAATCCAAAACCTTGGCAGTCCTTTGAACATTGCAAGCATCTCAAAGTCATTGATGACTTAATAGACCCAGAACTAGGTCAATTATAGAAAAAGGTTCAATACAATTGATAACAGTTCTTTGGCTTGGTATTCTTCAAATTCTTCACTAAGATAATAATAATAATAATCTTTATTCGTGTCACAAGTAAGCTAACATTAACGCTGCAATGAAGGAACTGTGAAAATCCTCGAGTCACTACACTACGGCACCTGTTCAAACCCGGGTTTGGTGCTGTGAAGCAAAAGTGCTAACCACTGTGCTGTCGTGCCGCCCTATCATTTAGGAATAACGAAATGCCATGTGAGAGCCCAGGCATAACTCGGTCTAAAGAAGAAACTGTCTTACTTTCTAACAGTCTTACTTATGCCATAAACAGCCAGGAACAGAGGGACCTGGGTGTCCTGGTAAATGAATCAGAAAACGTCAGTGTGCAGGTACAGCAAGTGATCAGCAAGGCAAATGGAATGTAGTCATTTATTGCAAGGGGAAAGGAATATAAAATCAAGGAAGTTTTACTGCAGCTGTCCAGGGCATTGGTGAGACCACATCTTGAACACTGTGCTCAGTTTTGGTCTCCTTATTTGAAAAGAAACGCTACAACAGTATAGAGAAAGTTCAGTCGATTCATTCCCAGGAAGAGAGGCTAATCCTATGATGAAAGATTGAACATGGGTCTATGCCCATTGCATTTAGTAGGATGAGAGGCGATCTTATTGAAATGTATAAGCTCTTGAGGGTATTGGGGGGTTGTTTCAACTTGTCGGGAAGCCTAGAGCCAGGGGGCACAGTTTAAGAATAAGAGGTCAACCAGAACACTACTGCATGTGAAGAGGGCTACTCAATGGTATGACAACATGAAGCACTCATTATGTTTTGGCGATTTTTCTGCTGGTCACAAAGCATGCAGAATTACTGTTGTTCCTTACGCACTCTAACTACTGAATTAACTACTGCCACAGTCCAGATCATTCAAAGTGTTTATGAACTGATAATTCCATTTAATTACAATCTTTGGAGCTGCTCACAGTTCATGCTTGTTTGGTAGTTGGTGGTTCTATGGGGGAATGTCAGTTTGAGTCCAATGAGTGACAGACTATTTAATTTAGTTATGGGAAATGCAGTTTGAGTGCTCTTTCTTCTGCCTACCTGCAGAGAGATTTCACTGCTGGATCGTGGAATGCACCACACTCAGGCAGCATTGAAATGAAACTTGTCAGAGTATGATGCTAAGCAGAAGGTTCTGTAACCTTCAACGTAGGATTGAATGGTAAACAGTCCCAGCACAAAGGAAGCTGGTTGTGGTGGTTGGAGGTCAATCATCTCAGCTCCAGGACATCACTGCAGGGGTTCCTCATGGTGGTGTCCTAGGCCCAACCATCTTCAGCTGCTTCATCAATGATCTTCCTTCTAGCATAAAGTCAGATATGGAGCTGCTGGCTGCTGATTGCACAATATTCAACACCATTTGTGACTTCAATTTCTGGCAATAGACTGACCACCAATATTCACTACAAACCCACCGACTGCCACAGCAACCTCGACTACAGCTCCTCACACACCGCAAGCACTCCATCCTATTCTCCACGTTTCTCCATTGCATCTGTTCTGATGATTCCACCTTCGAAAACAGCACGACTGGTATATTTGCCTTTTTCCTCAATCGAGGTGTTTCCCCCCCACTGTGATTGACAGGGCACTCAATGGTGTTCGACCCATCTCCACCATCTCTGCCCTCATCTTCCCTTCCTCCCAGAACCATGATAGGATCTCCCTTGTCCTCATTTTGCACCCCACCAGCCTCCACATTTATAGGATCATCTTCTACCATTTCTACCCTCTGGCATAATGCAACCATGAATTTCCTGCACCTCCCCATCAGCATTCCACAGGGACCACTCCCTCCGTGACACCCTGGTCCACTCCTCCATCACCCCCAATACTACATTCCCTTCTCTTGCAATCGCAGAAGGTTTAACACCTGCCCCTCTACCTCCTCCCTCCTCATCGTTCAAGGCCTCAAACACTCCTCTCAGATGAAGCAACGTTTCATTTACACCTCCTTTGATTTGGCCTGCTGCATTCTCTGCACCCAATGCAGTCTCCTCTGCATTGGGGAGACTAAATGCAGTCTGGTTGCCCGCTTTGCAGAGCACCTTCACTCAGTCTGCAGGCATGGCCCCGATCTCCCTGTCACTTTCCATTTCAACTCACCACCATGCTCTCATGCCAACATGTCCATCTTTGACTTGCTGCAATGTTCCAGTGAAGCCCAACGCAAACTGGAGGAACAGCACCTCATCTTCTGATTAGGCACTTTTCAGCCTTAAAACTCAATATTGAGTTCACCAACTTTAGGCTGTGACCTTTCTCTTCCATCTCGACGTGTTTTTTTTTATTTGCTTCTCCCACGCACCTTCCTCCCCCAAATGGCCTTCTGTCACTTGTTCTTTAGATTTGCATTCACTAAGCACTGAGCTTTGATCTCCCAGTAAGGCATTCTTCTATCTTGTCCTTATGTCACCATCAGCGACCTCTTGAGTCTTAATGCTATTATTGTCTTGTGTCCATGACATCTTTGTCAATCTGCCCTTAGCTCCCACCTATCCCATACCATCTATTCTGCTCCACCTTCTCCACCTCTCTCTCATCACACGTTTACCCCTTTTCAGCCCTGAAGAAGAGTCATACAAACACTAAACATTAACTCTGTTCCGTTTCTCCCTTCAAAGATGCTGCCAGACCCATTGAGGTGATCCAAAATTTTTTGTTTTTGTTTCAAATTTCCAGCATCTGAAATATTTTGCTTTATTCGAACCGTGGCAGCCCCCCCCCCCCCCCCCCCCCCCCCCACCACCACCACCGACCTCATCAACTGGTTGGGGGGGGGGGGGGGGGGGGGCTGAGGATTAGAGGTTAAATCTGTCTGGCCACCTTGTTGCCTTCATATTTAATTTTGCAGCCACTTCTTTACCCTGCTGAAAAGCTTCTACACTTTCGTAGTCTTTTTATTGGTTTCTGTTTTTTTAGACTTCCAATAATTTTTGACAGCTGTTGAATGCTCTCCTCCAAGTGCAAGCTTTAATTAATCACAACACTGTCAAGAGCTGCTCTAGCCCTTGAATAACAGAAATTCTACTCTCTCCGCTATGCAGTCTCCCAATGGTATGCCTAATGCCTGTAAAGAGCTTTGCATCAATGGAGAGTTAGGAACAGCCTTGGCAGATCTGGTAAGCCGGCCATGCCAAGTATATATTCATTCAGTAATTACCCTGTAAATGTGTCATTCTTAAACCCAGGTTCACCAGACACTTTCATTCTGCTTTCCCAAAGCCACATTAAATACTTGCCTTTTCTTGTCAATACGTTCTCCTTCAAAATATGACATATTGTTTCCATGGCACTGTTAATATGAATGGTTCATGCTTATTTCCACTAATCTCCATTAAAATAGTTCAGAGACAGCAAAGGGAAAATAATATAGAGTATAACTTAATAGGTGGGATTTTCCTTCTCCTCCTCCTCCGCGGTGCGTTCTACAGCGGCAGAGGGCAGTTTGCCAGTGTCCGGTAAGGTCCCGCCGTGGTCAACGGGGGTTTCCTGTTGAATGCCCAACTCGCTTCCGCGAAACACGCAGCGGGGAAACTTGTACGATCTCACCAACATGAATGGCCAGAAAATCACACCCAATATTTATGGAACATTCATTTTCATTCCTATAATCACTGTAATAAATAATGTTTTCCAAGGCTGAAATGATCACAAACTATCACTTGTACTCACTAATCTTTCCAATGTCAGTGTTTATATATTTTTATATTTATATATATTTTTGTGACTGGGAGGATGTGTGCAGCGGTGTACTGCAAGGACCATGCTGCGTCCCTTGCTGTTTGTAGTACACATTAATGATCTAGATATGAATGTGGGGGGGTTATGATCGGTAAGTTCGCAGATGACACGAAAATTAGTGGGGTGATAAACAGTGAGGAGGAAAACCTTAGATTACAGGATGATATAGACGGGCTGGTCAGATGTGCAGAACAGTGGCAAGTTAAATTTAACCCTAGAAAGTGATGCATTTTGGAAGGATTAACAGGACAAGGGAATATACAATGAACACTAGGACTTTAGGAAATACAGAGGATCAGAGGCATTTAGGGGTGCAAGTCCAAAGATTCCTGAAGTCAGCAGGACAGGTAGATAAGGTGGTTAAGAAGGCAAATGGGAGGCAGGACGGGCGGGGGGAGGAGTATGCTCAGGGGAGGGGGGGGAGGGGGGTTTGCTAATTTATTACGTTGTATAATTTTACTTCTTCTGTCAATGGTTTTGTTTGTTGTTTGTTGATGCAAATTCCTGAATAAAATATTTTTTTAAAACATGATATAATAAAAATGGACGAAGCTGAGGCATAGAATGTAAGAGCATAGAGGTTATGATAACGCTGGTTAGATCTGTGTGCAGTTTAGGTTGCCACACTATGGGAAGGATGTGATTGCACAAGAGAGGGTGCAGAGGAGATACACCCTGGGCTGGAGCATTTCAGCCATGAAGAGAGGCTGGTTAGGCTGGGGTTGCTTTGCTTAGTGCAGAGAAGGCTGAGGGGGGGGGGGGGGAATCTGACTGAGGTGTACTTTCCTTTTAGTAGAGGGGTCAATTACCAGGTGGCATAGATTTAAGGTAAGGAGCCGGAGATGTAGAGGGATGCGAGGAAAACCTTTTGCACCCGGAGGGTAGTGGGAATCTGGAAATCGCTGCCTGCAAGGGTGGTAAAGGCGGGAATCCTCACAACATTTAAGAAGCCTTTAGATGAGCTCCTGAAACACAGATCGATGGACTACATGTTGGAAAATGGGATTAGAATAGGTAGGAGCATGATGGCCAGTGCAGACTGAATGGGCCAATGGGCCTCTTACTGTGCTGTAAGATTCTATGGGGGGAATTTTCCTCAAAATGACAAGTTGTCTGGTTCTGACTGAAAACTGCGGGTTTCTCCCAAGAAACACAACCAAGTTTATGGACCAGATCTTCTGACATTCTGTCAAAAATAAATTGGGGGGGGGGGGGGGAGGGCGCAGTTTGCGCTATCACTCTGGGAGGGCGACATCTTTAAAGGTCAACCCGATCCGCAGAGAAAATGAACTCCCTCCCCCCCCCCCCCACCCACAGCCATGGAGGATCCACACCATAAGCTTCAAGGTAACCACCCCCTCACCACAAAAGTATCAGGTGGCACTCTCCATCCCTCACGTTTGTTGGTGTGAACCCCTTTCCCCCCGTCACCAATGTTAGATTGAGAGGCGATCATCGAAGCAGTATTAAAACACAACGGAGTTTTATTGGTCTCCAAGCTATGTACACAAGACAGCCCAATTACTACACAGATCTCGTTCCCACAATTCCCGGGCTAACTCTGACAAAGCCCCAACAGCCAGATTCATGCCTAAAGACCTGATGGGCTGACATTTGCACGCTGAGTCCCCATATATTCATGGCCAACAAAGTATCGCCTGTTAAAGGGGCTACAGAAAGACTGATTGATGAAAGACAGATACGTAACAGGCACAGAACTCAATATAACAGGTCTGAACATTTTGGCTCCAGGGTCCATACTGCCCGGGGTCCTGCTCCCAGGGCCCCTGGCAAACTCCCTATTCGCTGGGATTCGCTCACTCCCACTCGATTGGGCCCCAACTGGTCACGTGGTCCATTGAGCATGCCACCTTTAAGGGGCTGTGCTGCCACAGACACCAATGTGTCTTTGCAGCTTCTATGGGTTTTTTTTAAGTGATTACCTATTCCACCTACTTTGGGGCTATCTGCAAATTGCAAATTCCAACGCCATTCCTTCTAATCCTATATCCAAATGATTGACATACGCAGTGAAATTGATCATGGGTGGTGACTATGTGATGGATCCTTAACTGGATTGGTCATGCCCGAGGAAATTAGTCAAGCGGAAATGGGGAAGAATCTGGGCGTATTTATGGCGGGGGGGGTGGTGGTGGGGGAGGGGGGGTAGATCCGTGGAAGTTTCAGAACCGGGGAGGGAGGGAGTTTTCGTACTTCTCCCATGTACATCGGGTTTACTTCCTCATAGATTTGTTTATGGTGGATAATTCGACAGTTTGGGTGGAGTATGGGGCGATTGACGTCTCAGACCACGCACCACATTTGATGGGATATTAGGTTGAGAGTAGGTCAGTCTCAGGGACTCTTGTGGAGGATGGGCTCGGCGCTACTGGCGGATGAAAGGTTTTGCAGAAAGGTCACTTTGGTCATCAAGGAGTACAGAGTTCAATCAGAATGGGCAGGCTTCACCCTCACAGTTGCTTCACAGCTCCAGGGTCCCAGGTTCGATTCCCGGCTTGGGTCACTGTCTGTGTGGAGTCTGCACTTTCTCCCCGTGCGTGTGTCGGTTTCCTCCGGGTGCTCCAGTTTCCTCCCACAGTCCAAAGATGTGCAGTTTAGGTGAATTGGCCATGCTAAATTGCTCTTAGTGTCCAAAAAGGTTACGTGGGGTTGCTGGGTTATGGAGATAGGGTGGAGGCGTGGGCTTGGGTGGGATGTTCTTTCCAAGGGCCTCCTTCTGCACTGTAAATTCTATGATTCTATGACCCAGTGGAGTGTGGGTCATACCCATCCTTGTTAAACACAGACGTGAAAGTTTTGGCTAAGGTAGTAGCACGACAGCTTGAGGGGTGTGTTCTGGATGTGGTATTGGAGGATCAGATAGGTTTCATGAAGGGGAGGCAGCTGTCTTGTAATTTCAGACGTTTCAGACGTTAGGGGCAGCACGGTAGCATGGTGGTTAGCATAAATGCTTCACAGCTCCAGGGTCCCAGGTTCGATTCCCGGCTGGGTCACTGTCTGTGCGGAGTCTGCACATCCTCCCCGTGTGTGCGTGGGTTTCCTCCGGGTGCTCCGGTTTCCTCCCACAGTCCAAAGATGTGCGGGTTAGGTGGATTGGCCATGCTAAATTGCCCGTAGTGTCCTAAAAAAAAAGTAAGGTTAAGGGGGGGGTTGTTGGGTTACGGGTATAGGGTGGATACGTGGGTTTGAGTAGGGTGATCATGGCTCGGCACAACATCGAGGGCCGAAGGGCCTGTTCTGTGCTGTACTGTTCTATGTTCTATGTACTAAATCTTGTTGTGCTGCCATCTAAGGGCAGGGTGCCAGAGGTTGTGGGGGCTTTGGGTGCGGAGGCTTTCGATAGGGTGGGTTGGAGGTATTTTCTGGAGGTGGTGGGTAGGTTTGGGTTTGGGCCAACATTTGCCTCATGGGTGAGATTGTTGTATGCAGCCCCCACAGCTGGTGTTCGGGCTAATTCGGTTACCTCGGGCTATGTCCGGGTATATAGAGGCACAAGGCAGGGCTGCCCGTTGTCAGGGCCGGCTCAAGGCACCGGCAACTCGGGCAGTCGCCCGGGGCGCCATGTGCTAGGGGGCGCCAGAGACTCGGGTCCCGCGCATGCGCAGTTGGGCCGGTGCCAACCAGCGCATGCGCGGTGGCCGCCCTCCCCAGGGCGGGCCCCCCGGCTCGGTCCACCCCCCCCGGCTCGGTCCGCTCCCCCCACCCCCCCTCGGGTCCGCCCCCCCCCCCGGTCCGCCCCGCCCTCGGGTCCGCCCCCCCCGCCCCCCCCCTCGGGTCCGCCCCCCCCGCCCCGCCCCCCCCTCGGTTCCGCCCCCCCGCCCCCCCCCTCGGGTCCGCCCCCCCCCTCAGGTCCGCCCCCCCGCCTCCCCCTCGGCCCCACCCCCCAAGGGCGCCAAAGTTCAGCTTGCCCGGGGCGCCAGCAACCCTAGGGCCGGCGCTGCCCGTTGTCCCCACTTCTACTCGCATTAGGAATAGAAACTCTGGCTATTGCACTCTGGGCTTCTTGGGAGTGGTCAGTCATTATGAGAGGCGGTAGAGAGCACACAGTTTCCCTACATGTGGATGACTTGTTACTGTATACAACTAATCCGCTGGGGTGTATGGCTAAGATGATGAGTATATTGGAGAAATGTGGTGCCTTCCTGGGCTACAAATAGAGTATGATTAAAGTGAAGTGTTTCCAGTAAATGACCTGGGGAGAGCGGCAGATTTGGGTGCCCTTCCATTCAGACCGGCCAGAAGTAGATTCAGGTACTTCAGGTCTTTAGGTGGCTCATGACTGGGCCACGATGTATAAATGGAATCTGGCGGGCCTGTGGAGGGGGAGTGAAAGAGGATTTTAAAAGATGGAATGCCGCTCCACAGTAATCAGCTGGACAAGGGCAGACGGTCAAGATGAATGTCTTCCCAAGGTTTTCAATCATGTTTCAGTCCTTCCCAACATTTTGCCAAAGGCGTTCTTCTGTAAGGCGAGTATAATAATTTTTGATTTTGCATTGGCTGATAAGACACCATGGAAGTAGTGGGGGGGGGGGGGGGGGGGGTTGGCTTCGCCCCCTAAGCTTTTACATTACTATTGGGGGAAGACTGCAGAGAAGGTTTGGCAGTGGTGGGGAAGGGAAGAGGCGGAGTGCAGGAGGCAAAAGAGAAAATGCTGGAAAATCTCAGCAGGTCTGGCAGCATCTGTAGGGAGAGAAAAGAGCTAACGTTTCGAGTCCAATAACTCTTTGTCAAAGCTGGTGGAGGCGGCATTGTGTGAGGGGGCTAGCTTGAGGGGCTTTAGCAGCGCCTCGGGGATGTCCGCCGACGGCACCTTTCTTAAAGATCTGGAACAAGTTGAGGTGGAATTTTAGTTTGGGGGCATGTCGGTATTGGCCTCTATTGCTGGGAATCACCGATTCGCCCCGGCAGGGTTGGCTGCAACATTTAAGCAGTGGCATGGGGGAGTGTGTGTGGGGGGAGGGGTGGAACGGTGAAGGACTTTTCTAGTTGGTAGGTTTGTGAGCTTTGAGGAGTTGCGGGAGAAACCCGGATTGCTGGGGCTGGCGGGGGGGGGGGGGAGTAGTTTAGGTGTCTTCAGTTGCGAGATTTTGTGCGGAAGGAGTTGTCCTCATACCCTCGACTGCCAGATTGCAACTTAGAACATAGAACATAGAACAGTACAGCACAGAACAGGCCCTTCAGCCCTCGATGTTGTGCCGAGCCATGATCACCCTACTCAAACCCACGTATCCACTCTATACCCGTAACCCAACAACCCCCCCCCCCCCCAACCATACTTTTCAGGACACTACGGGCAATTTAGCATGGCCAATCCACCTAACCCGCACATCTTTGGACTGTGGGAGGAAACCGGAGCACCCGGAGGAAACCCACGCACACACGGGGAGGAGGTGCAGACTCCGCACAGACAGTGACCCAGCCGGGAATCGAACTTGGGACCCTGGAGCTGTGAAGCATTTATGCTAACCACCATGCTAACTTGCTTGATTGGTTGCTCTTGAAATGGGAAAATTGCGGATATTTATGGTTCGCTAGTAGACACAGGGAAAGCACCTATTGAGGAGCTTAAGCAAGAGCAGGAGAAGGAGTTGGGTATGGAGTTGGGATGGGGTTGTGGAGTGAAATTATGCGCCGGGTCAATGCTACATCTTCATGTGCTAGGATGAGCTTGATACAGTTCAAGATGGTGCATAGGGTCCATATGACCCGGGTGCAAATGAGTGGGTTCTTCACAAGGATACAGGATAGGTGTGAGAGTTGTAGAGGGGGACCAGCTAACCATGTCCACATGTTCTGGTCACATCCGCAGTTAGAGGGATTCTGGGGCTCGGTATTTGAGATACCAACAAAAATTGTAGGGATGGAGATGTTACCGGTTCCTCTTGAGACGATTTTTGGGGTGTCGGAAGTGCCGAGGCTGATGGAGGGAAAGGGTGCCGACGTGGAGGCCATCGCCACGTTAATTAACTGGACACAGATTTTATTGGAGTGGCGGTCGGAGGAACCTCCAAATGTGTTGGCATGTCTGGGGGATGTTGCGGAACTCCTTAAACTGGAGAAGATTAGCTTTGCCCTTCGGAGCTCAGATGGGGAATTCTGGACAAGGTGAAGGCGGTTCTTGTCTCTGTTTACAGATCTGTCTGTTGCCAGTGGTTACGGGAAGGGGGTGTGGAAAAGGTGTGGTCGGAGGGAAGGGGGGAGGGGATGGGTGGTTAGGGGAGAAAAAGGGAAAAGTGTCAAATTAGGGGGATTGTATTTTGTTATTGAATGATTGCTTTGTACTTTGTTATATATTCCCTGATTTGAATAAGACTAATTTGAAAAGAAACAAGTGGCCTCATCATTTACATTTTCAGGACAATAACGGTTTATTCAGTCATGTTTTGCTCCCAGCAGACACTCTTACTAGACAGGAACATGGATTTGAACATCAGGATTTATATTGTAGCCTTGTCTCTCTCGCAGCTCCTGTAGAATGAATCTCCCCTTGGGAGCGAAAGATCACCGAATTCATGTCATAATATTTTCAAGTACAAGGTTGCATGATGAATTGTCATGTTGACCCTTTATATCCTGCCTAAAACAGAACTTCCACACTTCCAAACTCCTTTTTAACGTCAGCATTCCTCATCATGGAAAATAGACAAAAAAAATCTTATCCTTTGCTGGCTGTCTGTCTATTTGTTTAAAGCAATTATGCTCGGTTCATTGTTTTACAAACTTAACTCTCTGTACAAGGATCGTTTTTACATTACTTAAGATTTTTTTGTTAGTCTCAGAATTACGATGTGCGTTATTAATTAATGAATTTGTACTCTGACTATAACTGGGATCCTGAGAGAAGGTTCAGCAGGGGGGAGATCCACATGGCAGATGGGTTGAGAGCACAATTTAAAACATGATGTCATTGCTGTCACTGAGACATGGTTGAGAGAGGGGCAGGATTGGCAGATAAATATCCCAGATACAGGAGTCTGGATTCTCCGAGACATCGCGCCGAAATCGGGAAACGCCATCGGCCGGGGAATTGGCTCCCACAAAAAAATCAGCTTTCACGCCGTTTTCGAATTCTCCGGACCCCCCAACTCGACGGAATCGTGGCGCCAGCCGCACGGTGCAGAGAAACGCCGCAAATGGCCCGACGACCGATTCTCTGGGGCCCAGTGATTCTGCGGCCCGGATGGGCTGAGTTCCCGACGGTGTGGTTCTAACCACCTATAAAAATTTGTGAAGCCAGCGTGATGGCTGAGGCGGCTGCGGGAGGAGGTAGGGGTTGGCGTGGGGGTGACTGCGGGCTCCCGCAACGGACACTGGCGGTGCTTTCTGCGGGCGGAGGGCCTGCCAGGGTCGGGGGAGGGGGGGGGGAACAGGCCGACCAGACGGGAAGACCCCCAAAATGACAGGGCGGTGCCCACGCAAGGAGCGCCATTACGGCGGCCATCTTATTGGCCACCCATCCCGGCCCCTGGGTGAACGCAGGGTTAACGGCCGTATGGGTGGGTACCGCCCCCTCACCCGGCCACCCCATTCAACCGACGACACCCACCAGTGAGAATCCCCAGGGCCACACCGACAGCAGACCCCAGTGAGGGCAGTGGCATCAAACGGTGGCACTGGCACCATGGATTGTCACCAGGAGCGAGGGCACCTACGGGGTGGGGGTGGGGGACATGTGTGGCTGGGGCACGGTGCTCACTGGGGCGTCCATGTAGCCCATGGCACCTGGTTGTGCAAGGGTCCATGCACCATGGTAACATTTTCTTCCCTCACCCCCTGCAGTTCATGTTTGGTAACCACCCAGCGATATTGGCCGCTGTGTCGGGGGCTGCTGCCCTGCATGCAGCCCTGTGGCAGCATCAGCGCAGGCGGCTCAGAGAGGAGGCGGAGGCTGCAGCAGAAGAGCGGGCTGCAGAGGGGCAGATGGCAGCCGCCCAGGCTGGAGAGCCGTCTGCCCGACAGGACGAAGAGGGGGAGGAGGAGGAGGAGGAGGGGGTGGTGGTGCCACGGAGGTGCCTGATGAGCACGCGTAAACCGGTGCTGCATGTCCTTTGAGGAACACCCGGACCGGGCATGCAGGAGAAGCCTGTGGATGAGCCGGGAGGCTGTCCGACACATCTGCCACATGATGGCACACCTGGCACCGCCGGGGAGTGGGGGTGGACACCTGCTCCTGGTGGTCGTCAAGGTGATGGTTGCCCTGAACTTTTATGCCACGTGGCCGTTCCAGTCGCCGAGTGGGGATCTCTCCGGTATCTCCCAAGCATCAGTGCACAGGGGCATCCGTGCCGTGACAGACACCCTGTATGCCCTTGTGGACCGCTCCATCCAGTTCCCTGTGGACCGTGCCCACCAGGATGCCCGGGGAACGTGCCTCGCTGCCGTCGTCAGGATGCCCCGGATCCAGGGGGTAATCGATAGGGTGCATGTCGCCCTTCGGCCACCTGCAGATAACAGGCCGATGTTCACGAACAGGAAGGGGTACCACTCCATGAACGTTCAGGTGGTCTGTGACCACCAGATGAGGATCCTTCACATCTGCGCCTGGTACCCGGGCAGTGTGCATGACTCATTCATGTGGGCTCAATCTGTGATACCCGGCATGTTCGAGGGACCGGCTCTGGAGCTGGCTGCTGGGCAACAGGAGTTACCAATTGCGGTCATGGCTGATGATGCCTATACGGAGGCCACAGAGCGACGTGGAGAACCGCTACAATGATTGCCCATTGTGTGACAGGGGTGTGTGGTGGAGAGTTGCTTCAGGATGCTGAAGATGCGTTTCAGGTGCCTGGACCGCTTTGGGGGGCCCTCCAGTACGAGTCAAGGAGGGCCGGCCGTATCGTAGTGATCTGCTGCATCCTCCACAATATTGCCCAGCACAGGGGCGGTGCTAGAAGAGAATGAGGAGCAAGGGCATGCCTCGTCGGACAAGGAGGATGAGGCGCAGGACATGGGGGGCGGCCATGCACGGGAGGCCGCACTATGCCATCAGCAGGGCAAGCGAGCACGGGACACATTAGTGGACACATGTTTCACCAACTACGGCTGGGGGTGGGGGGGGGGGGGGGGGGGGACATGCTCGGCAGGGGCACAGACACCACAATACCACACCCCTTCACCACCAGGCACCCTCACTTCCCACACCACCGACCACCCTCACCTCCCACATCACCGACCACCCTCACCTCCCACACCACAGGGAGTGGGCCATTCCCGACAGGGATTGTGCCACCTCCCTGTGGATCTGTGCCACCTCCCTCTGGGTCTGCGCCACCTCCCTCTGGGACTGTGCCACCTCCCTCTGGGACTGCGCCACGCAGGCCAGCACCTGGGTAATGGTGCCGATGCTCTCAGCCATGGCCTGCTGTGACTGGGCCACACTGAGGAGCACCACTGTAATCTGCAGCTGGCTCTGGCACATGGTTGCCTGTGAGTGGGCAGCCCTGCCCTGGGTCTTGGCCCCGCCTGCACAGAATGCCCCAGGCCTTGCAAAACCTGACCCATGTCTGACTCCGTTGCCTCCATTGACTCTACCGTGGACGTCACCTGTGAGGTTTTGACCTGGGGGCGCAACGCATGATCGGCACCACCCCCTGTTCCTGCAGGCGGCTGGAAGCCGCCTGTCATCCCCTCCTCTAGTTGCTGGGTCTCTGCCTGCACCGGAACTATGGGTGGGAATAGATCTTCCAGGAGCCTGGGACCTGTCTGAGTGGCAGCTGGTTGCTGGGGCTGGGATGCCCTCCATCCTTCCGGCTCCTCGGCAGCTCCTACCTCCACCTGCTGTACTGGTATAGCTGTGTGGTGTGCACAGTGAATGTCCCAAAAGACTCTCCACTAAATTGCCCAACCGAGGTGATAGTCTGAGACGGTGGAGGGTGTTGGAGACAGCAGTGCTATTAAGTCTATGTCCTCATCGAACCCGAAGGTGGGGTCTCCTGTGTCGTGGTGTGCTGTGTGTCTGTCCCGTGTGTTTCTGTCCCCTGGGTCGTGGTGTGCTGTGTGTCTGTCCCCTGTGTCTCCATCCCCTGGGTCGTGATGTCTGTCATTTTATTCACCCTGGGGTAACACGGACTGCAACACGATGCAGTTAAATGATCAAGCATACACCAAACATAGGCATTGGTTCAATAAGGTTTATTGAACTTTAGTAACGAAGCACACAGCTGCCTGTGGGTTGACTCTCTACTACTCTAAGTTAACTAACATTAACTATCTAGACCAGGCTAGCTCTGATCCACGTGTAGAAGGTGTTGAATGATTTGTACACCCTGACTGTCCCTACAGTTGTCACCAGTGGAAAGAGGCAGAGTGCTGATGCCTCGTGTGTTTAATAGTTAGAAGCCCCCCCTCTGGTGTTCTGTCTGGTGATTGGTTGTGTTCAGTCCTGTGTGTTGATTGGCTAACCTGGGTGTCTGTCATTGCCTGCTTTTACCTCAAGATGTGCATGGGTGCATATTATGACATCCCCCCATTTTGAAAAGAATTGTCGGCTGCTTAGAGCATATCTGACATATTTACAAAAGTAACTATATACAGCAATTGGTGAGTGAATGGATATGTACATGTAAGGTGTCTAGTGTGCAGAAACATAACAGCATATATACAAAGGAACTATTTATAAGTCCAGTCGTTGGGGCTGTTGTCGGATTCTTGTGGACCGCCTGAGAGATGGAAGTGGGGATGATGGCGACTTGACAGGTTGGCATGCAGCCAAATTGGTGGCCTCATGGAGCAAGGTGTCCGGATAGGGCAGAACAACATCTGGGAAAGTGAGATCCGATGGTGGGCAGGCAAGTTTGCGTAGTGCCCTTCTGTTGCGCCTAACAATAGATCCATCAGCCATGCAAACCACAAACGACCTGGGAACAGCCTGTCGAACAACAACATAGAACATAGAACATAGAACACTACAGCGCAGTACGGGCCCTTCGGCCCTCGATGTTGCGCCGACCTGTGAAACCATCTGAAGCCTATCTGACCTACACTATTCCATTTTCATCCATGTGTCTATCCAGTGACCACTTAAATGCCCTTAAAGTTGGCGAGTCTACTACTGTTGCAGGCAGGGCGTTCCATACCCCTACTACTCTCTGAGTAAAGAAACTGCCTCTGACATCTGTCCTATATCTACCACCCCTCAATTTAAAGCTATGTCCCCTCGTGTTGGTCATCGCCATCCGAGGAAAAAGACTCTCACTGTCCACCCTATCTAACCCTCTGACTATCTTATATGTCTCTATTAAGTCACCTCTCAGCCTTCTCCTCTCTAACGAAAACAACCTCAATTCCCTGAGCCTTTCCTCGTAAGACCTTCCCTCCATACCAGGCAACATCCTAGTAAATCTCCTCTGAACCCTTTCCAAAGCTTCCACATCCTTCCTATAATGTGGTGACCAGAACTGCACGCAGTACTCCAGGAGCGGCCGCACCAGAGTTATGTACAGCTGCAGCATGACCTTGTGGCTCCGAAACTCAATCCCCCTACTGATAAAGGCTAGCACACCATATGCCTTCTTAACAGCCCTATTAACCTGGGTGGCAACTTTCAGGGATTTATGTACCTGGATGCCGAGATCTCTCTGTTCATCTACACTACCAAGAATCTTGCCATTAGCCCAGTACTCTGCATTCCTGTTACTCCTTCCAAAGTGAACCACTTCACACTTTTCCGCATTAAACTCCATCTGCCACCTCTCAGCCCAGCTCTGCAGCTTATCTATGTCCCTCTGTATCCTATAGCATCCTTCAGCACTATCCACAACTCCACCGACCTTCGTGTCATCTGCAAATTTACTAACCCATCCTTCTACACCCTCTTCCAGGTCATTTATAATTTCAGTAATGTCCCCGAGAGCCATATCCGGTTAAACTGTGCTGAAACGCAGACAACCAGCAGCTCCTTTGAAAACCTCAGCAGTCTATTCTTCACTAGCAATGAAACACAGACTGTAATGGATGACTTTCTCCTGGCTGATATGGCATGGAACACAATGGAATCTCATTTCAGCTCAGTTGAGACGCAAACATGTGACAAAATCTTTTCCTTATTTCGAAATACTGATAAAAGCAGCGACTGAAGGGCACAGACTGAAAAGGAGCTTGAATTTGAGTATCAGTGTGTATTGTGGAAAGTTCAAAATTTAAAGTTGTGATACTGCATCTCTGTGGCAGCAGTATGTGGGGGGATGGGGTACAAAGTTTGGTGGGACGAAAATGGCAAGAAACAACAGCTGGAGCTGACCAGCCTCCACCAGGCAACTTGATGTGAACAGTGTCCTTCGGGGAGAGCACGGGCAGATCAGCAGCATGAGCAGCATATGTCAACTTTTGCCGGGTTCGGATTTGCTGCATCTTTTGCAGCACTGGAAGGTGATCCAGGTCAGGTACATGAATGGCCGGATTATGATTACGATTCATAAGGAGCTGTGCCGGAGACATATCGCTGGACAGAGGGATTGCCCTGTACACCAGGAGAGCAAGATTAAAGTCCGAAGCTGAGTCCGCAGCCTTACAGAGCATCTGCTTCATGATATGGGCCCATTTTTCGACCTTCCCATTAGATTGCGAGTAATGCGGGCTCGAGGTGATGTGCTGGAAGTGGTATTGCTTTGCGAAGTTGGACCATTCTTGACTATAGAAACATGGACCATTGTCGCTCATAACCGTGAGCGGGATTCCATGCCTGGCAAATGTCTCCTTGCAGGTCGTTATGACAGTCCTGGATGTTAGGTCGTCAATTTCACTACCTCAGGATAACTGGAGAATTAATCAATAAAAAGGACGTAGTCACACCCATTGGCGTGAAAGAGGTCAACTCCTACCTTAGACCATGGAGAGGTCATGATCTCGTGCTGCTGGAGCGTTTCTTTGGGCTGAGCAGGCTGGAAGCGCTGGCAGGTCGCGCAATCGATGACCATGTTTGATATATCCTCATTGATGCTGGGCCAATAGACAGCCTGCTGGGCCCTGCGCCTGCACTTCTCAATACCAAGTTGTCCCTCGTGTATCTGCGTGAACACCAAGCTCTGGAGGCTGCGCGGAATGACGATGTGATCCAATTTCAGGAGGATCCCCTCGACAACAGTTAGGTCATCCTTTACATTATAGTATGGGGGGCATTGCCCTTTCTGCCAGCCATCCGTGAGGTGATGTATGACCCGCTGCAGAAGACGGTCCTTGGCGGTCTCAGCCATACCAGATGTGATGGCACGCGACAGGGCATCCACGATGATTAGCTCCTTTCCAGATGTGTAAACCAGTTCGAAATCATACCTGTGGAGTCGAAGGAGAATGCGCTGGAGCTTGGGCATCATGTCATTTACGTCCTTGTGTATAATGTGCACTAGGGGTCTGTGGTCCGTCACTACTGTAAAGGTCGGGAGACCATAGACATAATCATGGAATTTCACGATGCCAGTGAGAAGGCCCAGGCATTCTTTCTCTATTTGAGCATATCGTTGCTCAGTGGGGGTCATGGCCCTCGACGCGTAGGCCACTGGAGCCCAGGACGAGGTGTTGTCCTTCTGAAGGAGCACCGCCCCAATGCCATCCTGGCTGTCCTCCGTGGAGATTTTAGTCTCCCTCGCTGGGTCAAAAAAAGCTAGAAGCTGGCGGTGGTTAGCTTTGCTTTCAACTCAAGCCACTCTGCTTGATGTGCGGGTAGCCACTGGGAAGTGGTGGACTTTTTCACCAGGTGCCTGAGAGCCGTGGTGTGTGAGGCAAGGTTGGGAATGAACTTCCCCAAAAAATGTACCATCCCCAGGAAGCGGAGGACCGCCTTCTTGTCCTCTGGGGTCTTCATTGTGTTGATGGCCTTGACTTTGTCCGAGTCTGACTGCATGCCCTGTTGGGAGATCTGATCACCCAGAAACATACGACATACCAAAGGAGCATTTGGTTTTATTTAATTTCAGGCCGTTGGCATGTATGCTTCTGAAGACTTGTTGCAGGCGAGAAATATGTTCCTCCGGGATTGTGGACCGTATGATGACGTCGTCAACATAAACCCGTTCACCGTCAATGCCCTCTAGCATTTGCTCCATTGTTCGATGAAAGATTTCAGAGGCCGAAACAGTGCCAAATGGCATGGGGTTGTAACAATATCTTCCGAAGGGTGTATTAAACGTGCAGAGCTTCCTGCTGGATTCGCCCAGTTGTATCTGCCAGAAGCCACGCGATGCACCCAGCTTGGTAAAGAATTTGGCACGTGCCATCTCACTCGTCAGCTCCTCCTGCTTCGGGATCGGGTCGTGTTCCCTCATAATGTTGCGGTTCAGATCCTTGGGATCAAGACAAATGCGCAGTTCTCCAGAGGGCTTCTTGACACAGACTATCGAGCGGACCCAGTCAGTTGGTTCCGTCACCTTGGATATTATTTCCTGATCTTGGAGTTCCTGCAGCTGCACCTTTAGACGGTCCTTGAGGGGCGCCGGCACCCGGCGTGGCGCATGGATGACAGACGTGGCATCAGGCCTGAGCAGAATTTTATAGCAGTAGGGCAGCGTACCCATCCCACTGAACACATCGGGTATTGCAGTAGGAGCTCCTCAATGTCGGCCTGAAGAGTGCTGTTGGCAGAGGACATGGCATGTACGCGCTGGACGAGATGGATTAGCTTGCATGCCTGGGTACCAAGCAGAGAAGCCTTGCCGGGCTTGACGGTCTCAAACCGCAAAGTGGCCTTGATGGCCTTGTTGGATACATGCAGATGACAGGACCCTAACACAGTGATGGCATTGCCATTGTAGTCAAGCAGCTGGCAGGCCGGAGGAAGAATTGTTGGCTGCCTTTGAATACGAGCAAGATCTGCTTGGGAGATTAGATTGGCCGAAGCACCAGTGTCCAGCTTGAACCGGATGCTACAATCATTGACTTGTACTGTTGCACGCCACTCGTCCGCATAACCCACATTGAGGATGGGTGTGTGTGTTGTTGAATGCGAGGAGGCCGTGTCATGCATGGTGATGATGCCCACTCGATATGGGGCTCTGGGCAGTCGTCCTCTGGATCCGTGACGGGATCAGGTTCCAAATCCAGCAGCTCTTGCTGCACACTTCAAACACGTCTGCGTGGAACTGGGATGTCTGGCCCCCTATCGGAGGTGCAGATCTGCACCAAGCCGCATAACGGCCAAGATTCTTGCAGTTGAGACATCGTCTGCCTCTTGCAGGGCATTGCCGCTTTAAATGGACGGTGCCGCAGTTGGGGCACGTCACCACGTCGACTTCGTGACACTCGTTGCGTCGTCGCACATGCGCAGTGCTGTCAGCCGCCGCTTGGTTCTCCCGACCGTGGTGCACATGTGTGGGACCCCTGGAAAAGCGCGCAAAATGGCCGCCTTCATCGATGCTCAGGCGCTGCATTCGGGCAATGCCCTGTGCATTCTCAGCCCCATGGGACGCAAGTTGGTCCTGTTCTGCCGACTTAAGGCGGGAGTCGCAACTTTTCGCCTGTTCGTGGACTTTTCGCATCTCGATGGCCACTGGCAGGGTCATATTTTTTTATTTTTAGGAGCTGCTCCCGCAGGGCATCGGAGTGGAAGCCAAACATGATCAGATCCCTGATGGTGGAGTCAGCGGTGTCACCGTAGTTGCAGGATTGCGTTAGAATGCAAAGATGAGTGAGAAAAGCCTGGAAATGTTCATCCTCACCCTGAAGGCGCTGCTGGAAGACATAGGGCTCCCGGGAAAAATCGGGACGGCCGCCATGAACTCGGCCGAGTTTCACGACGGCCTCAGAGGTCGCTCCTCGCCCGCTATTCTCCCCTCCCGGCGGGGCTTGGAGCAGCGCTCCGTAAATCTCGGCCGCGGGGTGTCGCGCCGAGAATGACGCGGCCGGCGCGCCTAATGACGTCAGTCACACATGCGCAGGTTGACCGGCTCCAACCCGCACATGCGCGGCTGACATCACGACGCTGACAGCTCGAACCCGCACATGCGCAGTGGCTGTCTTTCCCCTCAGCCGCCCCGCAAGACGTGGCTGCTTGATCTTGCAGGACGGCGGAGGGGAAATAGTGCGTCCGATTGAGACGCCGGCCCGACGGTCGGTGGGCACCGATCGCGGGCCTGTCCCCTCCCGAGCACAGTCGTGGTGCTCTTTCCCCTGTACTCCCCCCACAAGCCCCAAACGGGCATATCTCATCCGTTTCACGACGGCAGTGACCAGGTGTGGTTGCCGCCGTCGTGAAACGGTCGCGAACGGCAGTCCGCTCGACCCATCCAGGTCAGAGAATCGCCCTCCCGCGATTCTCCCACGTCGTGTGTGGAGCGGAGAATTGCGCCCATAACGCTTGAAGTCAAATTTGGCTAAGACAGTCTGAAACTTGGTCTTGTCCTCACCGTCGACAAAAGTGAGCGAATTGAAGATTTGGATGGCGTGGTTCCCCGCAGTCGACAGTAGCAGCGCCACTTTTTGGGCATCGGACGCACTTTTGGGGCCCGAAGCCTCAAGGTAGAGACGGAATTTCTGCTTGACTACCCGCCAGTTGGTGCCTAGGTTTCCGGAGATCCGGAGCTGTGGAGGTGCCTGGATCTTTTCCATGCTGCTGGAAGGCAGTTGCTAGTTGTCAGTGAATTTCGAAGGTAAATTACTTAGAAGAAGTAGCCACTCCTGGTATCATGTCGTGTTATTCACCCTGGGGTAACACGGACTGCAACACGATGCAGTTAAATGATCAAACATACACCAAATGTAGGTGTTGGTTCAATAAGATTTATTGAACTTCAGTAACGAAGCACACAGCTGCCTGTGGGTTGACTCTCTACTACTCCAAGTTGACTAACATTAACTATCTAGACCAGGCTAGCTCTGATCCACGTGTAGAAGGTGTTGAATGATTTGTACACCCTGACTGTCACTACAGTTGTCACCAGTGGAAAGAGGCAGAGTGCTGATGCCTCCTATATTTTGTCTGGTGATTGATTGTGTTCTGTTCTGTATGTTGATTGGCTAACCTGAGTGTCTGTCACTGCCTGCTTTTACCTCATGATGTGTATAGGTGCATATTATGACAGTGTCCTCTGTGTTTATCCCCTGTGTCGTGGTGTGCTGTGTGTTTGTCCCCTGTGTCAACGTCCCCTGGGTCGTAGTGTGCTGTGTGTCTGCCCCCGTGTCTCAGTCCCCTGGCTTGTGGTGTCCTGGGTAGTTTCGGCCAGAGAGCTGGTGTTCTGGTTGCTCTCGCCGGTGCTTGGGTCCCTGGGGAGGCATCAGCCCTGGCACTGGCTGGGGGTGGGGGGGTCCCAGATGGGCCGGACCCATCGCCAGCTGGTCCTGTAAGATACAAGACAGCATGTATGGTTAGACAGGCGGATGGAGGTAAGGCGTGAGGTGGTGTCAGCTGTTGGTGTGTGGTGTGAGGGGTGGAGGGTCGAGAGTTGTTGGTGTGTGGGATGAGGGGTAAGGGGTGAAGGAGCGAGGGGTGGGCACACATGGGTCGTGAGGAGCTGCAACCAGGCAGGGGGTCTCACTTGGTGGCGCGTCTCCGACCTCCGCATCGGCGAACTCCCTCTCCTCCAGCCCGCCAACGATGTCGAGTGCCCTCTGCTGGGGCACGATCAGAGGACGCAGGACATCCGGTCCCACTCCGGCATTCTCCCCTTCCCGGCGGTTATTCGCAGACTTCTCCCCGGGGTCGGGGGGTAGAAACACAAACAGCAACAGTGTTAGACAGCTTGGCGCATGCAGCCCAGGGGTTGGGCCTCTAATGGCACTGGTGCACAGGGTACCCGGCCATGGCGGCTGGCATGGGTGGGTGCAGCCATGTGGGCTAGGGTGGGGGTGGGACCGTCCCCCGGGGGGGGGGGGGGGTCACATGAGTGTGGGAGGTAGGGGGATTGGTGCCGGGGGTGTCACCCTATACTCACTCAGTACTCACCCTGGCTGCCCTAAGGAGGTTGTGCAGCTTTTTCCGGCACTGATCAGCGGCCTTGGTCACCGCCCCAACGCCGCTGACGGCCTCGGTCACCGCCCCAACGCCGCTGACGGCCTCGGCCACCTCCCCAACGCCGCTGACGGCCTCGGCCACCTCCCCAACGCCGCTGACGGCCTCGGCCACCTCCCCAACGCCGCTGACGGCCTCGGCCACCTCCCCAACGCCGCTGACGGCCTCGGCCACCTCCCCAACGCCGCTGACGGCCTCGGCCACCTCCCCAACGCCGCTGACGGCCTCGGCCACCTCCCCAACGCCGCTGACGGCCTCGGCCACCTCCCCAACGCCGCTGACGGCCTCGGCCACCTCCCCAACGCCGCTGACGGCCTCGGTTACCGCCCCAACGCCGCTGACGGCCTCGGCCACCTCCCCAACGCCGCTGACGGCCTCGGCCACCTCCCCAACGCCGCTGACGGCCTCGGCCACCTCCACCCACACACGGCAAACAATGGCACCTGCTGTCCTGTGGACCAGCCCGGGGTATAACACCAGCCTCCTCTCCTCCATGACATCCAGGAGGGTGTCTAGCTCCCCGTTCCTAAATCGCCTCGCTGCGCGCCGCCATTTTGCCTGCGACGGGGAGAATTCTTACTGGAGCCGCGGCATCGCATCAATGACGGAACCGGTAAATCGGCAGTCGGTCTGTCACGCATTGCACGATCCGTCCGTACTAGCCCTTTGTAGGCCGTTGAACAGTTCCACCTGGGAGCCCGATGATGCCGTTATGAAACTCCACGGCCTTCACGATGGCGTCAAGACTTTTGGGAGAATTCAGCCCCGGATCTTCAGACGAGACAGCGGAGCAGGTAAAAGATGAGGGGGTGTCACAGTTTTAATCAGGGAACAAATACAGCAGTGAGGAGGGACATCTTAAAGGCTCTTCAAATGAAGACTTATCGTTTGGACACAATAACCAAAAAGGATCATTCCCATTGCTGGGAGTGTTCGAAAAGCCCCTGAACAGTCTGAGAGAAATAGAAGAGCAGATATCGCGACACATTTCAGAGAAGTGTAAAAGTAATAGGGTAGTGATATTACTGGGGTAATTGTGGAATTCTTAAAATGCATCCAGGAGAACCTTTTCTAAACAGCGGCTGCCCTGTGGCTGAACCTCCGAGCCCCTCGGGGGAACAGGGCATCCCATCTACACTCGACTGCATCCAACAATCTGGCCAGGTCGGCATCCCCGAATCGTGGGGCTGGTCTCCTCGGTGGTATGGCTGCGAGCTGCGTGGGGTTTGCTCTGTGGGATCGGTTCAAGTGCTGCTCCCCCTGTTGGTGGGGAGTGTGTGGGCGCGGTCCCGGTGAATCAGCCGGCGGGACCATCATTCGCAATGTGAAGGCCTCGTTACGTGGACCAATTAACATTTGATACCGACGATGGCCTCACCGGATCGAGTGTTGGGAAGCTTGTGACAGTTCCCACTCACTGCCACACTTAGAAACCTCTCCATTAAATCACACCCTGAATCTATTAGTGGCCTGGATCATCCAGTCAGTTGCGAAGTGGAGGCGAGATCTCTGTTTATCAATATACATGATCAATATATGTAATGCTAGTACAGGCAATTGAACACTAGATGTCTCGCTATCAGGACCTATATTAATGGTTTTCCCGCCCTTTCTGATAGCAGTGTGTATCAGGAGTGCAGAGAGAACAGACATAGTAAAGCTAGAGAGAGAAGTTTTTTGTTATCAAAGCATTGTATTGTATAATTTCATTAGTTATCTCTACAATTGTTTCTTTATTTACTAGTTGTGCCTTAAGTAAAATAACTCACAATATTTATTTATATTATTCAATAAATTAGCATGTATTTAAAAGAAGACCATTACTCATTTCAACAACTCGGCTGAACAAAGAAAAGTACAGAACAAAGAAAAGTACAGCACAGGAACAGGCCCTTCGGCCCTCCAAACCTGTGCCGAAAGCTTGGTTGATTCAAGAGAGTAATATATATATTACGTAAGGTAATATAACAGCGAGCATCACTGACTATTTTTCAGTAGATTCATGAGGCCGAGTGGCAAAGAGCAGTTGCGGCTAAGCCATGTCCCCTTTTACGCCATTGGACGATGCCGGGCCAGTTGAGGTCAAGCACGTGCCGGTGTTCTGGTATGTTGTTTTTTTAACACTTTTAACCAGTTATTTACTATTCCAAATCTTTCAAATATTTTCAGTTGAATTTACTTTTTTTCTTTTTAATTTAAACTGCCCAATTCTTTTTTTTTTCAATTAAGGGGCAATTTAGCATGGCCAGTACACCTAACCTGCACATGTTTGGGTTGTGGGGGGCGAGACCCACGCAGACACGAGGAGAATTTGCAAATCCACACGGACAGTGACCCGGGGCCGGGATCGAACCCGGGTCCTCAGCGTCGTGAGGCAGCAGTGCTAATCACTTCACCACCGTGCCGTCCTCTCAGTTGCTTTTACAAGTGTTTTTTTTTAAATGTTTACAAGTGGTTTCATGTATTTATAAGTGTTCACATGTGTTTACAAGTACTTTCAAGGTTTCTTTTTATTCAACTTTCAATTCTAGACCTGGCATCCCCAGTACCTGTGGTATTCCCTGGCCACTGCCCCTCCAACTCTGCATACAACCACTATCCCTTCCCTCTCCTCAAACATTGACAGGACTGAGGAGCCAGGGTTGCGGGGACAGGGGTCAGAGAGCTGTTGGTGTGGCTGGGGGAGGGGGGGGGGGGTGGTGAAGTAGGGTATGTGACAGGGCTGTTGGGATGGTGCTAGTTACAGAATGTGTCGAAATGTGTTTGGGTGGGGAGTGTGAGCAGAGTAGGGAGTGTGGGGGTGGGGAAGTGTGGGGGTGGGGAAGTGTGGGGGTGGGGAGTGTGGGGATGGGGAGTGTGAGCAGAGTAGGGAGTTTGGGGGTGGGGAGTGTGACCAGCGTAGTGAGTGCGGGGATGGGAAGTGTGAGCAGACTACGGAGTGTGGGGGTGGGGAAGTGTGGGGGTGGGGAGTGTGAGCAGAGTAGGTAGTGTGGGGGTGAGGAAGTGTGGGGATGGGGAGTGTGAGCAGAGTAGGTAGTGTGGGGGTGAGGAAGTGTGGGGGTGGGGAGTGTGAGCAGAGTAGGTAGTGTGGGGGTGAGGAAGTGTGGGGGTGGGGAGTGTGAGCAGAGTAGGTAGTGTGGGGGTGAGGAAGTGTGGGGATGGGGAGTGTGAGCAGTGTAGAGTGTGGGGATGGGGAGTGTGAGCAGAGTAGGTAGTGGGGGGGTGAGGAAGTGTGGGGGTGGGGAGTGTGAGTAGAGTAGGTAGTGTGGGGGTGAAGAAGTGTGGGGATGGGGAGTGTGAGCAGAGTAGTGAGTGCGGGGATGGGGAGTGTGAGCAGAGTAGGGAGTGTGGGGGTGGGCAGTGTGAGCAGAGTAGGGAGTGTGGGGGTGGGGAGTGTGACCAGCGTAGTGAGTGTGGGGGTGGGGAGTGTGAGCAGAGTAGGGAGTGTGGGGGTGGGGAGTGTGACCAGCGTAGTGAGTGTTGGGGTGGGGAGTGTGAGCAGAGTAGGGAGTGTTGGGTGGGGAGTGTGACCAGCGTAGTGAGTGTGTGGGTGGGGAGTGTGAGCAGAGTAGGGAGTGTGGGGGTGGGGAGTGTGACCAGCGTAGGGAGTGTGCGGGTGGGAAGTGTGAGCAGAGTAGGGAGTTTGGGGGGGGTGGGGAGTGTGAGGAGAGTAGGGAGTGGGTGTTGTGAGTGTGAGCAGAGTAGGAAGGGTGGGGAGTGTGAGCAGCGTTGGGAGTGGGGGTAGTGAGTGTGAGCAGAGTAGGAAGGGGGGAATGTGAGCAGAGTAGGGAGTGGGTGTTGTGAGTGTGAGCAGAGTAGGAAGGGTGGGGAGTGTGAGAAGCGTTGAGAGTGGGGGTAGTGAGTGTGAGCAGAGTAGGAAGGGGAGAATGTGAGCAGCGTTGGGAGTGGGGGTAGTGAGTGTGAGCAGAGAAGGAAGGGTGGGTAGTGTGAGCAGCCTTGGGAGTGGGGGTAGTGAGTGTGAGCAGAGTAGGAAGGGGGGAATGTGAGCAGAGTAGGGAGTGGGTGTTGTGAGTGTGAGCAGAGTAGGAAGGGTGGGGAGTGTGAGAAGCGTTGAGAGTGGGGGTAGTGAGTGTGAGCAGAGTAGGAAGGGGAGAATGTGAGCAGCGTTGGGAGTGGGGGTAGTGAGTGTGAGCAGAGAAGGAAGGGTGGGTAGTGTGAGCAGCCTTGGGAGTGGGGGTAGTGAGTGTGAGCAGAGTAGGAAGGGGGGAATGTGAGCAGCGTTGGGAGTGGGGGTAGTGAGTATGAGCAGAGTAGGAAGGGTGGGGAGTGTGAGCAGCATTGGGAGTGGGGGTAGTAAGTGTGAGCAGAGTAGGAAGGGTGGGGAGTGTGAGCAGCGTTGGGAATGGAGGTAGTGAGTGTGAGCAGAGTAGGAAGGGTGGAAAGTGTGAGCAGCCTTGGGAATGAGGGTGGGGAGTGTGAGCAGAGTAGGGAGTGTGGGGGTGGGGAGTGTGACCAGCGTAATGAGTGTGTGGGTGGGGAGTGTGAGCCGAGTAGGGAGTATGGGGTGGAGTGTGAGCAGAGTGGGAAGTGTGGGGAGTGTGAGCAGAGTAGGGAGTGTGGGGGTGGGAAGTGTGAGCAGAGTAGGGAGTGTGGGGGGGAGTGTGAGCAGAGTAGGGAGTGGGTGTTGTGAGTGTGAGCAGCGTTGGGAGTGGGGGTAGTGAGTGTGAGCAGAGTAGGAAGGGTGGGGAGTGTGAGCAGAGTAGGGAGTGGGTGTTGTGAGTGTGAGTAGCGTGGGAAGGGTGGGGAGTGTGAGCAGCGTTGGGAGTGGGGGTAGTGAGTGTGAGCAGAGTAGGGAGTGTTGGGAGGGTGGGCAATGTGAGCAGAGTTGGGTGTGTGTGGGGGTGAGTGTGAGAGGAGTAGCGAGGGGGGGGGAAAGAGTGTGAGCAGAGTAGTGCCATTGGAACATACAATGCCATTGTGCCCTCAATCCCAAACCTTCTAAATTGAATTTGCCTCTATAAATCATTCCAATTATTTATCTTACTCTGCATATTTGTATAATTGAGTCCCACGTGTTAACCTTTCCTTCAGCACAAATACCTACTCATTTGTATTTAATGTCTGTGTCCTGGTTTAATTCATTTATATCCTTTAGTTTTCCCCTTGCCTGAAGCACACAATCTTTCTGTTAATCCTGTTGCACTGTGTTCTTCTGTTTCATTTTGTTTTAGTTTCTTGTTTATCGTTTCCACCTGAGCTCTTCCTCCCCCACCCACCTCCATCTCCATCCATTTACCAGTTTCAAGTCCTTGTCATCATCCTATTCATTCTTTCCATTCGGGCCCTGTTCATTGCCTGATTTGAAGCCCACCCCAACAGTACTTCCTTCCTGTTCCAATATTGGCACCAGTGTCGCATGAAATAGAATCTATCTTTCCTGCACCATTCTTTCAGCCACCTGTTCGCCTTCCTAATATGCTTAGCTCAACATCCGTTTGCCTATGGCTGGGTAATAATGCAGAAATTGATTCATGAGGTTCCTGCTTTTTTAAAAATTTAGCTTCTAGCCTCTGTTACTTACTGTCTGAATAGACCATCAGGCCATAAGATATAGGAGCAGAATTAGGCCATTCTGCCCATCTAATCTGCTCCACCATTCGATCATACCTGATATGTTTCTCATCCCTATTCTCCTGCCTTCTCCTCATGACCCGTGATCCCCTTATTAATCAAGAACCTATCTATCTCTGTCTTAAAGACACTCAGTGACTTGGGCTCCATATCCTTCTGCGGCAATGAGTTCCGCAGATTCACCCCCCTCTGGTTGAAGAAATTCCTCATCTCAGTTTGAAAGGATCCTTCCTTCAGTCTGAGGTTGTGCCCTCAGGTTCTATTCTCTCCTACTAGTGGAAACGTCTTCTCCACGTCCACTCTATCCAGGCCTCTCAGTATTCTCTAAGTTTGAATGAGATCCCCCCTCATTCTTTTAAACTCCATCGAGTACAGACCCAGAGTCCTCAACCACTCCTCATATGACAAGCCTTTCATTCCCTCTTGCGAACCTCCTCTGGACCCCCTCCAAGGCCAGCACATCCTTCACAAAACTGCTCACAATATTCCAAGTAAGACCTCTTACGCAAGCTTTCCAATGTTATTGGTTCCAACATGAACCACAATGATTGGATGCTTCCTCTTCTTTGAAGTTAATTCGAGATGTCCTACAATCTGGCACCAGGTAGATAACAAACCACTCGGGACTCTTCATCCTGGTTAAAAGGCTGCTATCTGTCCCCTAATTATTGAATCCCATACATCCTTCATCTGCATCCCATTAACAGGATGCAAATTAGGTTCATGCTAGCCTTTGGCATTTTCTCACTCACCATGGCTGGCACCAGTGGAAGACCCCACTATCAAGTCACGCTGGTGTGAAACCAATTTGTGGTCCTCCTGCCTTATTCCCCCACCATGCCCACTATTGAAAATGGCGGTGTGGGGCTTGAGAGAATTCCACACTCTGTGTCATGATTAGAGGTTTTCTTGTTAATGACTCAGCGAATGGGGGCAGCAGATATACAAGCTCATAGATCTACTCGGAATATCGGGGGAAGAGGATGATACAGGATCTCAATAGTTTTGCTCATGGTCATGGGGAAGGGGGGAACATGGGGCAGGGCGGGGTATCAGGATGTGCCTATTTATCACTAACACACTGTTCTGCCAAAAAAGACAGTTCAAGACTTCCTGGAGACATCCATGATCAAATCACTGGCACATTAATGACTTTGTCATCATCTAATCCCAAGATCAAAAGGATGCCTTCATCACCAACATGATGACCTGTGCAGGAGACTCCATCAAACACCACCAGAAGCAGCGGACGATGAAGAAACAGTTCAGAAAAAAGATCATTGTCAACAGCATCAAGAGCTAAGCATGCCAGTGAACTTTCAACAATGGCTTCTCCAAAGTGTCCATTCGAATAGAGTGGAGGAAAACTAGGAAGAGCTGAAGACATTCATCATCTCAAGCTGTGAAGAAATCACCAATTGCAAGGCCAGGAAACACTAAGACTGGTTCGACAAATACAACCACACCATGCAAGACCTCATCTAAAAGAGAAAAGCTCCCCGTACCTGGCAAAATGACAAAGCCATCAAGGCAAAGAGGTGACCAGTAAGATTACATGGAGATACAAAGAAAAACTAGAGCTATTAAGTACCAATGGTGGACTGAGAAGGCTAAGGAGCTGCAACTCCTCTCTGGCCAGCTCGACACTTGGGGTTTCTCCAGTGTCACCAAGGCAATATACGGACCCAACACCCTAAGCCTCAAACAGATGTAGAATAAGGACGGAAACCCTTTGAGAGACAGAGAAAGCATTGGCCTTCGATGGAAAGAACACTTCAAAAAAATTCCTAAACTGTGATACAATCGTAGGTGAGGATATGTTTGAGGAAATCCCTCAAAAATGATCTTGACTCTCACAAAGAGGGGATGTAGTCGAAGCCACCATTAAACAGATGAAGAATGAAAAAGCCACAGGAGTGGACTGGATTCCAGTGGAGATTTTCAAAATTGGAGGAGAAGAGATGACCTGTCATCTCCATCAGCTGTTGCTGAAAATCTGTGACAGAGATGAAATTCCTGCCAATTTCAGGGATGCTGTCATCGCCACCATCTTTAAGAAAGGAGACAAAGCGGACTGTGGGAATTACCAAGGAATCTCCCAATTCTCCATTGGCGAGAGGGTCATCACCTGAATCTTTGCGAGCCACCTTCTCCCAGACATCCTTCTGGAAAGCCAGTGTGGCTTCCGACCAAATCGTGGAACAACGGATATGATTTTCACTGCTCGGCAACTTCAAGAGAAATGCCAGGAGTAATATCACGCATTTTGCATAACTTTCATAAATCTGCAAAGGCTTTTGACTTAATCAATCAGGAAGTGTTATGGAAGACTCTGTCAAGGGCCAGTTGTCCAGTGAAATACATCAATTTCCTCTGACTCCTCTATGAGAAGACATTGGAACAGTCCTCACTGACAGAATAAGATGGAAAACCTGGTCAAGAATGGAGTCAAGCTGGGATATGTCATTGCCATCATCCATCACCTTGTCAAGAACAAACTTCCCAGTGGAGTGGACATTGTGCAGATGGATGGAAAAGTTTCAACCTCAACCAAAAAGAAAACAATACTGACATCACTCGTGGAACTTCAATATGAGATGACATCGCTATCTCCACTCCTACAGAAGAAAATCTCCAAGCCATGCTTGACACCTTCGCAGTAGAATACCGAAGAATCAGTCTCAGCAATTACCACAAGACTCAAGTCTTTTACCAATCTGCCCCAGGGCAAGATCCAGTTTCTCCCTCCATCAAGATCAACGAAGAAACCCGACCAGACGTGGAACATTGCCCCTACCTCCGGAGCCACCTCTCATCTAAGGCTGACAATGATGCGGAGATCTTCTTTTGGAAGCCTAAGGATGAGATTCTTTGACCACTGCAACATCCGTGCTGACCCCAAGATTCTCATGCACAAGGCAGTCATCCATCCAATGCTTCTATATGGTTCAGAAACTTGGACTACGTATAAATGCCTCCTCAAGTCCCTGGAGACGTACCATCAATGCTGTCTGAGATGGGTTCTCTGCATCAGCTGGGAGGACAGGTGTACTAATATCAACGTCCTTGAAGGAGCCAAGAGCACCAGCATCGAGGCTGTGATCATCGGAACCAACTCTGCTAGGCCGGCCGTATGCTCACGCTGTCAGAGACCCGACTGCCAAAGCAAATCTTCTTTGCCCAGCTCAAGGAAGACTCCTGAACAAGAGGAGCACAAAGGAAGTGTTTCAAAGTCACCCCGAAGGCTTACCTCAAGAAATGCATAGACATTAGTGCCGGGAGACCCTTGCTCAGAAGACACCCACTTGGAGGAACCTCTTGGTTTAAGAGACAAAATGCTTCAAAGACACCCAACAGCAAGAGGAGGCCCAGAATAGGAGCCTGAGAAAGGAAAATCAGTGATCTAGAGTTAGAGTCCAAGACCGATCCCACCTCCCAGAAACACCTCCCAAGCGTGCGGTCAAAGATGCGGCCCTAGGATTGGGTTCATCAGCCACTTAGGGACCCACAGAACCATGACCAATAACTCAGAGATTCTTATGTGGACAATCTACTGTCCGCAAGTGATCACCAAAGAAACTTTATCTGCTTACTGGTTGGAGGGAGGGTTGTCCAATCTTTAAATTATCATGATTTTCAACTCTGTCATTAGTCCTTTTAAATATTATTACTGGGTAGTTTATGCTGCTGTTGGCATTTTGTTGATAGTGTGACCCCCCCCCCCCCCCCCCCCCCCACCTCCCCCACAAGACACAGCCTCTCTGCAGAAGCCCAGAGAGCCAGTACCAATGGTCCAAAGAGGGGGCTACATGCAGGGAAGGCAGCTTCTGCAACTGCAACTGTCGCATTCAATTGTTTGATGTTTTTATTTCACGTATTTCAGCATCAACAGTAATTTGCTTTGCTTCTAGGAAACATTTCCCTTTTCTGAAGAAAATCAATTGCATAAAATCAATTGAAGATGGGAAGAAAATATTGCACAGATATATAACATGAAACCAGATGTCCAGAAGTCTGATACGGCTTAATTGGATCTGAAAATTGTAAGAATTAAATACATATAATCTGATAGCCATTACAGAGAGCTGGTTGAAAGGTGACCTCGGCTGAAATCTGAATATTGAGGGAATATGATATATTGGAATGACAGGATGTAGGAAATAGTGTTAGGGTACCTTTGTTCATTCAGGATGACATTAGTTTAGTACCGAGAGATGGCCTTAGCTTGAAATAGCAAGGTGTCGAATCAGTTTGGGTGGAGATAAGAAATAGTAAAGGTAAGAGGCCGCTTCTACACTGTGGGATAGAGGATACAGGAAGAAATAAATGGGACGTGTAAGAAAGGTACAGCAATAATCATGGGTGACTTTAATCTACATGTAGATTGGGTAAATCAAACTGGCAAAGGCAGTCTGGAAAATGGGTTCATAGAGCGTTTTGGGGGAACATTTCATACAGCAGTAGGTTCTACAGTCAACTGGACAGCAAGCTATCCTAGACCTGGTAATGCAAAGTGAGTCAATAACCTCAGGGGAAAGGAGACTCCAGATGATAATGATTTCAACATGTTAGGATTTCATGTTCTGCTTGAAAGGGAGACGTGTGGATCCATGACTTTAACCTAAAAAAGGTAACTGAGGGTACGAAGACAGAGCTGTGTCATCTCCATAAGACACGATGTGGAGATGCCGCCGTTGGACTGGGGTGAGCACAGTAAGAAGTCTTACAACACCAGGTTAAAGTCCAACAGGTTTGTTTCAAATCACTAGCTTTCGGACACTGCTCCTTCCTCAGGTGAATGAAGAGGTAGGTTCCAGAAACAACGTCAAAGATGCAAGACAATACTTTGAATGCAAGCATTTGAAGGCAATTAAGTCTTTACAGATCCAGAGAGAGGGGTAACCCTAGGTTAAAGAGGTGTGAATTGCCTCAAGCCAGGACAGTTGGTAGAATTTTGCAAGCCCAGGGCAGATGGTGGGGGGGTGAATGTAATACAACATGAATCCAAGGAACCTACCTCTTCATTCACCTGAGGAAGGAGCAGTGCTCCGAAAGCTAGTGATTTGAAACAAACCTGTTGGACTTTAACCTGGTGTTGTAAGACTTCTTACTGTCCATATGACATGGAAGAGATCATCAACTGTGTAAATAAAATCTTACTTTCTGGTTATTTAAAACTGAACTTTGTTTAACCAAAAAACATGGCTGCTGTAGGTCACACGATTTGCCAGTTGGTTACTGTTCTGAAACATCCAACAGTAATTACAGGACAAAACTCAACCTTCATCTCACACCTATCATTGTGTGGACCCATTACAATCAACTAAACATTTGAGCAACAGATGGAGTCTCTTCCCAGCCTGGAACTATAACAGAGATACATCAAAACTGATTATACCTGTGGATACGCTAATAGCCACCATCTATCTCCTAAAGTGAACGATGGATTTTGATCAGAGACACAGAAACTGATTGAACCTGAAACTGACTCATCAATGGGCAACACCACATGACTTAAATTCATTTGGCCTTGGGAAAGTTTTAATGTTACATTCCTGGATTCCAAAGTCAGTCTGCTTTTTAATATACAGCCTCTCAACACCAAACCAGGACTCCAGGCTGACAACAAAGCTTGCCTCAATTCTAAACCTCCTCAAAGCCTGGTTCTCTGGAAGATTCCTGGAATCATCTGTCGAGCTTTATACTGTATGCTTTGCATCATTACCAACCTTGAAGGAATTTGGCAACTCCTTTTTTCAGCTAACTGAACTCACCAATCTTTAACTCCTACGTGAAAGAACCACCATTGGACTCTGATATTCACGTGAATTAATATCAATATCTTTGGGGTTTTTTTGTTTTAAGCTATATCTAGTTCTAAAACTCTTTTCTTTACTATTCCTTCTTATGTGCTTTTGTGTGTAAATGTGGTCGTAATGACAACCCCCTGGGTTTGAATGTATGAATAAACAATACTTCTGATTGAACCCTAAAGAGAGTTTTCTGCGGGTCACTTTAAAATTGACTTCACAAATAAAGGGTTTGGGGAAACACGCAATAGCCTATTTCAAAAATTAATCCCCCTCAGTTTACAGATAGATAGCAAGAAAAATAACAGCTGGTGAAGGTGAACTGGAAACTAGGTTAAAAGTTAGGAGAGCAGAGTTGCAATGGCATATGCTTAAGGAGATATTTAATTAATCTCAGCAGAGAATTATTGCAGCAAGCAAAAAAAGGCTCTTGAAATGAAAATCACTTATTGTCACAAGTAGGCTTCAATGAAATTACTGTGAAAGGCCTCTAGTCGTCACATTCCGGCGCCTGGTACGGGAATTGAACTGTGCTGCTGACCTGCCTTGGTCTGCTTTAAAAGCCAGTGATTTAGCCCAGTGTACTAAACCAGCTCTTTGAGAAAAATGCATCATCTGTGGTTAAATAAGGAAGGTAAGGATAGTATTACATTAAAGGAAACACTGTACAAATCTGCAAAGGTTTGTGGTAGCTTAGTGGATTGGACAGACTTACCAGAAAAGAATGACTAAAAGGACAGTAAAGAGGCAGGATGTAGAATATGAGAGAAAGCTAGCTACTAAAATAAAAACAGATAGTAAGAGTTTATACAAGTATTTAATTAGGAAACAAGTAATTAAAGTGAGTGTTGGTCCTCGGGGAATCGATAATGGAAAACAAAGAAATGGCAGAGGTGTTGAACATGGATTTTGTGTCTGTCTTCATAGTAGAAGACTGAGAAAACGTTCCAAAGATACTTGATAATCAAGAGGTGAAAGGGAGGAAGGAGCTTAAAACAGTCACAAGCACCATGGAAAAATACTGGGGAAACTATTAGATCCAAAGGTTGATAAATTTCCAGGTCCCTGTGGCCTGCATCCCAGGATCTTGAAAGAAATGGCAGCACTGATAGTGGATGCCTTGGATGTAATTGTCCAAAATTCCTTAAATTCTGGACTGGTCCCAGCGGATTGATAAATAGCTAATGTAACAATTTTATTCAAGAAAGGTGGGAGGCAGAAAACAGGAAACTATAGAATCATTGATATTTTACAGCACAGAAAGAGGCCCTTCAACCCATTGTTTCCGCACCGGCCATCAAGCACCTATTTACTCTAATCCCATTTTCCAGCACTTGCTCCATAGGTAGTTAGCCATAAATCTGTCATCGGAAAAGTGCTGGAATTCATTATTAAGAAAGTTACTTAGAAAATCACAATATGATCAGGCAGAGTCAATATGGCTTTGTCAAAGAATATTGGGCCATGACTTCTACCCAGTGGTATAAAGTGATGCCCCACACCGCCCTTCCCCCCCACCACCCCCCACCCCCACCCAGAATTTGAAGAGTTTAAAGCTCTGGAAAATTTTTGCTCTGGAATGTTTGGTTGAAGTCTCCGCTGGCCGGAGCTGTTTGGGGCCTGCAGCGAAAGAGTCCCTGCAGAACCCAGCGAAGGTCAGCTCTGGTGAACACAGAGAGGCCACCTGCCTGCTTTATTTTCCTACACTAGCTGCCGTAAGGCAGGTAGCTTTAATAGGCCCAATAAAATTGACAAGCCAGTACGGGAAGAGGGTAAGTGCATGGGATTTGGCTGGTCGGGAGGGTTCTATCAGATTGGGTTGGGGGAGGGTTGTCAGGTCAGGTGAGAGATGTTGTGTCGAAGGGGGGTGTTGGATTGGGGGAGACTGGTCCGGGGGGGGGGGGGGTTGGGGAGTTCAGGTCGGGGTCTTAGAGTTGGGCCCCAGGGTCTGGGGGGTGGGGGGGGGGGGGGGGGGGGAAGAGAGGGAGGAATCCTGTGCAGCTGCAGATCGAAGGGGGAAGGAATACCCTGAGGGGGGGGGGGGCATAATCAGTCAGGGGGTGGGGGTTCTGGGGTGTGGGGATGTCCCATGTGGACTTGTTCTCCGTGTTCAAAACAGTTATGCTGAAGTTAGAAGTGGTTTTATTTTTTCTAACTCTTTCAGAGAAACTATTGTGTAACACTGGTAGAACCATCCAAAGTTAGCGATTCAATCACTTTGTTGATTGGCTCCCAGCACAGCGCAATTGTCCAGGGGAAGTTAGCCCTTCTGGAAAATTATCATATTAACTCTTACCTTAAAACTTCTGAAAGGGATACTGCAGCATACCTTCGGGGGACCCTCCAAATCTAATGCTGGTAAGCCAGGAAGTTATGAGTCACCATGTTTAACTAATCCATTAGAGCTTTTAGACAAAGGGTGAAATTTTATGCCACCTCCCACTGGTAGGATTTTTCGGTCCCACCGAAGTCAAAGGATGTTTGAATGGCTCACTGCCTTTTACACCCCTGCTGTGATGAGGCCATAAAATTTCGCTCAAAGTAACATTCGGGTGGATAAAGGAGAACCAGCAGATATGGTGCATTCAAATTTCTAAAAATGTGATAAGGGGCGGCGTGAATCCTGCCCCGCCGCTCCAACGCCAGCTGACGTATTCTCCGGCGTCGGTTTTCGGGCGGGGGCAGGGATCACGCCGCGCCGGTCGGGGGCCGTTGGCAGTGGCCTCCCCCGGAAATTCTCTGGGCCCCAATGGGCTGAGCGGCCATCCGTTTTCGACCAGTCCCGCCGGCATGAAATGGACATGGTCCCACACGGCGGGACTTGGCTGGTAGGCTGGCTGGTGTGGTCTTCGGGGGGGCACAGGGGGGATCCGGCCCCGGGGAGGGGACCCGCACGGTGGCCTGGCCCGCGATCGGGGCCCACCAATCTGCAGGCAGGCCTGTGCCGTGAGGGCACTCCTTCCTTCCGTGCCGTCCATGGCAGAGCCCTACAGAGGCCGGTGCAGAACAAAGGAGTGCCCTCACCACCTATGCATGTGCAAGAATACGCCGACTGGTCTGCGCATGTGCGGAACCACGCCGGTGGTTCTGCGCATGCGCTAACTCGCGCTGGGCCTTCGGCGCCGGTTGGCACGGCGCCAACCCCTCTGGCGCCAGCCTAGCCCCCAGGAGTGCTGAGCATTCCACAACTTCCTGTTGGCACGATGCCGGAGCGGTTCGCGCCATTCTTGGCACCGGTGTAGGACCAATTCGCTGATTGTGGGAGAATCCCGCCCAAGGTACAGCAATACAAGTTACAACATAAGAACACATGTTGTAGATTGCAACATATTAGCATGGGCAAAAGAGTGGTCAGCTAACAGGAAGTAGAAAATAGGAATAAACGGGTCTTTTTTGTATTGGCAAGCTGTAACCCGTGGAGTGCCACAGGACCTGGACTGATTCCTCAATCTTTTACAATCTACGTCAATGATTTGGATGAAGGGAACAAATGTATGGTAGCTAAACTTTTTTTTTTTAAATTTAGAGTACCCAATTCATTTTTCCAATTAAGGGGCAATTTAGCGTGTTCAATCCACCTACCCTTGCACATGTTTTGGGTTGTGGGGGCGAAACCCACGCAAACACGGGGAGAATGTGCAAACTCCACACGGACAGTGACCCAGAGTCGGGATCGAACCTGGGACCTCAGCGCCGTGAGACTGCAATGCTACCACTGGGCCACCGTGCTGCACTGGTAGCTAAACTTGTGGATGATACTAAAATAGTGAGGTAAGTAAGTTGTCAAGAGGAGAAATACATACCGGTTAAGTGAGTGGACAAACATTTGGCAGATGGAGCATAAAGGGGCGGGTTTAGCACAGTGGGCTAAATATCTGGCTTGCAATGCAAAACAATGCCAGCAGCGCGGGTTCAATTCCTGAAAAGGACTCCCCGAACAGGTACCGGAATGTGGCGACTAGGGACTTTACACAGGAACTTCATTGAAGTCTACTTGTGACAATAATTGATTATTATTATAATATGGGTAAATGTGAAATTGTTCAGAAAAAATAGAATAGTACACTACTTAAATGAAGAATGATTACAGATCTCGTGGTACAGAAAGATCTCGGTGTCCTGATCCATGAGTCACATAACGTTATGTAACGTTAGTATGCAAATGAATATTGACATTTATTGTCAGAAGAATGGAATATAAAACTGGGAGGTTTTACTGCAATGTGCAGAGCCTTGCTTAGACCACATCTGGAGTGCTATGCACAGTTGTGGTCTACTTATTTGAACAAAGCGATAATTGCTTTAGAAGCAGTTCAAAAAATGTTCCCTCAATTCACTCCTTGCTTGAAGGCCCTTTCCAATGAAGAAAGGTTGAACAGGTTGCGCCTATACCCATTGGAGTTCAGAAAAGTGAAAGGTGATCCTATTGAAACATAAGGGGCGGGATTCTCCCATACCCGACGGGGTGGGAAGTCCTAATGGGACGGAATGGCATGAAGCACTCTGGTGTCGCACCGCCCCAAAGGTGCGGAATCCTCCGTACCTTCAGGGGCTAGGCCCGCCCCGGAGTGGTTGGCGCCCCGCCGGCCGGCGAGATAGGGGCTTAGTGCCACACGCGGGGGTTTTTTTTCCACATCAGCCATCGCGGAGGACCGCAGCGGCCAATGTGGTGAAGTAGAGTGCCCCCACGGCACAGGCCCGCCTACGGATCGGTGGGCCCCGACCGCGGGCCAGGCCACCATGGGGGCACCTCCCGGGGCCAGATCCCCCCGCGACCCCGCAGGAACCCCGGAGCCCACCTGCGCTGGCAGGTTCCGCCGGTAAGGGACCTACTCTGATTTACACCGGCAGGACCGGCTACAGGGGGCTGGACTTCGGCCCATCGTGTGCCGGAGAATTCGGGCGGCCCGGCACCCATTGAGTCGCGCCGGACCCCGCCATTCTCCGAGGTGGGCGGCGCAACTCACGCCGGGCCAGTTTTTGGGGGGGGGGCGGGGGAATTGTGAGGACGGGATTCACACTGACCCCCGGCGATTCTCCCACCTGGCAGGGGGGGTCAGAGAATCCCGCCCATGGTCCTGGGGGATCTTGGTAGGGTGGATAAGTGGAGGATGCTTCCTCTTATAGCGAGGAGGGGGGAGTGGGACATGAAAAATAGGGGATATTGTTTAAGACTATGAGGCTTATCTTTCAAAGCAGAGATGAAAAAAGTGTTTTCTCTTAGAGGATAGTTGACCTGTGGAATTCTCTTCCCCAAAAATAAGTGGAGGCTGGGTCTTTAAATTTATTCACGTCTGAGTTAGATAGACGTTTGATAGATAATGGAGTCAAGAGTTATGGGGTGGCGGGAAGGGGGAACTGGAAGGTGAAGCTGAGACCACAATAAGATCAGCCATGATCTTGTTGAATGGCACAGTTGGCTTGAGGGGTCAAATGGCCAACTGCTGCTCCTAAGTTCTATGTGTAAGGATCCTTCCAATTGATTCCCTTATTTCCCATTTCTTTTACTTTGCTGTTATCATTTTGATCATGTGTATTTAATGGACATATACCTTGAAGTTGAGCAGAGGAAGTGAGGAACTCGAAGGTTACAAAATTGTTCACTGTGCTATGGATGCTTGTACTTCTGAACAGAAAGACTCAGACCTTTTGGTACCCAAGAGATCAGAGAGATTTGGTTTGAGTGGTTAGCTGGTGGCCAATGAATTGGCAAAAGTTCATATTCTGCCTGCCGATAAGTGGTGATTGGGTCCTACTGGAATGGGATGGTTTTCAGAGGACGTAGGAAGTGAGCCGTAATCTGGACACTGGGAGGAGCAGCTGTGAGTGCATGTCTGTCTGTCTCGCTCTCTCCAGCCTATCTGCTGGTTTCTGAACTTGCAGAGAACCTGGATGAATCTATGGTGAAAACCATTACAGACTGAAAACAAAACCTCCAACTGAAGGCCTAGATTGAAGATAAGTGTTCTGGAAGGGTCCATCTGAACCAAAGACTTTTACTGTCATTATTTTGCACCCCTCTTTCCCTTCTGTGCTTGTGTGCAAGTAAAGGGTGGGGCGAGTTAAAGGGGGATAGTTAGGAATTAGATAATAGTTCACCAGTTGTTTTTGCTGCATATTTAATTATAGTTATTGTTATTAATAAAAATCAATTGTGTTTAAATTTACAAACCTGGTGACTGTAGTTATTGGGCAGCCATAGACCAAAGATCTTGGGTGTAAGACTTATTGTTAATTTCAATTGCGTTGCGACTCCATTGACTGCACACTAGCCCAGGGTATCGTAACATATGTTCCCACGTATTCAACCAGCCCGTGTTTGCAAACCTCAGAACATAGTTCCACAATTGGACAACACTTATTCAACAATCCTGATTGTGTTAAGAATTACACTAACAACCAGTTTAAGATTGACTATTGGGCTCACAATGTGGTTCACTTATGCCTGTGAGAAGCTACATATATTCACACAATAGGTCTGTCCTTTGCAGGCAGAAAGAACATGTCCTCAGTGCACTTTTTGAATTAAATAAAAGCTTGGGGGATAGCCATTCCCTGGTTCATTTCGAATGGCAATGTCTTGATCAATCAGGGTTTATCTGCCTGGTTTGATTTTAAACAAGAACTTGGAACTTGTTCCCTGTGCATTCTCCATGGCAATACCTCTGTCAATCAGAGTCCACTTGCCAACTAATCAGCACCCTCTTCTCATGCAGTATAAATTGTTGTTCCCTTTGAGATTTGATATTCTTACAAATCTTGTTGAGTCCAAGACGAGAAGCTTTACAGCATGGAATTAGATTGTGATAAAGTACTGCAAAGCATTATCTGTGTTATTTTGAATTGTAAGCAAATGTTAGCATCAAAACCTATGCATCTCTTTACATTAAAATGCTGAGTGGAGTCCATTTGTATTGTTGTGATTTTTCTCTTTTCCTCAAAATAACTGGAGGAGTCTCAAGTACAGAATGATCATTTATTGACCAACACATTGGGAGAGCCTAGCTTCAGAAATAGATGTCTGGAGCTGACTCTGCCAGCATACAAAATCAGGTGACATTTGTACAGAATATGGTTTTGTATGTCATGTTTGTAAAGATATTGTTTACATTAGATCATGTCTGTTTTACATTTTACATCAAACAAGTTATGTGGACCCAGGCAGAATGTTATCTATCTTTAAATTCTCTATGGATCCCTCTCTAACCTTCCTTCTTGGTGCCAGACCCGTTAGGTGTGTCTGGTCCTTACGTCAAGTTAGAAAAGCATGTTTGTTAACTTTTTGTGCTGACTGTTGTCAATTGTGTCTTGGAACAAGCTTTAAGGTCACTGAAACTGGAACATGCTTGACTCTTATACCGACTGCTGTAAATGATGCCACCTCAGCTCTTAGTTGACACCATTATGAAAATTGCTTTAGTACACTGTACTACACCACAAAATCCTTTACAAAAAGTTATATCTGTCCTAATAGATTATTGTTGACACCATTCATTGAAATCCCTCTGATGGTGCAGTTAGCAGGTGTACAAACTAGGATTAATTTATTGTTTCTTTTACAGAAAAGACTTTGCAAAAATATGAAGAATTAGTGTGCACTAACTGTACAAACTTTATTATGTATTTAAATGTTTTTATTTTGGTGCCTGCATGGTGGATATTTACTCATTTCTGCTTTTTATTTTACAGTTTTCATCCATCGGAAATGCCACTAATGTATTGCTGGGGGTATGGAAGGGGTGAGTTGACATGTATGTAATCAATGAGTTATCTGCAACAACATTCTGTTAAAGAAATGGTACAAATTAAGGTTGCTTGATTATGAATGAATTTGGCAAAATGACCGAGGTAAATTCTTCACCTGATTTATTGGGTTATTTACTTTATTCTTTCACAGCATGTGGGTGTGGGTGACTCGGTCATCATTTATTGCCCACTCCTCATTGTCCTTGAGAAGGTGGTGGTGAGCTGCTTTCTTCAACTGCTGCAGTCCATGTGGTTCTGGGTTCACCCACAGTGCTGTTAGCGAGTTCTAGGATTTTCACCCAACAGCAGTGAAGGAACAGCAATATATTTTTTCGTAATTATAGAATTTACAGTGCAGAAGGAGGCCATTCGACCCATCAAGTCTGCACCGGCTCTTGGAAAGAGCACCTTACCCAAGGTCAACACCTCCACCCTATCCCCATAACCCAGTAACCCCGCCCAACACTAAGGGCAATTTTGAACACGAAGGGCAATTTATTATGGCCAATCCACCTAACCTGCATATCTTTGAGCTGTGGGAGGAAACCGGAGCACCCGGAGGAAACCCACACACACACGGGGCCTCACGGTAGCATGGTGGTTAGCATCAATGCTTCACAGTTCCAGGGTCCCAGGTTCGATTCCCGGCTGGGTCACTGTCTGTGTGGAGTCTGCCGTCCTCCCCGTGTGTGCGTGGGTTTCCTCCGGGTGCTCCGGTTTCCTCCCACAGTCCAAAGATGTGCGGGTTAGGTGGATTGGCCATGCGAAATTGCCCGTAGTGTAAGGTTAATGGGGGGATTGTTGGGTTACGGGTATACGGGTTACGTGGGTTTAAGTGGGGTGATCATTGCTCGGCACAACATCGAGGGCCGAAGGGCCTGTTCTGTGCTGTACTGTTCTATGTTCTATGATGTGCAGACTCCGCACAGGCAGTGACCCAAGCCGGAATCGAACCTGGGACCCTGGAGCTGTGAAGCAATTGGGCTATCCACAATGCTACCGTGCTGCCCTGTCCAAGTCAGGATGGTGAGAGGCTTGGAGGGAACGTGTAGGTGGTGGTATCCCCATGCATTTGCTGCCCTCAACTTTCTTGGTGGTAGTGGCCATGGGTTTGGAAGGTGTTGTTGACGGAGCTTTGGTGAGTTGCTGCAATCTTGCAGATGGTGCACACAGCTGTCAGTCTCCGCCAGCAATGGCAGGGGTGAATGTTTAAGATGGTGGATAGGGTGCCAATCACGCTTGCTGCTTTGTCCTCGATGGTGTCCAGCTTCTTGAATGTTCAAGTTGCATTCATCCAGACAAGGAGACAGTCTTCCCTCACACTCCCGATTTGTGCCTTTTAGGTGGTGGACAGGCTTTGGGAGTCAGGAGGTGAGTTCCTCTCTGCAGAATTTCCAGTCTACATTTGTTCTTGTAGCCACAGTATTTATATGGCTCATCCAGATCAATTCTGGACAGCGGTAATCCCCAAGATATTGATAGTGGAGGATTTAGCGATGGTAATTCCATTGTAAGTCGATTCTCTCTTGTTTGAGATGGTCATAGCCTGGCATGAATGTGGTGTGAATGTTACTGGCTACAAACCTGAATGCTGTCCAGGATTTGTTACATAGAGACACGGACTGCTTCAGCATCTGAGAAGTTGTGAATGGTGCTGAACATTGTGCAACCATCAGTGAACATCCCCACTTGTGATCTTACGGTGGTTGGGATCCTCATGCCCTTCTGATGTCCTGGGACTGAGATGATTAACTTCCAACAACCACAAACATCTTCCTTTCTGAAAGGTTTGACCCCTACAAGTGGAGAGTTTCCTCAGATTCCCACTGACTTCAGTTATGTGAAGGCTCCTGGATGGCACACTCGGTTAAATGACGTCAAGGCAGTAACTCTAACCTCATTTTTTTAGTTCAGCTTTTTGCCCATATTTGTGCCAAGTCTGTAATAAGATCAGGAAATAAATGGCCCTGGGGGAACCCAAACTGGGCATCGGTGAGCAGGTTATTGTTGAGTAATTGAATACCAAATTATAAATGTGGAAGTTCGGAAGAAAACACATCCGATAACAAGTCTGATCTTTACCAATTAGATAGACATAGTATTGATCATGTTGGGCTGAATGAACATTTCTGATCTGAAAAATTTGAGATGACCACCTTAATTCAGTGGATTGCACTTCTACTTCTGAGTCAGAAGGTTGCAGGTTCAAACCCTAATCCAGAGATTTGAGCACATAATCTCAGTATATCACTGAATGAGTGCTGCACTGCTGGTGGCAGTCTTTCTGATGAGCCATTGAACTGAGACACCTTACAGGTGAATATTAAAGATCTCACGGTTCCATTCAAATAAGAGGAAAGATTTTCTCCTGGTGATCCTGCCAACATTTGTCCCTCAATCAACATCCAAAGTTATTTATCTCAACATTGTTTGTGGGATCTTGCTCTTCATAAATTGACTGTCATGGTTTTAACATTATAAGAACATAGGAACTAGGAGCAGGAATAGGCCATCTGCCCCTTCGAGCCTACTTCATCATTTAATGAGATCTTGGCTGATCTTTTGTGGACTCAGCTCCACTTTCCCGCCCGGTCACCATAACCCTTTATTCCTATATTCTTCCAAAAACTATCTAACTTTACCTTGAAAACATTTAATGAAGGAGCCTCAACTGCTTCACTGGGCAGGGAATTCCATAGATTCACAACCCTTTGGGTGAAGACGTTCCTCATAAACTCAGTCCTAAATCTACGTCCCCTTATTTTGAGGCTATGCCCCCTAGTTCTGTTTTCACCCGCCAGTGGAAACAACCTGCCTGCATCTATCCTATCTATTCCCTTCATAATTTTATATGTTTCTATAAGATCCCCCTGCATCCTTCTAAATTCCAAAGAGTACAGTCCCAGTCTATTCGACCTCTCCTCGTAATCCAACCCCCTCAGCTCTGGGATTAACCAAGTGAATCTCCTCTGCACACCCTCCAGCGCCAGTACATCCTTTATCGGGTAAGGAGACCAAAACTGAACACAATACTCCAGGTGTGGCCTCACTAACACCGTACACCATTGCAGCATAACCTCCCTAGTCTTAAACTCCATCCCTCTAGCAATGAAGGACAAAACTCCATTTGCCTTCTTAATCACCTGGTGCGCCTGTAAACAAACTTTTTGTGACTCATACACTAGGATACCCAGGTCCCTTTGCACAGCAGCATGCTTTAATATTTTATCATTTAAATAATATCAATTTTGCTGTTATTACTACCAAAATGGATAACCTCACATTTGTCAACGATGTATTCCATCAATCAGACCCTAGCTCATTCACTTAAGTTATCAAATCCCTCTGCAGACTTCCAGTATCCTCTGCACTTTTTGCTTTACCACTCATCTTAGTGTCGTCTGCAAACTTGGACACATTGCACTTGGTCCCCAACTCCAAATCATCTATGTAAATTGCAAACAATTGTTGGCCCAACACTGATCCCTGAGGGACACCACGAGCTACTGATTGCCAACCAGAGAAACACCCATTAATCCCCACTCTTTACTTCCCATTAATTAACTAATCCTCTATTCATGCTATTGCTTTACCCTTATCGCCATGCATCTTTATCTTGTGCAGCAACTTTTTGTGTGGCACCTTGTCAAAAGCTTTCTAGAAATCCAGATATACCACATCCATTGGGTCCCTGTTGTCCACCACACTGGTAATGTCCTCAAAAGATTCCACTACATTAATTAGGCATGACCTGCCCTTTCTGAACCCATGCTCTGTCTGTCCAATGGGACAATTTCCATCCAGATGCCTCGCTATTTCTTCCTTGATGATAAGATTCCAGCAACTTCCCGACTACCGAAGTTAAGCCTCTAATTCCCCACTTTCTGCCTACCGCCTTTTTTAAACAGTGGTGTCACGTTTGCTAATTTCCAATCTGGAGGGACCACCCCAGAGTCTAGTTAATTTTGGTAAATTATCACGAGTGCATTTGCAATTTCCCTAGCCATCTCTTTTAGTACCCTGGGATGCATTCCATCAGGGCCAGGAGACTTGTCTACCTTCAGCCCCATTAGCTTTCCCATTACTAACTCTTCAGTGATAACAATCGTCTCAAGGTCCTCACCTGTCATAGCCTCATTTCCATTAGTCACTGGCATGTTATTTGTGTCTTCCACTGTAAAGACTCACCCAAAAAACCTGTTCAGTTCCTCAGCCATTTCCTCATCTCCCATTATTAAGTCTCCCTTCTCATTCTCTAAAGGACCAATATTTACCTTAGCCACTCTTTTTTGTTTTATATATTTGTAGAAACTTTTACTATGTTTTTATATTCTGAGCACGTTTACTCTCATAATCTATCTTACTCTTCTTTATAGCTTTTTTCGTAGCTTTCTGTTGCCCCCAAGATTTCCCAATCCTCTAATCTCCCACTTATCTTTGCCACTTTGTATACTTTTTCCTTCAATTTGATACTCTCCCTTATTTCCTTAGATATCCACGGTCGATTTTCCCTCTTTCTACCATCCTTCCTTTCTGAAGGTATAAATATTTGCTGAGCACTGTGAAAAATCTTTTGGAAGGTTCTCCACTATTCCTCAACTTTTTCATCTTGGCTTATCACAGTTATTACGCTTTGAAAATTGACCCGAGGTCATGAAAGGCACTACATAAATGTAAATTATTTCTCTCTTTACGATTATACAAATTAGGAGCAGGAGTAGGCCATTCGGCCCCTTCAGCTTACTCCACCATCCAAAAAGATAATGGCTGACCTGATTGTAACCTCAACCCCACATTCCCGCCTCACCCTGATAACCTTTCACCCCCTTGTTAATCAAGAATCTATCCAGTTTGTATTAAGAATATTCAATGACTCTGCTTCCACTGCCTTTTGAGGAAGAATGTTCTGAAGGCTCATGAGCGTCTGAGAGAAATAATTTCGCCTCATCTGTCTCAAATGGATGACCCCTTTTTTTTTTTTTACAGTGACCCTGTAGTTCTAGATTCACTGACAACAAGAGGAAACATCCTCTCCGCATCCGCCCTGTCAATATTCCTCAAGATCTTGTATGTAGAAATCAAGTTGCCTCTTACTCTTCTAAACTCGAATGTATACAAGCCTCGCCTGTCCGACCTTTCTTATAAGACAACCCGCCCATTCCAGGGATTAATCTAGTAAACTTTTTCTGAGCTGCCTCCAACACATTTACATCTTTCCTTAAATAGAGATTAATACTGCACATAGTACTCCAGATGTGGGCTTATCAATGCCCTTTATAACTGAAGTATAACTTCTACTTTTGCATATAATTCCCCTCGCAAATTTCTACTAGCTTTCCTAATTATTTGCTGTACCTGCATACTAGCCTTTCGTGATTCATGCACCAGCACTCCCAGCACTGCAATCTCTCACCATTTAGAATTTTTATCTCAAATATATCTGATTGAAGAATAAAAGCTTTAGGTTGCGTAGAAAATTAATCCGATTTCTGAATATTTATTTGGTCTCTATAAATTGAACAAGTGAGTTAAATGTTTGTAGTTTTCGAAGCATTTATGGCTTCTGAGGTTGTCCACTTTGGTAGGAAAAGCGCAAACGCAGAAGGGTGAGAGTTTGCGAAGTGTTGATGTCTTAAGCGACACGGTAGCACAGTGGTTAGCTCAGTATCTTCACAGCTCCAGGGTCCTAGATTCGATTCCCGCTTTGGGTCACTGTCTGTGCGGAGTCTGCACATTCTCCCCGTGTCTGCGTGGGTTTCCTCCAGGTCTTCCGGTTTCCTTCCACAGTCCAAAGATGTGCAGGTTAGATGGATTGGCCATGCTAAATTTCTCTTAGTGTCCAAAAATGGTGGGGTTACTGGGGGTTACGGGGATAGGGTGGAGGTGTCGGCTTAGGTAGGGTTCTCTTTCCAGGCTCCAGTGCAGACTCGATGGGCTGAATGGCCTCCTTCTGCACTGTAGATTCTATGATTCTATGAAGGTTAAACAAGCAACTAAGAAGGCAAGTAATATGTTAGCCTTCATTGCAAGAGGTTTTGAGTATAGGAATAAAAAAACTCTTTGCAATTGCATCGAACCTTGGTGAGACTACACCTGGAGTGTTGTGTTCAGTTTTGGTCTCCCTACGTAAGGAAGGACACACTGGAAGAATGAGAGCTGATCTCACTGAAGCATACATTATTACAGGGCTGACAAGGTACATGCTGGAAGGGTGTTTCCCCTGGCTGGGTGGTCTAGAACCAGGCGGCACAGTCTCAGAATAAGAGGTAAGCTATTTAGGACTGAGATGAGGTTGAATTTCTTCAGTCAGAGGGTGATGAATTATTGCAATTCTTTACCCCAGCGGACTGTGGAGGTTTAGTCACTGATTATATTCAAGACAGAGATTGATAGATTTCTGGATGTTAAAGATATAAAGGGTTATGGGTATTGCAGGAAAATGGAATTGAGGTAGGGAATCAGCCATTGCCTAATTGAATGGTGTAGCAAGCTCGGGGGCTGATTGGCCTACTCCCTTGTTTCTAACTTGGCCAAAGTACTGATTGCATGTGTAGCAGTAACTGAGATTGCTAATTATTTGTTATAAGTCGTTCGAGAGACCTTATGGAAACGTCAGCTGCTTAGTGGATCACACCACGCTCACAAGAATCCCTCATAATTAAAATTGACAGCGCACTGGTGCTCAGGGCTGACTGAGTGACTTAATGAAGCGTATCAGTTCTTGCATGGTCTTGATACGTATTTCACTTTTGTCATCCAATGAAGCTACATTTTTCCCTACATCCTTTCTTTGATGTGTGCATTTTTGTTGATATTCCAAATTTAGTTTTCCCTTACCGATTCAACACTCTACTTTAAATCTCTCTGAATTTTTCTTGCTGAAAAGACATGGCATGGTTTCAGCATCTGCATGGAGCTGGAAAAGGACCATAAATAACAGAAAATTTAGACTGCCAAAATTTGATTTAATCAAAAGGCAAGTCACCCGCAATTGACATTATCCCATCCAACAGTAAGTCAAAGTTACTTCTGTGGGTCAGAGGATGGCTTTGAGGAGGCTGTGTATATCTAAGGGGTTAGCGAACCACATATGCAATCTGCTGCAGCTCCACAAATTCGACAACCAATTTACCAGCAAAACAATGACCGTTTTTAAAGTTTATACCGCTTGTATCTTCCAATCCCTTGTTCGGGGTATCGAATGAATATAGACTAGTACTTAAAGGAAACTACTGATGACTTCCGGTGGCGGCGATGATCAGCTAAGCCGCACGTTTGGCGGCTCCCGCGGAGAACGGACTTTGGGGCTCTTTTCAGGGCCCCCAACGGAGCTGCAGCGGCGAACCCTAACGGGGGAAGAAGGCAGGAGATGACCCCGACGGTCCCATGGTCCGGACCAGGAGCGGGGCAGGAAGAAACCCGAGGAAAGTGCCTCTGAAAAAACGGGGGCAGGAAGAAAAAATGGCGGCCAGCGAAGGCCTCGAGGAGCTGAGGAAGTGGGTCCAGGAGCAGCAGGCAATTCTGCTGCGCTGCTTCCAGGAGCTGAAGTTGGAGCTGCTGGAGTCCCTGAAGGTAACCAACAGGGAACTGATGGAGACCCAGACAGCCCAGGGGGCTGCGATCCGGGAGCTGCAGCAGCAGGCCTCCGAAAGGGAGGACGAGATCGTGGCCGTGGCGGGGAAGGTGGAGATGCACGAGGCGCTCCATAAAAGATGGCAGGAGCGGTTCGAGGAGCTGGACAACCGGTCGAGGAGGAAGAATTTGCGGATCCTGGGCCTCACGGAGGGGCTGGATGTGTCGGACCCAGCGGCCTATATGGTGATCATGTTAAACACGCTGATGGGGGCTGGGTCCTTCCAGGGGCCCCTGGAGTTAGAGGGGGCCCACAGAATTCTGGCTAGGAGGCCCAAGCCGAACGAGCCGCCGCGGGCGGTGTTGGTGAGGTTTCATCGCTTCGTGGATCGTGAGTGTGTGCTCCGGTGGGCCAAGAAGGAGCGGAGCAGCAAGTGGGAGAACACGGAGGTGCGGATCTTCCAGGACTGGAGTGCGGAGGTGGCGAGGCGGAGGGCCGGGTTTAACCGGATGAAGGCGGTGCTCCACAGACGGAGTGTGAAGTTCGGCATGTTGCAGCCGGCGCGTCTGTGGGTCACCTATAAGGATCGGCACCACTATTTTGAGTCCCCGGAGGAGGCGTGGGCCTTTGTGCAGGCCGAGAAATTGGACTCAAACTGAGGGTCTAGGATGGGGGATGTTGTATAATATTGTGATTGTATTTGCCTTTGCTTGGTTTAGCGTAAGAATGTCGTACTGTTTTTTCTATAGGGGTTGTTAAGCATGGGTCGGGTGGATGGGTTCGGCAGAGGGGTAAACGGGAGTTCGGGGAGCTGGTGGGGGGGACTGACAATGGGAGTGGCCCTGGAGGAGGCAGGGCGAAAGCGCGGGCTTTCTGCGGGTTTCCCGCGCTGTGAGATGATGGGGGCGGGGCCGGGGCTGAGAAGCGCGGGTCGTTGCTGGTTGTTTTCTTTTCCCACGCAAGAGCAGTCGGAGGGTGGACCCGTTGACGGGCACAATGGAGAGGGGCAGTCCCACGTTGGGAGGAGCCGAAGGTAGGGCGGGAGTCGCCGGGGTCAGCAGAGGTTAGCTGGCTCACGGGAGTGCAGTGGAGGAAGGGGCGCGGCTAGGACGGGTCCTAGCCTTGGGGGGGGGGGGGGGGGGGGGGGGGTGAGGGGTGGGGGGGGGGGGGGGGGGGTACCGGGTTGCTGCTGAAATGGTCAGGAAGGAGCCGGAGGGCGCAGGGGGTGCTGGAGGGGGGTGGGGGGGAAGTTGCCACCATGGGAAACTGGCAGAGCGAGGGATGCTGGCCGAGGGTGGGCAAAGGATGGGGTATGGCTAATCGGCAGAAAAAGGGGGCAGGGAGCCCTCGGATCCGGCTGATAACTTGGAATGTGAGGGGGCTGAATGGGCCGGTCAAACGGGCCCGAGTATTTGCGCACCTGAAGGGACTGAAGGCGGATGTGGCCATGCTCCAGGAGACACACCTGAGAGTGGTGGACCAGGTCCGGCTGAGGAACGGGTGGGTGGGCCAAGTATTCCACTCAGGGCTAGATGAGAAGAGTAAGGGGGTGGCGATCCTGGTGGGGAAGGTGTCGTTTGAGGCGTTGTAGGTGGTGGCTGACAGTGGTGGGAGGCACGTGATGGTGAGTGGCAAGCTGCAGGGGGAGCGGGTGGTGTTGGTGAATATCTATGCCCCAAATTGGGACGATGCGGGGTTTATGCGGCGTATGTTGGGCCGCATTCCGGACCTGGAGGCGGGGGGCCTGATCATGGGGGGGGGGACTTTAACACAGTACTGGATCCCCCATTGGATCGATCCAAGTCCTGGACGGGTAGGAGGTCGGCGACGGCTAAGGTGCTGAGGGGATTCATGGACCAGATGGGGGGGGTGGACCCCTGGAGGTTTGCGAGGCCAAGGGCCAGGGAATACTCGTTTTTCTCCCATGTACATAAGGCCTACTCGAGGATTGATTTTTTTTGTCCTGAGCAGGGGGCTGGTGTCGAGGGTGGAGGATGTGGAATACTCCGCCATTGCCATTTCGGATCATGCCCCGCACTGGATGGACCTCGGGCTGGGGGAAGAGAGGGACCAACGTCCGCTCTGGCGCATGGAGGTGGGGCTGTTGGCAGATGAGGAGGTGGCCGGGAGGATTCGGGGGTGTATCGAGAGGTACCTCGAGGCCAATGATAACAGGGAGGTTCGAGTGGGGATGGTCTGGGAGGCATTGAAGGCGGTGATGAGGGGGGAATTGATCTCCATCCGAACCCATAGGGAGAGGGGGGAGCAGAGGGAGAGGGAGAGACTGATAGGGGAGATGGTGCAGGTGGATAGGAGATATGCGGAGGCCCCAGAGGAGGGATTGCTGGGGGAGAGGCGTAGCCTTCAGGCCAGATTTGACCTACTGACGACCAGAAAGGCGGAAGCTCAGTGGAGGAAAGCACAGGGGGCGGTGTATGAATACGGGGAGAAGGCGAGCAGGATGCTGGCGCACCAGCTCCGGAAGCGAGACGCGGACAGGGAGATTGGGGGAGTGATGGATAGAGCGGGGAAGGTGGTGCGGAGGGGGGTAGATGTCAATGGGGTCTTCAGGGACTTCTATGGGGAACTGTACCGGTCTGAACCCCCGGTGGAGGGGGGGTGGAATGGGGCGCTTCTTGGACAAACTGCGATTCCCGAGGGTGGAAGAGGAGCAGGTGGAGGGACTAGGGGCGCCGATCGAGTTGGAGGAGGTGGTCAAAGGGATAGGGAGCATGCAGTCGGGGAAGGCGCCGGGGCCGGACGGGTTTCCGGCGGAATTCTATAAAACGTATTTGGACCTGTTGGGCCCCCTGTTGGTCCGGACCTTTAACGAGGCAAGGGAGGGGGGGGGGGGGCTCTGCCCCCAACTATGTCACGGGCGCTGATTTCCTTGATCCTGAAGCGGGACAAGGACCCTCGGCAGTGTGGATCATATAGGCCGATTTCGCTGCTGAACGCCGATGCTAAGCTGCTGGCAAAGATCCTGGCCACTAGAATAAAGGATTGTGTGCCTGGGGTCATTCATGAGGACCAGACTCATTCATTCATGAGGACCAGAAGGGAAGGCAGCTGAACACAAACGTACGAAGGCTCCTCAATGTCATTATGATGCCGGCTGTGGAAGGGGAGGCGGAGATAGTGGTGGCATTAGATGCGGAGAAGGCCTTCAATAGGGTTGAGTGGGAGTATTTGTGGGAGGTGTGGAGAGGTTTGGGTTTGGGGAGGGGTTTATCCGGTGGGTGAGGCTGCTCTACGAGGCCCCGATGGCGAGTGTAGCCACAAATAGGAGGAGGTCGGAGTACTTTCGGCTGTACCGGGGGACGAGACAAGGGTGCCCCCTGTCCCCCTTGCTCTTCGCGTTGGCAATTGAGCCCCTGGCCATGGCATTGAGGGAGTCAGGGAACTGGAGGGGCCTGGTGCAGTGCGGGGAGAAGCATCGAGTGTCGCTGTACGCAGACGACCTGTTGCTGTATGTGGCGGACCCGGTGGGGGGGATGCTGGAGGTGATGAGGATTCTTAGGGAATTCGGGTGTTTCTCGGGGTATAAGTTGAACCTGGGCAAGAGTGAGGTGTTTGTGGTACATCCGGGGGATCAAGAGGAGGGGATTGGTAGGCTCCCATTGAAGCAGGCAGGGAAGAGCTTCAGGTACCTAGGGGTCCAGGTGGCGGGGAGCTGGGGGGCCCTGCACAAGCTCAACCTCACAAGGTTGGTGGAGCAGATGGAGGAGGAGTTTAAGAGGTGGGATATGTTACCGCTGTCACTGGCGGGGAGGGTGCAGTCCGTTAAGATGACGGTGCTCCCGAGGTTTTTGTTCCTGTTCAGGTGCCCCCCCATCCTTATCCCGAAGGCCTTTTTTAGGAGGGTCAACAGGAGTATCACGGGATTTGTGTGTGGGAGCATGGGACTCCGAGGGTTCGAAGTGTGTTCCTGGAACGAGGCAGGGATTGGGGGGGGGGGGGGGGGGGGGGGGGCTGGCGTTGCCCAACCTCTGTGGGTACTATTGGGCTGCCAACGCAGCGATGGTGCGTAAGTGGGGAATGGACGAGGAAGGGGCAGCATGGATGAGGATGGAGGCGGCGTCTTGTGTGGGCACGAGCGTGGAGGCACTAGTAACGGCGCCGTTGCCGCTCCCTCCAACGAGGTATACAACGAGCCCGGTGGGGGCGGCTACCCTCAAAATTTGGGGACAATGGAGACGGCACAGGGGAGAAATGGGGGCTCGATGGAGGCCCCGATACGGGGGAACCATCGGTTTGTTCCAGGGAGCATTGATGGCGGATTTCTGGGCTGGCACAGGGCAGGGGTTAGGAGGCTGATGGACCTGTTTGTGGAGGGGAGGTTCGCGAGTTTGGGGGAGTTAGAGGGGAAGTTTCGGCTCCCCCCGGGGAACATGTTTCGGTACATGCAGGTTAGGGCGTTTGCCAGGCGGCAGATGGAGGGGTTCCCCTTGTTGCCCCCATGTGGGGTACGGGACAGGGTGCTCTCGGGGGTGTGGGTCGGAGGAGGGAGGATTTCGGACATATACCAGGTAATGCAGGAGGTAGACGAGGCCTCGGTGGAGGAACTGAAGGGTAAATGGGAAGAGGAGCTGGGTGAGGAGATTGAGGAGGGGATGTGGGCGGATGCCCTGGAGAGAGTGAATTCCTCCTCTTCCTGTGCGAGGCTTAGCCTCATACAGTTCAAGGTGCTGCATAGGGCCCACATGACTGGGACGAGGACGAGTAGGTTTTTCGGGGGCGAGGACAGGTGTGCCAGGTGCTCAGGGAGCCCAGCGAACCACGCCCATATGTTTTGTGCATGCCCAGCTTTGGGGGAGTTTTGGAAGGGGGTAGCAAGGACGGTGTCGAGGGCGGTGGGATCCAGGGTCGAGCCAGGCTGGGGACTCGCAATCTTTGAGGTTGCAGTGGAGCCGGGAGTGCAGGAGGCGATAGAAGCCGGTGTTCTGGCCTTTGCGTCCCTAGTAGCCCGGCGGAGGATCTTGCTCCAATGGAAGGATGCGAGGCCCCCAAGCGTGGAGGCCTGGATCTCTGATATGGCGGGGTTCATTAAATTGGAGAAGGTGAAATTTGCCCTGAGGGGATCAGTACAAGGGTTTTTCAGGCGGTGGCAGCCTTTTCTGGACTTCCTGGCGGAACGGTAGGGAAATAGGCCGACAGCAGCAGCAACCCGGGGGGGGGGGGGGGGGGGTAAGGATTGGGGGGAGGGAGAACTGTGCACATGGGTTTGTGGAGGGTGCTATCTCTTTCCCTTTCGTTGTCTGGGTGCTCTTTTGTTTTTGTTTTTTTTTGTTTTTGCTCTTTCCTTTTGTTTGAAGTTGCTCTTGAAGCGGGGGGGGGGGGGGGGGGTATTGTTCATGGGGTGTTACCGTGGTTGTTTGTTAATAGAGTTAAGATGTTTATATTTTGTATTTTGTAAAAATTTCAATAAAAATTCTTTTTTTTTAAAAAGGAAGCTACTGATAATCCAGGTATTGCCCCCTGGTCAATTGTAGGGACAATTGTACTGCACTGGACAATTGTACTGGTAGGGATCTGCGGATAGTGTACATATTGTTCTTGTAAATAAATTTAGTTTCCTATTTTACAGGAAGTAATTGTTGCATCATGTCGTATTCACCCACAATCTGTGAGTTTCTGGCCCAGGTTTTCCTAAGGAATTGGGAGGGAAGTTTAATTTTTCGATGGGCAATCCTTCTGTGTCCGGAACGCTCCGAAAATGTCTCCAGCTCTGAGAGTCAGAGACATTGGAGGGTTCCAACTCATTTACCTTAATAATTCCCCAAGAAATGTTAGACAGGGAAAAATCTTATCCAACTCTTGGGTAATTATACAACTTGGAGCTCGAGTAGCGGCTGGAGTCACTGTGAATGGTGGCTTTCTGGATTACGTTGCACTACTGTGGCCTGTTCTTCCTTTCGGGAATCTGTACAAAAGTAGAGATTCAGTGCAATTAAGCATGAAAGGACAGACTTTTGGGATTGTCAAGCCATTCTTCCACTTCCTGGATCAGTTGCAAGGTGCTGCACAATATACTCACAAATGTTTTCATAAAAACACTGGTAATCTCCTGTGCACTGCACAACCTTGTGAAAAGAAAGTAAATTGATATATTTGCCCATCAAAGATATCTAGCTGAGTGGCAGGACTTTGCATTGCAGAAGGCCCAATAACATGGATAAGAAACTGCTTAGGAGATAGGAGGCTGAACATGATGGGCTGTAACATCCGGGCTCCCCAGCATTAGATTTGGGGGGCATCCCAAAGATGAATTGGGGAATTCCTCTCGCACATTCCCAGGCAAGCTTTGCACCGCTATTGCCCCCTGGTCAATTGTAGGGACAATTGTACTGCACTGGACAATTGTACTGGTAGGGATCTGCGGATAGTGTACATATTGTTCTTGTAAATAAATTTAGTTTCCTATTTTACTTGGTGTGGACTCCCCGTGTCCTTATTAAAGTGACTTCAAGGGAAATTGGAAGTGGCTAAATGCTGGCCTTGCCAGGGGTCCCATGAAAGAAATAAAACATGCTTTTCAAGCAAAGGAATGATGCAGTAATCAGCTGCTAATGAAGCACCATCTAATCTTTAATAGCCACAATCTAGGTGCAGGGCTGTTTCACAATTGGTCTGAAATTTATGTCTGCACCTAAATTCCATTGTGGTCTGGCACTTGTAAACTCTGTCTATTTATCTCTGTCAAAGGCTGCAGATGGGGTCCCCCAGCAATTTTCTAACTTCTTCTCCCTTTTAATTGTCTCTCTCCTGCTAAGTTCCATTTAAGCGCAATTCTCCTCCCCAGCCAATAATATTCCTGGATGTATCTCGAGTTTCCACCTGCAATTGTGAATATCTGTACAAATGTGCGTAGATCTGAGAATTTAGTGTTGAATGAACTTGGAAATTAGGATGGTGATGTTGGGAAACTGAGAGAAGGGTGAAAATTGGAAGCAAAGTTGATGAGGTTTTCCAATTCAGGGAGAGAGCAAGACATGGCACTAGTACATTCATCAAAGTAGCGGAAGAGTTGAGGGAGGGGGCTGTTACTCAATCTGGTTTTAGTTCTGTCTTTTGTAAAAAATCTCCAAGAACACAGATCAGAAAAAAAATCAAAACAAAATTCATGATGGGTGGCCACATATGAGTATGAAATTTCTGCCAAAGCTGGCAGAAGATGTACATCATTTAATATTCATAGTGCATTAAAAGTCTGATGGTCTTGGAAGAATCAGGTTATTCTTGGTAAGATGGATGTTTCAAAAATGTCAACTGTTAAATAAGAAATAGGAGCAGGAGATGATACAGCCCATCGGGCCTGCTCTGCCATTTGTTTCAGTCCCCTGTCCAGACCCCAATTTATATTAGGAAGCCTGACGAGACCCCAGCAACGTTTCTTTTTGCAAACTTTGCTCCAGGAGTGATTTCGCTGATACCCAGGGATTCCTTATACTAAAGCAAACGTCATTATTAACACAGAATTTATCCCATTTACATCCAAGTAAAAAACACTTTCTCATTAGCTGGTAACCCGTTTGAAAATAAAAGTTTTGAGCTTACTTTCCCACCGACTTCTAAACTTTCAATTAAGCCAAATCCACACACACAGGTCAAATGCCACTTGTTAATAAAGTTAACACTCAGTGGCTTACAGATTTATTCACAAAGCCCTTGGGAGAGAAGCTTTCAGAAGTCAGCCTAAGAAACACCTCCTTTCCTCAGAAACCAGGGCAGAACTCTGAAAATAAAAAAAAGAACAACAGACACAGGCCAGGGCTGAAAACAAAACTAAAAACAGACTCAGCTCCCCATATTAGTGACATTATAGCCTGCCTAGCTGTTATAACACCTTAATCACAGCTTTAGCAGACATATAACCTGGATACCTTAACCTAGGTTATCTGATTACCATTATTGCAATAGACACATAATATAATATATATAAACATTTCCTACATTCATCACACATTCGATACAACCAGGGCTTCACTTTCCCACCTGTTCCCCATATTTCTTGATTCCCCTAGAGACCAAAAATCTGTCTATCCCAGCCTATTGCTGCAGCATCCAGAACCTTCTGGGATAGAGAATTCCAAAGATTCATAACCCTTTGAGTGAAGCAATTTCTATATATCTTTGTTTACATTCCTCATGACTGGAAAGAAACTTTCTTCATACATATTCAAGTTTCCACATTTTCTTTAAATCAAGTGACAGTGTCATTAAACACTGTTACACTTCAATAAACATTGTCTCCTTTCATCAATATTTTAAAAATAATACACCAATTGTTTCGATGAAAATACAACAGTATTACAAAACTCATGATGACGTTTGTGGAAATTGCTTGTATGGATAGCTGGGTAACAATTTATATAACTAAATTCTTACAGAATTTATTTAAATTTAAATACTGAAAGGACAGATGTGTGCTCTGTTACAGGCATGGGATCCTCGTTGTCAAAATCCGTTCTCTAAATTGCATTTAGTGCTTTATGTTTAGGTGTTAAAGATGAAAATTTACCCTCCCATATCTGCAGCTGCCATTTTGACTTTCCCGATCACACTTTAAACAGAGGACACTCAGTAGCGTGCACTCTTCCACAATGCTCTATTAACTCACAATTATTACAATTATGTACCTCTTCCTTGTCTTGTTTACGCTCTGTAACTACAAGCTGAAAAATGTATGTTTCTATTAAGAGTTTCCATCTCATTGAGGTGGCTTTAGGCCCATCCACATCAGTGACAGACCTTAACATGAAGGAATTGCTTGATATTTGGGGTGAGATGCATTAAGTACAGCAATCAACTACTGAGCCACAGTTGCAGATGGAAAATGTGTTTCCAAGCTGAAGAGGAGCTGGACAGGCTGATTTGCACTGCACTGCTCTGAATGTAAGGGCATGTGGAACTCAAGTATCTGCAGTCAACCAGACAGAATTGGCTTAATGGCCTGGATTTTCAAAGTACGTTAGCACTGCTAAATCTAGAGAATGTGAAAGCTGAGAAATGAAATGAGAGAGCCATTGACGCAGCTTTTCAGAAGTTTCCTGTGTTGAAATAATTATCCTTGACTGGTCTTTGGTGGGTACATTTAGCAATTAGTAGTCACATGTGGCCTGTCGAGCCTCCTGCACCATTCAATAAGATCATGGCTGATCTCAACTCCACTTTGCCGCCCACTCCCAATTTCCCTCAATTCCCAGAGACCAAAAGTCTGTCTATCCCAGCCTGAAACATATTCAAAAAATGGAGCATCCACAACCGTCTGGGGTAGAGGATTCCGAAGATTTACATCCTTTTGAGTAAAGTTATTTTTACTCAATGTCTACCCTATCAAGCCCCCTCTTTGCTCTTGAGCCTGTTCTGCTATTCATAAGATCATGGCTGATACTCCGCACCAACTCCATCTTCCTGTTCCCGTGTCCCTTAGAGCTTGAATATCTATTAATCTCAGTTTGGCCTTTGGAATATTAAATTCGAAAGATTCAAACCCTATGGGTCAGGGGTTCCCAGTCCATGGGTTGCGACCCTGCAGATGAAATTTTGGGGTTATGAGCTCTGAGGTTGAAATGACAGTCATGAAGACTCTGTTGGGACAGTTCTAGATCAGCTCAGATGTCTGATGATACACGCACCTGTTTTATTCGCAGTCCACACAGTTCACTGGAAGGGGGAAAACAGTGAACAAGTCTCGTACCAGCAACCTCAGTGTGTACTAAATAGTGACGGTTACTAACCTGTTCAACAACTGAATACCACCAACACCCACACACAGACACACCCGACTCCCTCCCGCCCCCTACCCACTATCGGCTCAACAACTGTCGCACCAAGTGAAACATTAACACTGGAAAAAAGCTTGGGAAATACTGCTCTGGGAAAAAAAAATTGTTCTCATCTCAATCCTAAATGGTCAAATCTTATCCTAAGACGACGATTCCTTGTTCTAAACTTGACAACCAAGGGAAACAGGCTGTCAGCATTCACCTTGTCAAGCCCTCAAGTTTCAATGAGATCACCTCTCAACCCTATATAGGCCCATTCCACTTAATCTCACCTCATTAGACAGTCCTCTCATCCCAGGAATCAACCTAATGAACCTCTGTTGCATTCCCTCTAAGTATGTCCTTCCTCAAGTGTGAAGAACACAACTGCACACAGTATTCCGGGTGTAGTTTCGGATTGCAGCAAGACATCCTCATTTTTGTACTCCAACGCCCTTGCAACAAAGACCAGTAGACCATTTGCCTTCCGCTCTACCGGCATGTCAACTTTCTGTGATACATGGACGAGGACACTCAAATCCTCCAAATACCAACATCTGTGATTTTCTCACCTTTGACAAAATATGCTTTTCCAATGTTCCTACTGAAGTGGACAATTTCCCACATCATATTCCACCTGCCACCTTCTTGGCCAATCACTTAATTGGTCTCTATCCCTTTACTCTATCCCTTGCAACTTACTTTCTCATCTATTTAGCATCATTGCCTGGCTTGTTATCATCAGCAAACTTGGACAAATGACATTTGGTCCCCTCATTCAAGTCATTGCTCTGGATTCTAAATAGCTGAAACCACAGCAATGATCCTTGTGCCACTCCATCAATTATATGCTAACATCCCCAAAATGACCCATTTATTCCAATCTCTATTTTCCGCCTGTTAGCCGATCCCACAATCTTATTGACCCTAATCCTGTATAACAACCTCACTTGTTGCACCTTATCAAATGCCTTCTAAATTTACAGTGAAGAGGTCAGCACATCAGACTACTCAAAGAAATAATTATGTCGAGCGAGGGACTCAAGAAAATCAATGCAAACAAGATAGCAATAATGGAGAAATTAATGACACTGAAAGTGATTAATTCCCAGGACTAGATGGTTTACATCCAAGGGTTTTAAGAGTGGGTGAGAACAAGATAAGTGCCTTAATTATAATCTTCTAAAATTCTCACGATTCTGGAACTATTCCATTAGATTGGAATTCGAAAACTGCAATTCATTCCACTATTTAAGAAATGTGCAGATCAGTTGTTAATTTTAACACTATTTTTTCTGTCAGCCAGTGGTATAAATGAATATGAGGCAAAATTGGACATATGGTGTTAGGTTGCAGTTTAGCCATGATATCATTAAATGATAACTAGCTTTAAGAGCACTACTCCTTTTTCAGATGAATGAAGAGGTAGGTTCCAGAAACATATATATATATATATATATATAGACAAAGTCAAAGATGCAGGAAGATACTTTGAATGCGAGCATTTGCAGGTAATTAAGTATTTACAGATCCAGAGAGAGGGGTAACCCCAGGTTAAAGAGGTGTGAATTGTCTCAAGCCAGGACAGTTGTAGGATTTTGCAAGCCCAGGCCAGATGGTGGGGGGTGAATGTAATGCGACATGAATCCAAGGTCCCGGTTGAGGCCGTACTCATGTGTACGGAACTTGGCTATAAGTTTTTGCTCGGCGATTCTGCGTTGTCGCGTGTCCTGAAGACCGCCTTGGAGAATGCTCACCCGAAGGTCAGAGCTTGAATGCCCTTGACTACTGAAGTGTTCCCCGACTGAAAGGGAACATTCCTACCTGGCAATTGTCGTGCAATGTCCGTTCATCCATTGTTGCAGCGTCTGCATGGTATCGCCAATGTAATACGCTTCGGAACATCCTTTCCTGCAACGTATGAGGTAGACAACGTTGGCCAAATCGCACGAGGATGTACCGTGTACCTGGTGGGTGGTGTTCTCACCTGTAATGGTGGTATCCATGTCGATGATCTGGCATGTCTTGCAGAGATTGCCATGGCAGGGTTATGTGGTGTCATGGTCGCTGTTCTGAAGGCTGGGTAGTTTTCTGAAAACAATGGTTTGTTTGAGGTTGCACGGTTGTTTGAAGGCAAGTAGTGGGGGTGTGGGGATGACATTGGCAAGATGTTTGTCTTCATCGATGACGTGTTAAAAGCTGTCTTCAACTACTTTTCAAGCTGCACTTACTCAGGCAAGTGGAGAATATTCCATCACATTCCTGACGTGTCTTGTAGATTGCGGATAGACTTCGTGGAGTCAAGGGTTACTATTTGAACATCATGGGGAGATGACTGGATTCACGCTTTTTAACGTCATTGCCTGGCACGTCTGTGGTGCAAATAATATCTGCCACTTACCAGCTCAAGCCAGAATGGTCTTCATGTCTTTCTATGCTTACCTAGATATAGTCAACCGATGTACCTGAGCAGACGGGTCGATGACCAAGAGTTACACCCAAAGTGTAGCTGACAGGGATGGAAACTAGAATTCAACTTCCTGAAAATATGGCAGAGACAGAAACCCTTCAATCAAAAATATATGAAATGCCGTAACCTCCAGGCCGATGGGTCAAGAGCTGAAAGGTGGGATTAGTCTGCACTATTCCTTATCCCGGCATACAAGCAGAAACTCAAGCGGGAGAATCCAGCTAAGAAGGTCATGCAGTGCTGGTCCCAGGAAACAGAAGAGCTCTTACGTAACTGCTTAGAGTCAGTGGACTGGTCCATATTTAAAAACTGAACGACCAACTTAAATGAGCATGCCACCACCGTCACAGACTTCATCAGCAAATCTGTGGACAACTGCATGCCAAAGAAAGCAGTATGTACGTTCCCCAACCGGAAACCATGGCTCAATCATGAGATTGACTCCCTACTAAAGGACAGGTCTGAGGCGTTCAAGTCAGATGAGGACCTACACAAGAAATCCAGGTACAATCTCCGCAAAGCCATCCAAGATGCCAAGAGAGAATGTCAAACCAAGCTAGAGTCACAGATTCTCGGCGGTTGTGGCAAAGACTAAACAACATAATGGGCTACAAAGCGAAGCCGAGCAGTATCTCCGGCAGCAGCGCACCCTCCCCATGAACTCAATGCATTCTATGCTCGGTTCGAACAGGTAACCAACAATCCGCTGTCGAGTGCCCCAGCAGCCCATAACTCACCCATGCCCATCATCACAGCTTCTGAAGTCAGATCGGCCTTCCTGAAAGTGAACCCTCGGAAGGTGACGGGGCAGGACCGGATCCCTGGTCATGCACTCAGAACCTGCGCGAACCAGCTGGCAGAGCTGTTCGCGGACATCTTTAACCTGTCCCTACTCCACTCCGAAGTCCGCATCTGCTTCAAGAAGACCACCATCATACCGGTGCCAAAAGAAGAACCAGGCAACGTGCCTCAATAACTACCATCCGGTGGCCCTGACTTCAGTCGTAATGAAATGCTTTGAGAGGTTGGTCATGAAGCGCATCACCTCCATACTCCCAGAACGCCTTGATCCACTGCAATTCGCATACCGCCGCAACCAGTCCACAGCAGACGCCATTTCCAAGGCCCTACACTCATGCCTAGAGCATCTCGACAACAAGGACTCCTACATCAGACTCCTATTTATTGACTACAGCTCCGCCTTCAACAGCATAATCCCAGCCAAGCTCATATCAAAGCTCCAAAACCTATGACTTGGCTCCCTACTCTGCAACTGGGTCCTTAACTTTCTGACCCACAGAACACAATCAGTAAGAATGAACAACACCTCCTCCACAATAGATCTCAACACCGGGCCCCCGGAAGACTGCGTACTTAGCCCCCTACTCTACTCACTGTACACACACGACTGTGTGGCAAGATTTGGTTCCAACTCCATCTACAAGTTTGCTGATGATACGACCATAGTGGGCCGCATCTCGAATAATGAGTCAGAATACAGGAGGGAGATAGCGAACCTAGCGGAGTGGTGTAGCGACAACAATCTATCCCTCAATGCCAGCAAAACTAAAGAACTGGTCATTGACTTCTGGAAGCAAAGTATTGTACACACCCCTGTCAGCATCAACGGGGCCGAGGTGGAGATGGTTAGCAGTGTCAAACCCCTAGGGGTGCACATCTCCAAAAATCAGTCCTGGTCCACCCACGTCGACACTACCACCAAGAAAGCACAACAGCACCTATACTTCATCAGAAAACTAAGGAAATTCGGCATGTTCACATTAACCCTTACCAACTTTTACAGATGCACCAGAGATAGCATCCTATCTGGCTGCATCACAGCCTGCTATGGTAACTACTCGGCCCAGGACCACAAGAAACGGCAGAGTCATGAACACAGCCAGTCCATCGCACAAACCTGCCTGCCATCCATTGACTCCATCTACACCTCCTGCTGTCTGGGGAAAGTGGGCAGCATAATCAAAGACCCCTCCCACCCGGCTTACTCACTCTTCCAACTTCTTTCATCGGGCAGGAGATACAGAAGTCTGACAACACACACAGACTCAAAAACAGCTTCTTCCCCACTGTTACCAGACTCCTAAATGGCCCTCTTATGGACTGACTTCATTAACACTACACCCCTGTATGCTTCATCCGATGCTTATGTAGTTACATTGTATACCTTGTGTTGCCCTATTATGTATTTTCTTTTATTCCCTTTTCTACCCATGTACTTAATGATCTGTTGAGCTGCTCACAGAATACTTTTCACTGTACCTCGGTACAAGTGACAATAAACAAATCCAATCCTTCTCAGTGGCATAAGTGAGTCATATGATCTCCTTCTGTGATGTAAACTGTTTGATGAAACTTTATATCTCAACCCACATCAGTAAAACATATCTCATTATTTTGTCACTGCTCTTTGTGAACTTGCTGTGTGTAAATTTCCTGCATTACAATGGCAACTGCACCTCAAAAGTACTTCAACGCAAAAGCAAATTACAGGAGACGCTGGAAATCTGACATACAAGTCCTGCTGAAAGGTGATGACCTAAAACGTTAACTCTGTTTCTCTCCCCACAGATGCAGCCAGACCTGCTGAGTATTTCCAGCATTTTCTGCTTTTACCTCATGTGCACTTTGGGACATCCTGAGGGCGTCAAAGACGCTTTACAAATGTAATTGTTTTCATTTTTTGGGTGATACTCTCCTGCCTCACATCCACCTGTCTTGGTGCTGGGTGATACTGACCCCCCCGTAACCCGGAAGTGCTGGTTGGCCGGGCAGGAAGGAGAAGCTTCACCAATGGCTGCCATTGTTTTTCCAGTTCAGCAGCGCCTTCACGTCCCTCGAAGCTAATTCCGATAATTTACCCGTTGTTACTGTACAGAACAAACGGTAGCAAACCGCAACCTTTCACCGCGGTTGCCAACATGGGGTAGTTCGGCCAGTGACTGTTATCGGCAGCACATTCCCTCGGCCATCCCGTCCGCACGCTGGATCACGCCCACCCACAGGTTCCGCCCCCTCCCAACCCAGAACCTCGCCCCGCCCCCTCCCAACCCAGAACCTCGCCCCGCCCCCTCCCAACCCAGAACCTCGCCCCGCCCCCTCCCAACCCAGAACCTCGCCCCGCCCCCTCCCAACCCAGAACCTCGCCCCGCCCCCTCCCAACCCAGAACCTCGCCCCGCCCCCTCCCAACCCAGAACCTCGCCCCGCCCCCTCCCAACCCAGAACCTCGCCCCGCCCCCTCCCAACCCAGAACCTCGCCCCGCCCCCTCCCAACCCAGAACCTCGCCCCGCCCCCTCCCAACCCAGAACCTCGCCCCGCCCCCTTCCACTCGGTCCCGCCCCTTCCAATCGGTCCCGCCCACTGCGACCGGGTCGCCGCACTGGGACCACGCCCAAATACCTCTGAGTTCCGCCCCTTAGTTCGAGCCCCGCCTATTTCCCCGCCTCAAGGGCCACGCCTTTGCCCCACCCCCTTCAGGACCCCGCCCCTCCAGGACCCCGCCCCCTCCTGGCCCCCAGCACTGACCCCTCTTTGAGACCCCGCCCCTCAGGTCCCACCACTGCCCCCTCAACCCTGTCCCCTTATACCTGCACACACCTCTCCCCTACAGCCCCGCCTCTCACCTTCCCTCAAGTCGCGCTACTCCGCTCTCTGACCCTCCCCACCCTCAATCCGGCCCCTCACCTTCCCCCAGCCCCGCCACACCCTCAGTCCCGCCCCCGCCCTTGGTTCCCGAGCCCCGCCCCTCCCCCTCGGTTCCCAAGCCCCTCCCCTCCCCCTCGGTTCCCAAGCCCCTCCCCTCCCCCTCGGTTCCCAAGCCCCTCCCCTCCCCCTCGGTTCCCAAGCCCCTCCCCTCCCCCTCGGTTCCCAAGCCCCTCCCCTCCCCCTCGGTTCCCAAGCCCCTCCTCCTTAGTCCGGCCCCTCCCCCTCGGTTCCACTCGCCCCTCCTCCTTAGTCCGGCCCCTCCCCCTCGGTTCCACTCGCCCCTCACCTTCCCCCAGTCCCGCCCCACCCTCAGTCCGGCACCTCCCCACCCTCAGTCCGACACCTGTTTGCTACATTATCTCTCCCAATCCTGTCCCACCCCCTCGTTGCCCCGCCCCCATCCCCTTCATTGCCCCGCCCCCTCTCCCCCTCATTGCCCCGCCCCCCTCTCCCCCTCATTGCCCCGCCCCCCTCTCCCCCTCATTGCCCCGCCCCCCTCTCCCCCTCATTGCCCCGCCCCCCTCTCCCCTCATTGCCCCACCCCATGTCCCGCCCCCTCCGTCCCATCGCCCCTCCCCCTGTCCCGCCTCCCTCCCTCCCACCCCCATCCCCCTGCCCCACCCCCCCCAACCCCGCCCATCCGGCCGGTTTCCTGGTAACCGTGCCCATGCCGACTGCCGCCGCCGCCGCCGGGGAGCAGGCAGCCCGGCCGCCCTCCCCTCCCCCCAGGATGAATGGCTTCTCGCTCGGCGAGCTGTGCTGGCTCTTCTGCTGCCCGCCGTGCCCGAGCCGGATCGCGGCCAAGCTGGCCTTCCTGCCGCCCGAGCCCACCTACACGGTGCTGACGGAGGAGTCGAGCAGCCTGTGCACCCTGCACCTGTCCGAGCGGGCCGACTGGCAATTCTCGGAGCGGGAGCTCGAGCTGCTCGAGGTTTTCTTCGTCCACAGCGGCCGCGGCAGCCGCCTGGCCTGCATGTTCGCCCGCTGTGTGCCCGAGTGCCGCTACACCCTGCTCTTCTCCCACGGCAATGCCGTGGACCTGGGCCAGATGTGCAGCTTCTACATCGGCCTGGGCAACCGCATCAAGTGCAACATCTTCTCCTATGATTACTCAGGGTACGGGGCCAGTAGCGGAAAGCCGTCCGAGAGAAACCTTTACTCGGACATTGAGGCGGCGTGGACAGCCCTGAGGACAAGGTCAGTACAGCAGGGGGGCAGCCAGGGCTCTAGCCTCCATCGATTACAATGAAACATGACTGTGCCTCCCTCAGAGCACTGCATCCCTGAACTGGTGTCAAATTGGTGCTTGCCCGTTGTTTGGGGTTAAAGAGACAAGCATCCTCTCAGCTCATATTGATTTGTCCAAAGGCAAATCGGCTTTCTTTCAGGAAAGAACATCTTGAGATACAGTATGTGTGTAATTTTAGACATGGCATGTGGTTAAGTGTCAGCTTAGAAAGGAATAAAGGTGACTTTGGATTTATGGTCCCCAAAGCTCTTCACCACTGGAGCTTTCTCACCTCCTGTTCAGGCCTGTTGTGAACTGATTGATCGAGACTGATCAGCGTAATTAATGAAGAGCCCGTTCTAGTTCTATGAAGCGATGATCAGGATGGCAGTTTACATGGAGATTGGGATTTTGATTTTGCTTCAGCACTTCTTAGTTCCCTTTTCAGTTACATGTCCACAACACAGGTTCCCAGCATTCTCAGCTTGAATCAGAGGGTTGATGGTTCAAATCCTGTACCATCCCTCTGGAAAGGTATGTGTACATACATACATACATATACATATAAGCAGTACAGTGGGAGTGCTGCCTTGTCAGAAGTTCCATCTTTTGGGTGAGACTCATGTTTGTCCTGCTAGAACGTAAAAGCCTTATTTCAAGGAGCATAATGAGTTCTGCTCGGCATTCTTCCCTTAAACACCACCAAAAGCAGAGTATCTGGTTATTCATTTTGCTTATTGTTGTAGGACCTTGCTGCATCCAAACTGGTTGCTGTGTTTGGCAACTTCATTTCGGCCCATACCATAACAAATCATTGATTATAAAGTGCTCTAGATGTTCTGAGGATACAGGTGTATGATTGCAGTTTGCAATAAAAGTGACCTTGTGATCGATACACATACACACACTTGTACAAATTAGGAGCATTTGATAAGATCTGATTGTGGCATCAACTCTTTTCCCATCTACCCTCTATATCTGTAGAATCCTGATTGACAAGGGAGCCAATCTAACTCAGCCTTTAAAATAATCACCCTTGCTTCCCACCCTTTGAGAACAAAATTTTCCTCAACCCTGTAATAAATGGGACCCTGTATTTGTAAACTTGTCCCTGAGTTATTGTCTCTCCCACATGGGGTAACATCCTTTAAGCATCCTCCCTGGCAATTATCCTCAGGCTCTTGTATGTTTAAATAACATCACTTCTCATTCCTCTAAACTCTAATGGATACAACTTTTCTTCATTTGATAACCCCTTCACTTCAGGAATCAGTCAAGGGAACCTGCTCTGAGATTTGACAAAGGGTCATCTGGGCTCGAAATGTTAGTTATTTTCTCTCCCTTCAGATGCTGCCAGAACTGCTGAGATTTTCCAGCATTTTCTCTTTGGAACCTTCTCTGAATTGCTCCTAATGCTTTCCCAAGTAAGCAAACCAAAACTTACAGGGCAGTCCAGGTGTCATCTCATCAATGCCCTGTACAATTGTAGCAAACTCCCCTACTTTCATATTCCATTCCCCTTGTAATCAACAACAACATTCCATTTGCCATCACCATTTGAGTTCTGTTGGGATTTGTTCTACATGGTTGGATTTCTTGTGTTCTGTCTAGTTCCCCACTATCTTCTGCCTGGGTACATTCTGATGAAACAGCATGATATCCTGTGGAAAGCGTTGGGGATTCTTCTAAGCACCCCTGGAATTCTTCTAAGCACCCCTGGAATGATGCGCAGGACAGTGGTGGAGCCATAATTACGATCACTTTGCAGATGTTATGGATACTTGTCCATTCATAACAATAATCTTTCTTGGTGTCACAAGTAGTCTTTCATTCACACTGCAGTGAAGTTATTATGAAAATCTCCTGGTCGCCGCACTACGGCGCCTGCTCAGGTACACTGAGGGAGAATTCAGAATGTCCAATTAACCTAACAAACACATCTTTCAGGACTTGTGGAAGGAAACCGGAGCGACACAGGAAACCCACGCAGACACAGGGACAATGTGCAGGCTCCGTACAGAAAGTGATCCAAGCCGCAAATTGAACCCGGATCCCCGGTACAGTGAGGTAGCAGTACTGGCAACTGTGCCACCATGCCGCTCATGTGCTGTGGCAGAACAAGTTTTTTCTTGCATAGAATTATTGAATCTTGCAGCATGGCATGAAGTTATTCAATCCATCATGTTTCAGTGGCCAAGTAGCCATCCAACCTAAATTCACTTTCCAGCTCATGATCTGCAGCGTTGTTAGCACTTCGTGACCACTTATTCACTATCCTGCCACCTTCAGGGATCTGTGGACATGCACTCCCAAGGTCCCTCTGTTTCTGTGCACTTCTCGGTATCCTACCATTTATTGTGTAATAAATTGCCTTGTTAATTTTCCCCAGAGGCATTCCCTCACACTTCCCCAGACTGAACTCCATTTGCCAGTCCATTGATATTGTCCTGCAGCCTATTTCTTCACTATTAACCACGTGGCCAATTTTTGTATCAACTGCAAAAGTCTTAATCGCACCCCTTGTACCATAAAAGAGCAAGGGACCGAGTTTTGAGCCTTGTAGAATCCCATTGAAAACACCCATCGACCATTTCTCTTTGCTTCCTGCTTCTCTGTCAAGTTTGGGTGCAGCTTACAACTTTGTCCTGGATTGCCTGGGCTTTACCTGTATAAGAGTACAACAAATGAATTATCCACATCAACCCTCCTTGTTACCTCCTCAAAATGTTCAGTGATTAATCAGGCATGACACTCGCGTAACAAAGCCCTGTTGACTTTTAATTAATCTGTGATGATTGAAATGAAAATTTATCCCTCAATTTTTCCAATAATTTTCCCACCATGGTGGGTTAGGCTGACAGGCCTGTCATTACTCAAGTATATCCCCTTCTACCTTTTTAAACACTGGTACGTTAACTGTCCTTCAGTCCTCTGGCATCACACTTGTCGCCAGAGAGTATTGGAAATGATAGAGCTGCTTGTTATTCCTTCTCTTGCTTTCCTTAACAGTCTGGGATACGTTTCATCCAGGGTCTGGGGCGTTATACACTTTCAAAAGATATTAAACCTTAATACCTCCTCTCTTAATTGTTAATGTCATCTAATATTTCACATTTCCTCCTCTCTGATTGCAATACCTGTGTTGTCCAGTTCCTTTGTGAAAACAGACATAAAGTATTCATGAGGAACTATTGCAACATCCTCCACACACATTAGTTCTTATGGTTCCTAATAGGCCCTACTTTTTCTTTGATTTTACTTGCCAGTATTTGAACCATCACTATCTCTTCCTTCAATCCCTCCCACTGATCTGACTCTGATTGACTTTCAGGTAAATGTCTCCAGGGTCTACTTTAACATGCATCTAAAGTGCTGAAGTTACACTTCCTAATCCACCACTTATTGGGGTTGAGTCTCAACGTCTACATTGTTCCCCACCTTATCACTCTTTTGAATAAGGTTAGGTAAGATGGTGTCATTTTTTCAGAGATGAAATTGGCCCCATGAGTGATGATGTCTTATCTTTGGGGAGACTGAAATTATAGGCGCCTACAGCAATACTGGGTATCCAAACGTGGTAATGTTACTTTAGTAGAAAATGTCCAACTTGAAAAATCTTATAAATAGATCTGAGATAGAGCTGGAACATTTTCACAGCTCGCATTGTATAAATAGTATACATACATAACTTGTGGATTTGATGTCATGATGTGTTCGTGACATTACACTACCATAGCATATTACTCCAATCACTCAAGTCAACTTACAAACAACTTTTTACATGAACTATTTATATAGGAGTCTAGATTGTCAAATGTTGCAGCACCTAGGCATTGTTCTTAGTCATATTCATATTGTGCAGGGTTTGATTAATTGTACTTAATTTGTACTTCAAACGGAAAATGCAAACTCTTATTTTAAGCTGATTTGTGATTTCATTGGCTGATCTTAACCGATAAGACCAAATATGTTGCAATATTCAAGAGCCTGAAACAGAGGAAATGCACTCTCTTGTGCAGATTACTAAAGTTTTGAAGGCTCCATAGAGGGGGAGACATTTAATTGTTCATTTTAAAGCTGGGAACAGAGTTCTCAAACACTTTGCCTGCAAAGCTAGAAGGAGAGCAACCTTCTAGCTTTGAAGACCTCCAATAGTCTTTCACTTTCAACTGGGGGAGCATTAACCTTTACAATTGCTGGAATGAGCCGTCATGTTTCTGTGGTAAAGGCTTGCCAGAGGGCCAACCTCCCCTTTGAGATTTGTGATATGGTCCCGTAGCATCAGAAATTAATTCTCTCCTTTCTAAGACCAGCACCACGCCTTGCCTTCAGTTTGCTGCCTGCCAGAAGCAGATTGAAAATAGAAGTGCAAGGACTGAGGGAAAGGTTGAGCAGAGGCAATGATCTGTGGAGAATGCGCATATGAAGTGTGACAAAGATATTATCAGAGATGTGCTACAGCTTCTTTCAATACGCTTTCTCCAGACACTACTGTGGAACAGAATAGACTTCTGCAGCTCCAATATCTGTACTGTGCAGGAGCTAATATTAAATTCAAAAATACTTTATGCTGCATTTCAATTGCAAAGTTAAGTTTGCCACTTTGGAAATTCCAAAATCAAGCAAACAGTATATTGTAGTTGCTTGGAAGACGATGATTTATTCATATGTAAGTTATTTCATCATCACTAAAACCTTGTCTCAATTGGCAAATTTGTTTGGTAAACCTCACAAGATCTTTAACTGGAGAGAAATAAAATGATGTTTACTGCTGCAAACCACATTTCATGAGACTTTGTGGCATCACAATAATTGAAGTCCAGGAATTTTATTAATCTGTATAAAAAGAAAATCTTAACTCCAGGTAAATCATGCCTTGTGAAACTTAGTTGAGGTCCGACATTGTGTAGATAGACTTCCTTGGTAAAGTCAGTTCTTAAGGTTTTTGCACGTTCAGTGATTATGTCAATATTAGGTAATAAAGCTATGCTCTCCTGGTATCATTCATTTCTGGTTTAGATTTTACAGCTTTAGACCTCATTCCATGCCTTGGGCATATAATTTATGGAGGCCCAGTGGTACAGCTCTTAAGGGTGTGTTGCATTGTTGCTGATACTGTTTTTCAGTGAGATCAAATGGATGTTTTGTCTTCCTATTCAATTGGGTGATCAGGATTCTCTGGCACCATTTGGAAAGAGCAAGAAATTCTTGCTAAAGTAACATCACCACAAAAGAAACCTGGTTATTTATCTCATTTATAGTTTGGTGGTCTAGCTGTGAGCAAGTTGGTTGCTGACCTAACAACTGTGATTGCACTTAGATGTAATTTATTAGCTTCAAAGTACTCTTGAGACATCCAGAGAATATCTCACCAGGGCCACTGATAAGAGCAAGTGCTTTCGGGTATGGGGTAGCAGCAAGGCAGTGCAGGCCAGAATTGCTCTAGCCAAACTCAGCAGGTATGCGTTTTTGCTCTCCGGTTGTTTTCTTTCATTTCTCTTTTGAGTGAGACTGATTTAGTACTGATTAATGTCAGTAGGCTAAATTTGATCTAATCTGTGTTTGGGGACTTGCCCAAACTGTCTTCACTTGGGTACTTAAATATGTTGCATTCCGTTTATCCTATTTGTCAGGATTACATTCAAATCAAGGTCTCTGATGAAAGGACCTTGCTCTGACCTGCTGCACCCCATAATTTTCTCCTTCATGATAAAAGGTGGAAACATTTGTCAGGGTAGCCTGTTTAATGTTACTTTGAATGCCAGCAATCTGACAATGCACCCCTCCTGCCCAAAATATGTCACCGTTTGAAGATCAGACTACTGGAGGTAGGAGCTAAATTTGTATTAATTAGCAACTCTAACAAGGAGGTGAATCATTTTTTATTGAAGAAGATTAAGATATTCTAATAGCATGTTTTTTTTTTCTTGGGCATTTAGAGAAAGGAACATTGTATTTTTTTACAGCCAGGTATTTCAGATGGAAGGGGAAGGAAGGTGTCCATGAGAGTGGAAGTGATGGCCAGTTGAGACTTGATGCTGAACAGGATGTTAGTGACATGTGTTGACGTAGGCAATACTTGAGAGGATGCTTAGGTAGTGTTTGCGATGAAGTGGATATAGAGTTGTTTATGATGAAGAGGATATAGGGTTGTAGATTCAGCTTGGGACCGAACAAGGGGCCAAGTTTATGAACAGCCTGTTTCAACCTGCAGTCACGGCAAGCATAGCTTGTGGAGATCCCAAGAATAATAGCTTTTGTTTCTGAACAGATGAAGGAAGTTGAGATTCATCCAAATTGGATATCAGACCAGAAATCTGATGATGTAGATCAAGTGAAGGAGCCGAGCGGCCTGGTGCTTACCCAATGTCTGTGAATGATGTCGCTGTGTCTTTAAATGAGGAACAGTAACAGGACATCTTCAACCTCTTCCTACTCCATTCCGAGGTTCCCACCTACTTCAAGGAGATTGCCATCATACAGGTGCCAAAGAAGAACCAGGCAACATGCCTCAAAGACTACCAACTGGCCTTGGCATTTATCATTATGAGGTGCTTTGAGAGGTTGGCCATTAGACACATCAACTCCACACTCCCAGAATGACTTGATCCACTGCAACTCGTCCACAGCAGACACCATCTCCCTGGCCCTACAGTCATCCCTGGAGTATCTCGACAACAAGGACTTCTACGTCAGACTCCTATTCATTGACTACAGTTCCGCTTTCAACACCATAATCCCAGCCAAGCTCATATCAAAACTCCAAAACCTGGGACATGGCACCTCCCTCTGCAACTGGATCCTCAACTTACTGACCCACAGACCACAATCAGTCAGAGTAAACAACAACACCTCCTCCACGATAATCCTCAATACCGGGGCCCAGAAAGGCTACGTACTTAGCCCCTACTATACTCCCTATACACATTGCAAAATTTGGCCTCAACTCCATCTACATGTTTGCTGATGACATGGCAATAGTGGGTCAGATCTCTACCAACTATGAGTCAGAGTACAGGAAGGAGTTAGACAATCTCGTGCCGTGGTAACGACAGTAATCTCTCCCTCAGCGTTAGTAAATCTAAGGAGCTGGTGATTGACTTTAGAAAGCAAAGTATTGTACACGCCCGTCTGCATCAAGGGTGCTGAGGTGGTGATGGTTGACAGCTTCAACGTCCGAGGTGTGCACATCACCAATGATCTGTCCTGGTCCAACCACGCCGAAACTACCACCAAGAAAACACAACAGTGCCTATACTTCCTCAGGAAACTAATGAAATTCAGCATATCCACATTGACATTTACCAATTTTTACAGATGCACCATAGAAAGCATTCTATCTGGCTGTATCACAGGCTGGTATGGCAACTGCGAGGCCCAAGACCATAAGAAACTAGAGAGTGGTGAACATCAGCCCAGTCCATCACGCGAACCCACCTACCATCCATTGACTCTGTCTCCACCTCCTGCTGCCTTGGGAAAGCGGGCAGCAAAATCAAAGACCCCTCCCACCTGGGTTATTCTCTCTTCCAACTTCTTCTATCGGGCAGGAGATACAAAAGTCTGAGAACACACACTAGCAGGTTTAAAAACACCTTCTTCTCCACAGTTACCAGACTCTTGAATGACCCTCTTATGGACTGAACTGATCTCTCCATGCACCTTCTCTACTGAGTCGTACTACAGTCCTGTTTGCTCACCCAATGCCTGCATATGTATTTACATTGTGTATTTATACATGTCCTATGTTTGTTCATGTATGGAATGATCTGTCTGGACTGTACACAGAACAATACTTTTCACTGCACCTTGGTACACATGACTGTAAATCAAATCTAATCCAATAAAGATCCAGGGTGGATACTTAAGATCTCCAGCAGTGATGGTGTGAGGACATGCAGAGATAAGATTTTTCTCGATGCTTTGATTACAATCCGATAGGCAAGTGCTGAACCAAATAAGGACAGTTCCATGGACCTGGTCGCCATGTGAGAGGTGGTAAGTGAGGACGGGGCTGCACTGTGTCAAACTGCTGAGAGGTCAAAAAGGAATGATTCACCCGAGTTAAAGAATATTAATAATCATGATTCCATTCTTATCTATCCAGCTCCAGCTAGAAAATCGACTGCAATGGCTTCTCTTACCAACACTTTAAAGTTAACTTGGGTGTCCCAAATGGATTTATCCTTGGCTTCTTCCTATTTCCTATTTGCATGCTGTCCCTCAACAATATCATCCAAAAACACAGCAACAAATTCTTCATACACTTGATGAAACCAGCTCTACCTCAACACCAGAACTCCTCTGCTGTCCTTAAATTGTCCAACTGCTTATCTGGTATCCAGTACTGAATGAGAAAACAAATCCTGAGCTAACAGTTACGAAGACAATACCATTGCCTTCAGTCCTGACGTCAAACTCTGTTTTCTAGTCAGTGAATCCATCCATCTCCCTGGTAACTTTCTGCTTGAAATTGTCTGCTCTCAATCGTGGTGTGATATTTGATCTTTTGACCATCATCGTGAAGACCATCCATTTCCACCTCCATAACAGTGCCTGATTCGATTCCTGCCTCTGTTTATCTGCTGCTGAGATCCTCATCCATGCTTTGCCTCCAAATTTAATTATTCTGATGCACTCCTGACTGGTTGCCTATGTTCTACCTTTCTTAAACCCGAAGCTCAGTTGCTCGTATCGGAATTTGTACCAAGACTCATCTGCCCTTGTTCTCAGTGACCCACATTGGCTCTCAGTTAAACAATGCCTTGATGTAAAATGGCTCAACCTTGCTTTTAATTTCTCCATGACCTCAGTCTGTAATCTCCTCCAGCCCCACAACCCTCCCAAGAGATGGTTGAGTAGTGCTGCTGTCTCTGGGCTGGTAATCAAATGCGCTGGGGGCACTGGTCCAAATACCACCATGGCAAATACCACCATGGCAGGGGCTGTTTAGCACAGAGCTAAATCGCTGGCTTTGAAAGCAGACCAAGCAGGCCAGCAGCACAGTTCGATTCCCGTAACAACCTCCCCAAACAGGCGCCGGAATGTGGCGACTAGGGGCTTTTCACAGTAACTTCATTGAAGCCTACTCGTGACAATAAGTGATTTTCATTTTCAACTGGTGGAATTTAAATTCAATTAATAATCTGGAATTGAAAATTAGTCTCCGTAATGGTGACCATGAATCCCATTTATAAAAACCCATCTGGTTAACTAATGTCCTTTCGGGAAGGAAATCTGCCATCCTTACCTGGTTTGGCATCAATGTGACTCCAGACCCACAGTAATGTGGTTGACTTTTAAATGATCTAGCAAGCCACTCCATTCAAGGGCAATTAGGGATGGCCATCAAATGCTGGCCTTGCCAATGATGCCTATATCCCGTGAAAGAGTAAAAATAAAACAATTTGCGCGCTCCCAATTCTGGCCTCTTGAGAACCCTCAACTTTAATTGCTTCACTATTGCTGGTCGTGCCTTCAACTGCCACGGTAGAGTTACCCTCCTAAATCTCATCATCTTTCTATCTCACTTTCCACATTTTAAGATGTTCTTTGATCGATTGTTCCAAAATGACTGGATATCAAAATTTGTTTGATATTCTTTGGTGAGTTGCTATTAAAGGCACTATATAAATGCAGCTTGATGTTATTTTTGATTTGGGTAGTGTGTGGTTTGTTGCAAACTAAAATTAAACTTGCATCTTGAAAGTTTTCTTAAAAAGGAAACTGCAGTGTTAAACCTATCACTTTAGGGAAGAGTGCAATATTGTTGGTTTCCTTGTGGCACTCTTGTCACAAGGTGGATTAGAATAGCAGTTACACGGTCCATTTTTACAGGTTAATCGGGTTTTTACAGGATGTAACCGGTTTTACAGGATGTATTTTTACACCAGATATTTTTCTTGTATTTAGCAGATCTTTCTTCCCTGCAAACTAACGTGCCATTCCCTGCCTAATGTCTAGGTATATGTAGCCAGACATACTGACTGAATAGAAAGCCGTGTGCACTGGTATATTGGGACAGGTCATAAGCTGCCATGTGATTGTCAGTAAGTGGAAAACGTACACTCCTTTGGACCTCAGCTCCTGGTAGGATACAGTAAATGGACAGTATTTGGTACTAACAGCATGTTTTATTGTAATTACTTGTGAAACCCTAAACTGCGTCTTTGTTACCTCTAGACTTGGTTTTTCTGTTGCTTGCCTGGGCAGCATCCCGTCTTTCCACCTTCAATAAACTTCAACTTATCCAAACCTCTACTGCCCGGACCCTCATTGCACCAAATCATATTCAACCATTCTCCAGTACTTGCAAACTCAGATTGGCTTCCAATTTTTAAAATTCTCATCCTTCTATTGAAGTCTCTGCATGATCTCACTCCTCCCAATCTGTGGAGCCCCCTCCAACCTCCCAGAGCTCTTCATTCTTCCAATTCTCAGTTTTGGAGTTGTGCCTTCAGCCACCTAGGCCTTATGTTTTTGATTTCCCTTCCTAAATCAGCCCATCTCTCTCTCCCTTTAAGCCAACCTTTAGAACCTGCCTCTTTGATTTTGCTGCCCTGTTACTCATTTTGTTGTGTCTGATTTTGGTCCCATAAAGTGCCTTGGGATGTTTTACCAAATTAAAGATGCAATATAAATGCAAGTTAAGTTAATTACTTCATTTTTTAAATAGATGCTTCTTGTCCATTAACCCAATCTAAAATTGATTCTTGATGCACGGTTCTTTTACTTTCTACGTGTTGTACAGTACAGTGAAGTTACGTACTTACTTTCATAATGATTATACGTGAATTGCACCCTTACTGTCCCTAGTATGTTGTTTTGAATTCTTTCAGATGTATTCCTGACCAAATTATGTCATGTGTGGATTGTGTTCAAATATTCATGGGATTCAAAATGGCATTTTTCCACATTTTGCCGTCACAAGCTGTTTCAATTGAGTGTTTTGACCTACTGTTCTGTTACATTGTTCTGTTACAAACAGGCCTACTGTAAAAGAGGCCCTCCTCCAAACATCTTTCTTCAGCCACAGCAATAATCCAGTTCAATTAATTTGCTGAAAATTAGCACAGCAAGCTGGTAAGCATCTGCATATCTGTGCCTCCAGTGTGTGAGACTGCAATATATATGCTTTGTAGCTTGCAGAAATTTCTGGCAACCAATTACTAACTCAGTGCATGCTGTGACTATCAAGAATGAGCATAATTCATCAGACAGAAGCATTTTTATCTTGCTGGTGGGGGAAAAAGAAAAAAGTTTCTTAGAAATTCTCTGTTCACAAATGTTAGAATGTCTCTTTAGCTTTGCTCCGGGCCCAATGGGGAAAAGTCTGGATGTGTGGGGAGTGGTTGGAAGGGAAAGAGTCAGGCGTAGAGGACCATTAGATACAGAGAGGCATGAAAGCACCTAGGGAGGCAGCAGCAGGTGTGCTGGTGGTCACCATTTCAGAAATGTGCCTGTGAACATTGCATATGTAACCTGCTTTACATATTTACTAGGTGGTGAAACAGTTGAATTAGTCAGATATAGTGCTAGTTGAAATGAATCTTGAAGCTGTTCCCTTTTATCTGATAGATTCACTGAACCTGATAGAGAAAAAGAATAATTTGAAAACAGGTAAACCCAAGCTGAACCAATCAGGAAGTTTAAATAGTTAATTACACAAAATGCTGTGATTTCAACTTCCAATAGAGCCAGCAATGCCCCTCAGGAATGGTCTTGATTTCCTTCTCATCATTCTATTATTTTGTGTTTCTCCCCCACTTACAGTTTCCTCTTCCCCTCCCTCATGTGTCCCACTGAAGGTGTGACCATGTAATGAACCCAGATCAGGAGGGAAAGGGCCCTGGGATCTCCCTGTAATATTTACTTAGCAGTTGCATCTCATTAGGGTTGCAGGTGTGATTGCAATGCAAGTTGGACCTAATGGTGTCTGTGTGCAGGCCTCTGAACATGAGAGTCATAGGATGTAGAGAACATGCAAAAATGTAGCAGCACCTAGAGGAGATTGAAAACAGCACATTGAAAAATTAGTTCTAGCTTGGAATTTGGAGCTGCTGAGGTGATGCGGGGCAAGTGGAAGTAATTGGTGAGTATGGTTGAGTAAGTATTTACTACTTTTATCGCTTATACTTTGTAGGATCTTTATTTTGTGGTTTATAGGTTGTAAAGGCTACGCTCTGTCAAAGCAAGGGCAAGGGAAGAAGACCCAGGAAGTAATTGATATTTAAATTTAAGGATCTTCCAAAAGGTTTGATTTAAGAGTTAAGTCATGGCAAGGAGAGCTCAAAGCCATGGTGTGCTTCCCCTGCACTATGTGGGAAGTGGGGAATATTTCCCGTGCCTAGGAGTCAGCCTGTGTACAGGAAGTGTCTCCAGCTGTAGATCCTGAAAGCCCATGTTTCGGAACCGGAGTGATATCTAGTATACTGTGGAGCATCCGTGAGGTGGAGAATATCGTGGATAATACATGTAGAGAGGTGGTCACATTCCAGGCTAAGACTCCACGGGGTAGGAGGGGAATGGGTGATTACCATGCAGAGCAAGAGGGCTAGATAGGCAGTGCATGAATCTCTATGGTCATTCCCCTATAAAAGAAATGCCACTTTGGAAATTTTGGGGGGTGAGGTTGGGATGGTGGCCTCTCGGGGGAAAAGCAGCAGCAGCCAAATTTGTTGCACCTTATTGGCTCTTCTACACGGAGAGAAATAAAAAGTGTGGGATTGCAATAGTATTATGAGATTCGATTAAAAGGGAAATAGATAGCCACTTCTGTAGCTGCAAATGAGACTACAGGATGGTATATTACCTCCCTGGTGCTGGGGTCAAGGATGTCTCAGCATGACTGCAAAGCATTCTGGAAGGGATAGGTGAACAACCAATGGTCGTGGTACACATTGGTATAAACGACATAAGTTGTGCCTTAATGCAGGGAGCGTTCACAATAAAGTGGATGAATTAATCACACAAATAAATGTAAATGGATATGATAAAGCAGGGATTGCGTAGAAATGGCTGCAGGGTGACCAGAGATAGGAACTGAGTACCCAGGGGTATTTAGGATAGACAGACAAACAGAAAAGGCGGGGGAGTTGCACTGCTGGTTAAAGATTAAATTAACGCAACAGTGAGGAAGGATATTCGCTCTGACAATGTGGAATCTGTATGGGCAGAGCTGAGAAACATGAAAGGACAAAAACACCAGTGGGGGTTGTATGTAGACCTCCCAAACTGTAGTGGTGATGTTAGCAATGGCAATAAACAGGAAATTAGAGGTGCATGGGATAAAGGAATATCTGTAATTATGGGTGACTTTAATCTGCGTGTACATTGGGCAAATCAAATTAGTAACAATACAATAGAGGAGGAATTCCTGGAGTGTGTACAGGATGGTTTTCTGGACTAATAAGGTGAGATTTATTTTGTATTTCAAACTCAAATTTAACCATCTACCGTGATGAGATTCAAAACTGGAACCCCAGAGCATTGCTCTATGTTTGTGGTTCAGGACTTCAGTGACCCATACCTCTCGGCCACAGGAAGAACCCTAAACAAATGCTGATAGTGGCATTAATTAAATGGATAAAGACACTGGAATCAACTAGAGGACAGGCCAACCTAGACTGGGTATTGTGTAAAGAGAAAGGAATAATTGGCAATCTAGATGTGCGAGGCCCCTTGGGGATCAGCAGCCATAATATGATAGAATATTTCATCAAAGTGGAGAGTGACTGAGTTAATTCTGAGACACGAGTCCTGAATCTAAATAAGAGAAACTACAATGGTATGAGGAGCAAGTTGGTTATGATGGATGTGGAACATTACTTAAAGGAATGACGATAAATTGGCAATGGAAAAAATTCAGAGTGCATGGGTGAACTGAAACAATTATTCATTCCTGTCTGGGACAAAAATAGACCTGGCAAGATAGCCAAACAATAGCTTGTATGGGAAATTTGAGATCGTATTAGATCCAAGCAAATCCATACAAATCGGCCAGAATAAACAGCAGACCTGAGGATTGGATGCAATTTAGAATTCTGTAAAGGAGGACAAAGGGATTGACTAAGAAAGGGAACATAGAGCACGAGAGTAAGCTTGCAGGGAACATAAAAATGACTGTAAAAACCTCGATAGGTATGTGAGAAGAAGAAAAATTGGTGAAGGCATATGTAAGTCCCTTACAGTCAGAAACAGGAGAATTTATAATGGGGTAACAGGAAATGGCTGACCAACTAAACACATACTTTGGTTTTGTCTTCACAAAGGAGGACTCGAGGTTTAGTGAGAGGGAGGAACTGAAGGAAATCAGTATTAGTAGGTAAATGGGGAAATTGATGGGATTGAAGGCCAATAAATCCCCAGGACCTGATAACCTACATCCCAGAGTACTTAAGGAAGTGACTTTAGAAATAGTGAATGCATTGGTGGTCATCTGCCAAGATCCTATAGACTCTGAAGCTGCTCCTGCAAATTGGAGGGTAGCTAATATAACCCCACTAATTAAAATGGGAGATAGAGTGAAAGCAGGGAATTATAGACCAGTCAGCCTGATGTCGGTCGTGGGGAAAATGCTAGAATCTATTCTAAAAGATTTAATAGCAGAGCACTTGGAAGACAGTGGCAGGATCGGACAGCACAGATTTACATATCAACTGGAATACTTCAAGGAATTTACGAGGGGGTCAAAGAGTTTACAAAGGGTAGCTAGTGAATGTGGCTTATTTGGCTTTCAGAAGGCCTTTCACAAGGTCCCACATAAGAGAGATTAGCGTGTAAAATTAAATCGCCAGGGTTTGGGGGTAGTGTAATGGGTTGGTTAGAAAACTGGATGGTAGATAGAAAACAGAGAGTAGGAATAAACGGGTCTTTTTCCAAGTGGCAGACAGTAACTAGTGGAGTACCATAGGGATCAATGTTTTGGACCCCAGCTATTCACAATGTATATTAATGATTAAGATGAGGGAACTAAAGGTAATATCTCCATATTTGCAGAAGACACAAAACTGGGTGGGATGGTGAGCTGTGAGGAGGATGCAGAGATACTTCAGTGAGATTTGGACAAGTTGAGTGAGTGGGCCAATGAATGGCAGATGCAGTATGATATAAATTTCAGGCTATCCAATTGGTAGCAAAAACAGGAGGACAGATTATTATCTGAATGGCTATAGATTGAGGGAGGGAAATGTGCAATGAGATCTGGGTGTCCTTGTACACCAATCACTGAAAATAACCATGCAGGCGATGAAGAAGGAAAATGGTATGTTGGCCTTTATAGTGAGAGGATTTGAGTACATGAGCAGGTATGTCTTGCTGAAGTTATACAGGGCGTTGGTGAGACCACATATCCAGGTCAACGTAGCCTGCTTGATTGGTCCTCCCACAAACATTCAAACCCGCCACACAACCTTGTGTACCATCTACAAGATGCACTGCAGTAACCCACCAAGGTTCCATCGACAGCACCTTCCAAACCCACGACCACTACCATCTAGAAGGACAAGAGCAGCAGATACCTGGGAACCCCACCACCTATAGGTTCCCCTCCAAGTCACTCACCACTCTGACTTGGAAATATATCGCCGTTCCTTCACTGTCGCTGGGACAAAATCCTAGAACTCTCCTTAACAGCACAGTGGGTGTACCTACACCTGAAGGATTGCAGCGGTTTGAGAAGGCAACTCTCCACCAGCTTCTGTTGGGCAACCAGGGATGGGCAATAAATTCGGGCCGAATCAGCGACGCCCACATCCCATAAATGAATTTTTTTTAAATCACCTGGAATATTGAGTTCAGTTTTGGTCTTCCTATCTGAGGACGATGCTCTTGCTATAGAGGGAATGCAGCAAAGGTTTACCAGACAGACCCCTGGGGTGGCAGAACTGACGCATTAGGAGAGATTTAGTCGGTTAGGATTATATTTGATGGGGTTTAGTAAAATGAGGGGGGGGGTGTCATAGAAACTATGGAGTTCTGACAGGGTAGATGCAGGAAAGATGTTCCCAATGCGGGGGAGTCCAGAATTAGTGGTCACAGTCTGAGGATACTGGGTAGACTACTTAGGACTGAGATGAGGAGAATTGTCTTCACCAGAGTGTTCGGCCTGTGGAATTTGCGACCTACAATGTATGTTTTCTAGAAGGTGTTGGATATAGCTCTTGAGGCTAAAGGGATAAAAAGATATGGGGTGGTGGTTGGGGGGGCAGGGAAGCTGGTAAAGGTTACTGAGTTGGATAATCAACCATGATAATGAATGGTGGAGCAGGCTCGAGGGGCTGAATGGCCTACTCCTGTTATTTTCTGTTTCTATGTAGAATGCTTTGAAGCTTGTATATTGTAGTCTTTCGCAAGTTATATTGGAGAATTGATTTATTTTAGAAATTTACTTTGTGCTGTGTATTATGAAGTGTCTTCACTTAGAAACAGATATGAATTCATCAGTTCAATTTTTGTGTGAAAATTTGCTGTTGTGTTTCCTGACATTGCAACATCATTGGCTATAAACCAGTGCAGGTCATCCTAACGTTGTGATGTTGACCTATAAGTGCAAGTTCTTCCTTTCTAAATAATGTTAAGTGAAAAGTAATTCTTTAGCCCACACGCTGGGTGTCCTCACACATACCGACTGTCCTTATTATCTAGCATTTTTTTCTAAGAGCGATGATTTGTGAAACTACACAAAATGGAGTGAGCTCTGACGACCTCTGATTTTTCACTTCCAAGCACACCTTGTACAGAAATTCAAGAAAGGTCTATTCTTGTGACCACTCTCGTGTGCATCTTTTCATAATATAAATTCAAAATAACATTTCTGATTTCTTTGGAATTGTCCACACATATTTCATTTTTGTTGTCTATCTTGAGAGTTAGTATAATAAATAGTCGCACGGACTTGAATGTTGCTGAAAAGGGAGAGATGCTGTCATTTATTTTTGTCCTGCACTCATCAGGATTAATGTGAGACTCAAAGTTCAAAGCAAACCATAACTTATGCTATATGAGAAACGGGTGCTGTTTGATTGGTAGGTTTACCTCAATCAGTTGAGTTATGCAATGGAGAATGTGCCAAAAAACTATTGTTCAACCATGCTTTTTAATTTTATAAAAAGGTGCAATGCCTGGGCATGTACCTTTTGCTTGCAGAGGACCGATCCCTCCGTATGAATATATGTAGCTTCGAGCAAGCATAAAGGAACCATATTTCAATCGTCTTAAGTTGGTTGTTTGTTTGTTTAATTATTGGTACACTCTGGATAGTTTCGGAAGATATCATCTACTATTAGACATTATGTTCTGAGCTTTATAAGTGGAGAACTTAGTAAGATATCATTGAGAGAAGACCCCTACGATATGATAATCTGTGTGAGACATACCCCTCTCAGGATTCATGGCCAATTCTAACTTAGAAGGTAAGGACTTGCTCTCTTTAATCAGGTCAGAGAGTTTATTGAGTTTCAAAAAGATATACAAAAGTTAATAATAAATAATAATGATAGTCGGTATGTAGTGAGGCTTTGCTCCGACAGTTTCTTCTCCCGTGTTCTCTGGGGAAAATGTCTTCTCTTTCTCTCTTCTATTGTCCTGTGTTCCATTGACCGCTGTCTGTATGTTTTCTAGATGTGCCAACAATATTTCATAGCTACCTCTCTTTTATCACCACTAAAAGACTCTAGCCATGCCATATTAGGCTATAGTTTACCCTGGCTAATATGTTTGGATCAGTTTGACATCATTGGTAGTCCATGGACTCTCTACATCCCAACACGCTTGCAGGTGTTTCCTGTTTTTCCAAAGGTTCTAAGGTTCACATTTCAGTTAATGGTTCAACTTTTTCTGTTCTGCAGTTTCACGTTCATCTTTTCCTCTATTTTCTCCATAATATCTGTTATGTTGTTATTACACAGTACACAAAGGCATAAAATATATTATAGACTGTCGCCCCTGCAGTGATCTGTCTGAGTTATTGCATAGGCCCTCTCCAGCTGCACAACTTTCCCATTTTCGGGGTGTGCTACCCATTTACCACCCATTCAAACATAATAATAATCATAATCATTATTAGTGCCTCAAGCAGCCTTACATTTTTTTTAAAATTTAGAGTACCCAATTATTTTTTTCCAATTAAGGGGCAATTTAGCATGGCCAATCCACCTAGCCTGCACATTTTTGGGTTGTGGGGGCGAAACCCACGCAAACACGGGGAGAATGTGCAAACTCCACACGGACAGTGACCCAGAGCCGGGATCGAACCTGGGACCTCGGCGTCATGAGGCAGCAGGGCTAACCCAAGTAGCCTTACATTAACACTGCAGTGACGTTACTGTGAAAATCCCCTAGTCGCCACACTCCGGGGCCTGTATAGGTATACTGAAGGAGAATTTAGAATGTCCAATTCGCCTAACAAGCATGTCTTTCGGGACTTGTGGGAGGAAACCAGAGCACCCAGCGGAAACCCAGACACAGAAAGGGCGTGCAGACTCCACAGAGACAGTGACCCAAGTCAAAAATCGAACTCGGTTCCCTGGCGCTGTGAAGCAACCGTGCTACCCACTGTGCTACTGTGCTGCTCTTCATTGACATTGACAGTTTTCAGTGAAGCTAACCATCATGCTTTGTAGTCCAATCTCTATATTATATATTTTTTAAAAATGTTGGCGATTGATTATTATAGACAACCCATAAAAATCTGCTGAACCGAATAACTCTGCTTTTTGCAGATGGCCAAAGGGACATGCTGTTTGATATATTCTGTCAGTTGTTGGTATGTACAGCCTGCATACTTGGCACTTTATAAGGACTGAAATTCATATATATAACATTCAATAATGCATTAAGCAGAACGCCTTTTGGGCTTGATGGCAGTATCATATTAATGGAGAAAATACCACTAGTGTTGCTATTGCATAATAGTGGTGTGAAATGGCTAGCTTCACCTGTTGCTCTATTTTTGTGAAGCCCTACCCTTCCAGGGTAATTTGAGGCAAATGGTACACTGGCAGCCGTGGGCTCATTCTTGAGTACGTAATATACAGCAAGTAATGATCTGATCTGTTATCCAGCACAATAGCTTTGATGCACTTTATTTTGGCATCAAATGGCTTGGGTCCGATTTACATGATTGCTGATGAGACCAATTGCAACGCGTATAGCTGTAGGAATCCCAACACATATATTGAGCAATGAAAGTAGACAGTAGTAGAGAACCCATTGGCAGATTTCTCAACTACCATGTTGAAAAAAGGGAGCTCTAATAGGGTGTTGTGTTTCAAAGGTGATTTTGAACGCTGGGTGGGTAGATGAAGGTGTGTTAGGAAATTCTTACAGGCAACTGCAGATTCAAATGTACCTGTATCATATACATATCGGAAATATGCAAGGGATAGGAGGTTATAACTGCAACCTGAAAACAGTTGTGCTGCTTAATGGATAGTATGTGTAAAGCTCGTCCTTTTTTTCTGCATTTGAATCACACTGATCGTTACTGTATAAAATGAGGGTGATGTGAAATCATTTTTAAAATGGAATTTCATCATTTTAAGTGCCGTGAGCCGGCTTTGATTCAAAGCCTGACTCAGATTATTACTGGTTAATACTGTTTTGAAATGCATGACCTTTAGAATTAGTACTTAATATTAAAGTAATATGGTTAAATTAACACAGTTTACCTGAACCACTCTGTGAAGTAGCTTTTACTCACAGGCAGTATTTATGGAATATTCTGTTTTTGGAAAACTACTTTTTCCAAAGCGGAGCATAAGACCATGTCTCTCTCTGTTTCCTCATTTAGTGGAAATGCAAACACTCGCAGCAGTTGTTAATGGCATCTGTTAAACATTAATAAGTCTTCTGAGAGTATAATATACTGTTCTCCGCAACCATTTAGTTTTCTAGCAATCAGTATATTCTGTGTGTCATAGTTGTTGTAAATTGTCATTTTTCAGCCATTGAGCTTGATGTCAGATGACGCTTCTTATATTGTTCAAATTTTAGATTCTGTGAATCTTGCATCCAGGGCTTTTGTCTTTGATGGCTGTTTTGATCCAGATTCAATCGACAGGCAAATCTGACATTCTATGAAAAAGCCATAATAAATATGTTTTATTCATTTTCAGACCACGGTGTAGAAATGTTTAATAAAGCCTGAAAATAATAGATTCTAAATTTAACAGAAAGGAACCTGTTTCTCATACTGTATAAAATAATAATAATAATTATGTCCATGATAGGCATTCAGGTCCAGTCAAAATGGAGACAAAATAAATAAATTAAATCAATACTAGACAAATGGAGATGGGAGCATTGTTATCAGGATATCACATCTACCAGTAAAAGCAGATAAAGTTAACAAATTAACTTGTGTTCCCACCTGTGCTTCATACCTTGAGTCTTCCAAGCGTTCATCTTTGACCTCTTCCTACATGTGGCCTCTTGCAAAATCATCACCAGCCATGAGGTCAACATATGTATGTATGCTGAAAAGTCCCAGCTCTGTAGCTGCTGGCTCTTGACTGTATGTGTAATTGTCAGAGGTCTTGTCCATCATCCATTCTTGGATGAGTTTCAACTTCCTTGAAACATTTAAACATTAAATTGGGACCATCACCGTTGATTCTCAGCACCAGCTCCTTTCATTTGCCATCTATTCTTTTTGCTCTCCTGAAAAACCTTTGATTGACATTGAGTTGAGTTTCTAATAATTGAATCCTGTTCATCATCGACACTACCAATTTCCAAATTCCTTACCTTTTCCTGCGACCTCAATTTATGTTCCACTGAGATCCTTATGGAATTTATAGTACAAGATGTTACTGTTGTGTTAGGTACACTGGTCTAACACTGCTGCAACTGGATGCAGCTTAGATCAAAAAGATACTCCAGACCTTGAAGTTAGTTCAATCAGATTTATTGAACTAATAGCACAGTTAGCACAGTTCTGTGTGAGTTCGACTCAGTGCTAACTTAAGGTGTGGTTACTCTGTCTGACTGAACCAGACTAGCTCTTAGCCGCGTGGTGGGGTGCGAGATTGTAACAACACACTTGACTGACTCTCTAGATGTTCATCAGTGGAAAGAGGCGAAGTGTCAGTGCCTCGTGTCTTTTATAGTCAGATCTCACCCCTGAGTGTCCTGCCTGCTTATTGGTCATGTCCTGTTCTCTGTGTCTATTAGCTGCTTATCTGTGCCTGCCTGCATATCATTATGTGTGTGTCTGTATATCATGACATCTCCCCTTTTTTTAATGTTTGGATGACATATATGAACGATTTACAAGAATAGGCCAATATTAACATATATACATGCAGTGGATGTGAACATATGTACATGTGAAAACAGCTGTCTAATGGGAGAACACAGAACAAAGCAAACAGAACAAATGTTCATAAGACCAGTCTCTGTAGCTTGCATCTGATCCTGGTCGACCGACGGAGAGGTGGTGGTGGGAACGACAGCGCCTTGTTGGGCGGGATTGAAGCCTGACTAGTGGCCTCATGAGTCGAGGTATGAGGAGGTGGCAAAACAACAAAAAGAAACTGAGAAGAATGTAGTTGCAGGTAGGCAATTTTACGCAGTGCCCGTCTGTTTCGTGGCACAACAGAACCATCAGCCAGGCACACAACATACGAGCGGGGGGGCAGCCTGTCGAACAGTGACAGCTGGAGCTGACCAGCCTCCATCAGGGATCTGGACCTGAACAGTGTCTGACAGGGATAACACGGGCAAATCAGTAGTATGAGCATCATAGCCCTGTTTGAAATGAAAAAAATGAAATGAAAATCGCTTATTGTCACGAGTAGGCTTCAATGAAGTTGCTGTGAAAAGCCCCTAGTCGCCACATTCCGGCGCCTGTCCGGGGAGGCTGGTACGGGAATCGAACCGTGCTGCTGGCCTGCTTCGTCTGCTTTAAAAGCCAGCGATTTAACCAAGTGAGCTAAACCAGCCCCTGTTTTTGCCAGCCTGAGTTGCTGCACCTTCTGCAGCACCGGGAGGTGATCCAGGTTGGGCAAGTGTATGGCTGGAAGTGCCGTTCGCCGATCCCTGTTCATCAGGAGTTGAGCCAGTGACATGCCAGTGGACAGTGGGGTTGCCCTGTACACAAGCAGTGCAAAGTGAATGTCATACGCAGAATCCACAGCCTTGCAGATGAGCTGCTTCACTATGTGCACCCCTTTCTCAACTTTTCCGTTTGACTGCGGATAGTGTGGGCTGGAAGTGACATGTTTGAACTGATATGACTGGGCAAACAGAGACCATTCATGGCTGCTGAAGCACGGGCCATTGTCACTCATGACAGTGAGTGGGATACCATGCCTGGAGAACGTCTCCTTACAGGCCTTGATGACGGTCCGAGATGTGAGGTCTGAGAGCTTCACGACTTCTGGGTAATTGGAAAAATAATGAATGATTAACACGTAATCATGACATGAAAGAGGTCGATGCCAACCTTGGACCACGGAGAGGTTTCAATTTCATGCTGCTGAAGTGTCTCCTTACTCTGCGCTGGCTGGAAGCGTTGACAGGTTGCACAGTTAAGGGCCATGTTCGCGATGTCCTGGCTGGTCCCGGGCCAGTAGACAGCCTGCCTGGCTCTGTGTCAGCACTTTTCCATACCCAGGTGGCTCTCATGAATTTGACAGAGCACCAAGCTCTGGAGACTATGGAATTACAATCAGGTCCAGTTTCAGGAGGATACCATCAACCACCGTCAGGTCATCCTTTACATTGAAAAATTGAGGGCACTGCCCTTTTTGCCAGCCATTGACTAGGTGTTGCATAACACGCTGCAAGAGGGGGTCTTTGGCTGTCTCCTCACGGAGACGAATCATCTCATCGGAATCCGGGAAGGTGCTCAAAGTCGTACCTTCTGAGTTTGAGGAGGATGTGCTACAACCAAGGAGTCATGTCATTAAGGTCCTTGTGGATAATGTGGATCAGGGGCTTGTGATCCATCTTGACTGTGAATGTCGGCAGGCCGTAGACATAACCGTGAAACTTGAGAATACCAGTGAGGAAGCCAAGGCATTCCTTCTCTATTGGTGCATACCTTTGTTCGGTGGGCGTCATTGCCCTTGATGCGTAGGCAACTGGTGCCCAGGATGAGGTGTCATCGCATTGCAGCAAGACCCCACCGATGCCATCCTGGCTCGCATCTGTCGAGATTTTTGTTTCCCTATCTGGGTCAAAGAATGCCAATACGGGTGCAGTGGTGAGCTTGGCTTTCAGCTCCAACCACTCTGCCTGAGGGGCCACCTTCCACTCAAAAGCAGTGGACCTCTTCACTAGGTTTCGTAGGGCCGTGGTGCGTGAGGCCATGTTTGGGATGAACCTGCCCAGAAAATTGACCATGCCCAGGAAGCGCAATACCGCCTTCTTGTCTTCCGGGACCTTCATGGCTGCGATGGCCTTGACCTTGTCTGTGTCGGGGCACATGCCCTGCTGAGAGATCTGGTCTCCTAGGAACTTGAGTGTCGACGTGCCAAAGCAACATTTGGCCCTGTTCAGCTTCAGGCCATTGGCGTGGACACGGCGGAATGCCTGCTGGAGACAGGAAATATGCTCCTCAGGGGTTGTGGGTCATATGATGACTTCGTCCACATACACACGAACCCCTTCGATGCCCTCCATCATCCGCTCCATGATGCGATGAAATATCTCCGATGCCGAACGGCATACGGTTATAGCAGTACCTGCCAAACGGTGTGTTGAAGGTGCAGAGCCTTCTGCTTGACTCATCCAGCTGGATTTGCCAGAATCTTTGTGAAAAACCTTGCATGTGCCATCTCACTGGTGAGTTCCTCCCGCTTCGTGATGGGGTAGTGTTCACACATTATATTCCGGTTGGGATCCTTGGGATCAATGCAGGTGCGCAGGTCTCCAAAGGGTTTTTAACCATCACCATCGAGCTGACCCAGTCGGTTGGTTCAGTTACCCTGGAAATGATCCCCTGCAGCTGCAGCTCCTTGAGCTGTTCCTTCTGGCGCTCCTTCAGCAGAGCCGGGACTCGGTGTGGTACATGGACCACTGGCTTGGCATCAGGTCGCAGTAGAATCTTGTACCGATATGGCAAAGTGCCCATCCCGTCAAACACATCTGGATACTGAGCGAGGATGTCGTCAATGCCAGCTTGAAGATCCATGTTGGAGGATGTCGTTGAATAAACTCGCTGCACCAGGTTTAGCTTTTTGCAGGCATGCGCGCCCAGTAGGGATGTCCTGTCCAGCTTGACAATGTCAAACCTTAGCCATGCACGAGTGCTCCAGTTGGAGACGAGTAGGTGGCATTACCGTTATAGTCCAGGAGCTGGCAGGCTGCTGGAAGGACCTTGGGAGGGGGGAGGGGCTTCTTGATGCGTCTGAAGTCTGCCAGTGAGAAGAGGTTGGCACAAGCACCTGTGTCCAGCGTGAACTGGGTGGAGCAGTGGTTGACCTGCATCACTGCATGCCATTCGGCCTCCGAATCCACAGCGAGAATGGACTGAATGCGAGATGAGTTAGGTGTGGCATGTTCACGTGTGGTAATGATGTCCACTCGGTAGGCGAGTTCTAGGCACTCATCCTCTGGATCTGTTGTACTGCCAGGATCAGAATCCTGTAATCATCGTTGCACATTCTGGACGCGCCGTCACCTCTTTCAGGGCATTGGGAGCGCTGGCCTCTGACTGGTGGTGCAGACCTGCACAAGGCTGCATAGTGTCCAGGCTTCCCGCAGTTTAAACATCGCCTGCCTCTTTCAGGGCAGTGTCCCTATAAGTGGGCGTTGCCGCAGTTCAGGCCCATCATGATGTCGGCATCGTGACGCGATGTAAGTCATCGATCATCCACCGTGCAACCGGCAGACGTTTGCACCTGCGCGGTGTGGGTGTCGGCCGCTTCGTTATCCTGTTCGCATCGCTCCGCGAAAAGCCCTCAAAATAGCTGCTGTCTTCAATGCTGACGCGCTGCTTTTGTGGGATGGGCTGCACACACTCTGCCTCGTGGGAGGCAAGTTTCTCATTTTCAGCCGATTTGTATTGGGAATACCGATTATTTTAATTCTTTTTGCTGCTCATGCACTGTACAGGTTTCAATCGCAACTGGCAGGGTCGTATGCTTGATTTTTAAGAGCTGCTCTCTCAGAGGATCAGAGTGAACTCCAAACACGATTTGGTCTCTGATCATAGAGTCAGCAATATCACCAAAGTTGCAGGACAGCGCTAGCAGGTGGAGGTTAGTTAAGGCAGTGAAAGATTCATCTTTACCTTGAAGACGATGTTTGAATATGTAGCGCTCAAGGATTTCATTGGTGTTTACTTCACAGTGACTATTGAACTTCTCCAGGATGGCCTGAAACTTTCTCTTGCCCTGGCCTTCGGTGAAGTTAAACGAGCTGAAGAGTTCGATGGCTTGATCACCCGCTGTTGAGAGGAGAAGCGTGATCTTTCTTGCATCAGACGCACCCTTGAGGTCTGAGGCTGCGATGCACAGCAGAAAGTTTTGCTTGAATGTCCGCCAGTTAGCACTGAGATTGCCGGAGGTCCTGAGCTGGTGAGGAGCCTGAATCTTCTCCATGGTGCCGGGATATAGTTGCTAGTCGTCACGGAACGGACTGAGATAAGCCACCTTAAATTAGTATACCCTGGTACCATGTCGTGTTAGGTACACTGGCATAACCCTGGCTGAAACTGGATACAGTTAGATCAAAAAGATACTCCAGACCTTGAAGTTAGTTCCATCAGGTTTATTGAACTAATAGCACAGTTAGCACAGTTCTCTGTGAGTTTGAGTCTCTGCTAACTTTAAGTGTGGTTACTCTGTCTGACTGAACCAGACTAGCTCTTAGCCACGTGGCGGAGGTGTGAGATTGTAACAACACCCTTGACTGATTCTCTAGATGTTCAGCAGTGGAAAGAGGCGGAGTGTGAGTGCCTCGTGTCTTTTATAGTCAGATCCCACCGCTGAGTGTCCTGCCTGCTTATTGGTCATGTCCTGTTCTCTGTATCCATTAGCTGCTTGTCTGTGCCTGCCTGTATATCATTGTGTGTGTCTGTATATCATGACAGTTACCACCTGACGTAGAAAGCTATCCAATTAATCCCTTTGCTCTTTCCCCCATTGACTGCGCACGTGTATATATATATATATATATATATATATCCAACTCGCTTTTAAAAATTACAAGTGAATCTGCAACCACCACCTTCCAGACGGTGCATTCAACGATGGCAACTCATGGTGCAAATATAACCCACTTCAATAATTATTAATAATCTTAAATCTATGTCCTCTGCTAGTTTCTTTATGCCCTAATGAAAGAAAGCCTTGGGATATTTTTGCTTGTTAAAGGCGCTATTGAAATGCTTGATTTAAATTGTTTTGATACATAACTAAATGAAAGATTCTAAGGAATTTTCGAGGGGAAGGATAATTAATAAAGTGAAAACTTATTAATGCTTAATGCAAATAAACTATATGTGACGAACCAAGAACTCAGATCATTAGTGACAATTTGACAAGGAAATGGTGACATTTTATGAAAGCGTTCCAGAATCAGATTTAGACCCTAAGCGGCTGAAGTAGGAATGACATAATGGCACCAATTGTCTTATTTTGTATTTCCAATGGTGGATGCTTATCCATTCGGGCGGCACAGTGGTTAGCACTACTGCCTCACAGAGCCAGCGACCCAGGTTCAATTCCAGTCTTGGGTGATTGTCTATATGGAGTTTGCACATTCTCCTTTTGCTGTGTGGGTTTCCTCTCACAGTCCAAAGATGTGCTGGTTAGGTGGATTAACCATGCTAAATTTCTCCTCCAACAAATTAGGTGATTTTGTGGGAAAGGGTGGGGCAGTGAACCTCGGTAGGGTGCTCTTTCAGAGGGTCACAGAAGGCTTGATGGGCTGAATGGCCTCCTGCACTGTAGGGATTCTATTATTTTGAGAAGTTTCTAGAAGAAGTGGATCTATATGAGCAGGATTTGACTGACTTGTCACCTGTAAGAGGGAAATAAAGTGGATTCTTTTTCAAGTGCAGGGGTTACAAATTAGGGCCAGAGACCTTCTGCTTGCTGTATTTGAATCGCATCAAAATGGCCCTGGAACCCTTAAAATTATAACAGATGTCTTTGGTTTGAGCATCATTTGGACCTTTGCTTGCTTTCAGCTGCACCCACCCAGATAAACAGCCTTTTCTGCAACAGCCGTCCTAAGGGGACAGCTGCTACCTGGGTATAACGGGCCAAGGATAATGACTTGAACCTGAAAATGCAGGTGGATTTTAATTCAGCCAATATACATTTAAGATCTGTTCTTGACTTTTGGCCATGCAGAAGGATGTAGTGAATGTTAAGTTGGTTATCGTCTTTTTCACAGGATGACTTATCATTATACAAAACATTCATCAGTATATTACAATGAAATTCACATGCTAATATGTTAACAAATGGCGAAGGATACAGGAACTAGTGACAGATGTTGATCTCTTGAACCCATATGACCCTCTCGTAGATCTCCTAGTGGGAGGAGACTGCAATTTGTTTCAGCTCTGTATGAGATAAGAATACAGAAAAGTAGATTGGGAGTATTACAACATATAAAACTATGATAGTCAGACAAAGGGCAGTTTTGAAGTTGTAAAGGAGAATTTAGAGAATTTTTAATACCAAGTGATAAATACATGGAAACTACTTCCAAACAGTGAAGGAAAAGCTCTGTAATCATTTAAGAAGCAGTTAGATGCTCGGATGGAGGGATTGCTATTTTTCTGGATGGTTGAGGTTGAATGGATTGAAATATGTTCCTTATATGTATCAATCTTATGGTCAGGTAGAAATTAATACCATTCTGAATCTAATGCAGTAGTTATTTAGGTGGCTATATCCAACCAGGCTGCATGATTTTAGTCACAGGGTCCTTACCCATTGAAAGAGATCAATTTTTCATCTTTGTGATGTTATGGGTCAGCCCAGCAACAAGAGTAAAACAAATTTAACAAGGCATGATAGGATGCAATCTGCCCAGCAACAGGTAGAAGTCTGCCTAGCAACAGCAGCAACCAGCATTCAAAAGGCTGGATGGGATGTGAATTTTCCTGGAACATGATCAGCAGGCATCTGGACAGAAGCAGGTGTAAATTTCCCCGTTAGTAGACAGAGCTTACCTAGACAGCTGAGAGATCAAGGAGGTATTTACATGCTACTTTCCAGAATTGAGGAATTTGAGAGAGGCAGGCAGTCAAATATGCAAAGTGAAGAATCAAAGGGGAAAATGGTATAACTCCCAGCACTGTCAGAAACAAGGAGGCCCAGTTACATCTAACAGCCTGAAAAGTCAGGCCACCACTCACAACCAAGAGGCTAGGCTAATTCTTAGAGCCACGGCCATGCAGAAACCTTCATAAAGGCAGTTTAAATATCTTTGCTGGATGAGGAAAAGATGTTTCCCAGATAGTTCTGTATTGTGTGGTAACTATAAGCTGCATTTGCCTTATGGATTTATTTAATTTGGATGTTTGGGGGAAAAAGGAAGCCTTAAGGTGTTTCAGGATTGCAGATGTAATTTGGAACAAGGGATACGTTGTACATAAACTGTGTTTTTAGTGATTCATATGCCTAATTGTCTCATTGTAGTCTTGGTTGACTGTATTTGTCTTTAATTTAATAAATAGTCTTTAATAATTGTTGCACGATGGCTGGGCTATTTATTCTCACTGGGGTTTCATGTGACTCCTCACACTATTCCAAAAGCAAAACTATATATCCCCAAGAACTAAATATTCAACTTGGGATACCATTGCAGATAACATCAGCATGGTTTGCGACAGTGGTATTATATATGAGTTATAATGGAGATTTTATATAAAACTGGAAATCACTTGAGGCCTCTTCTTGCAATTTCAGAATTGGGTTGATGTTTGAAGGGTTGTTGGGGCTGGTCAGAGAAGCTGCAGTCTTTTTCAATCTTCTGTTTGCCTATGTACCTATCAAATGTCACATTAACAGTTTTACATATTTTATCCCGTCGTCCTTCTGTTACCCTCGAAGAATAAAGTGAGCGGGTTCATTCCACATTTGTTCTTCTATGCATCTTTTGCCCATGGCAGCATCTCGCAGCAGCTAACTGAGCTTCCTTCTGTTCAGTGATATTAAATTTAGCTGGCATAGATTGAGCAGTCACTTTGTATGCATGCTGTTGAGCGGTTGAAACATTGAAAAGGCTTGGAAGCTCATGCACATCCCTTTAAATTGCATTAAAAGTGATACATGTTTTAAGTTCTTCACGATCTTTTAACTGTTGACTAGCATTAACTTCTATAGGCGATTGATGCAGATTATTTTCTTTTCGCTGGACATTTTCAGCATCTTAAGCCTGTTCTTTTCCTGAAAAAGTAAATGCATGTTATGTCCAAGCCTGGATTTTAATTGCTATTCTATTAATCTGGAGTGTAGTCACCATTAGTTAGAAAATGCAGCAATCGGTATTTGCACAGCAAGGTTCCACAAGTATAAAAGGGGATGACTGACCAGATTGCCTGTTTTTGGTAGTATTGCTTGAGGGAGGATTGTTGGCCCAGACACCAAAACAATTATTTTATCTCCTTCAAATATAGTCATGAGAACTTTCACATTCAGCAGAGCAGGTAGAACAGGCCTTCGTTTACCATCTCCTAAATACAACACCTTCAGCAATAAATGTTCCTTCAGCTTTGCATTGAATTGTCAATCTAAGTTTTGTGGTGAAGTCCACAGCTTGCTCCACAGCTCCTTGCATATAGATGAGAGTTAGCACAAGTCAATTGATGCAGCTTTATTTGATTTCTATTTTATTTATTTTACCACATTTTTCCACTGTTTTCAAACCTGCTGGAGGTCTTATCCCTTCATCTTCAACGAAGAAACAAAATCAAACCATCCAAGTGGGTTTTTATTTGGTAGTTATGAATTGTTAATAGATTTGGTTGTTGATTTGTCATCTGAATCTCTTCTAGCATTGACACCTAGGTGCTCAACTAGGCTTCACCAGTTGAAATAAGGACGACTCAGTGTAGCTTCGCAGTCTTTCAGCAGGGTAAGTTCACAACTAAATATAGCTATCAAGTAATGTATTGTAAAACATCTGCAAATCTGTTGCAGCTTCCCTACACTAAACACGCAAGCCTAGTTTACCACAAAAGATAAAAATTATTGGAATGAATGGACTGCGAGAAAGCTGGTGAGTTTCCTCAGGCCAGGCCCCACCCATGTTGGGCAGGACCAATTCTGGGATTCCCACCGACCCATTCCCATCATCAGCAGTTTCGAAATGTGTGGGATAGGAGGAAGGTCATGAGCCTGCGCACTGCTGTCTTGACCTTGCTGGCTCCAAAGTGGAGGTATGCATTTCAGACTCCGTGCAGCTTTGATTGTGATGGGCTGACTTTTGAAGATGACATGGTTCACACCAGCTCAGAAGTGCCATGAACCATGCGCAAACCCATGTTCTGTCTTCTGGAACCCTTTGATGGGCAAGTTCAGAATGTTTTGTCAACGTCAAAGTAATGAGATACGGTAAGGTAAGTTAGAATGTTTTAAAACAATGATTGATGATTGGGCTTTGATCTTAACTGGTAAGTGGCCATTAAATTTACCAGAATTTAGAAAGTCGAAAAGTCTTCAGATGCATTAGAGTACAATATCCACTGATAAAGTGCTTGAACAATAGTTTTGAACAATATTGAAATTCAGACCTGACTGTCAATTGTCCCCTGTGTTTTAACCTTTTCATTTAACTTCAGATTAGCCACCTGTTTCACTGCTTCAAAGCTGTGACAGATGGTTGAACATCTGGCTATCTTCAAATGATTTAATGTACTCATCTCTGGAGGGGCTGTTGACACAGTTGTGCAGTGAAATCATATTATGAATGCTTGGCTGAGCTCCAAAGCCACAAATTGACTCAGCTTAGTCGAGGTTGTCAGTAATAGCCACCAAGGGGACTGAGTTTGGTAATTTTGACTGTTTGATTACCTTGTAATTACATAAATAAATACGTATGAGGTTTTAATAGGATTGTATTTTTTTCCCAATACACTTTGAAGTACTGTTTGTTTATTTTGACAGTTTGATGAGCACTCAAATGACTTTCCAATGTCATTATAGCATTTGTGAGTTCTGTACGTAGTGGATTCTGAGTGAGGTAGTATGGAAGGGTTATGGGGGTAAGGATGCATGGAGGAAGTGAAGGGGGATGTGGACAACACCATGGTAAGTTTTAGGGAGCCTTGCACTCATCAACCAAACTGGGCTGATATTCCAGCGAATAGAGACAGACCTTTTAACTCCCGTCTGCCAACCACCGTTTCTGCCTCGGGCCTGCTTCTGAAGGTGGCAGCCTTTACTCCTACCTTCCCCCCGCCCCCTCATGAAGGTAGTGTGGGGTCAGAAGGCAAGATATCAATATTTGGGAATGACCTGACTCCCAATTCCATTCAAGGTGAAAATGGGGTTACTCATATCTAAGTCATTTCTTTACTTCAATGATCGCATTCGGTAAATCACGCACTTTACAAAGCAAGCTTCTTTGTCTGGATCTAGAATCATTTTAAATTTTTATTTAATCAGATGAAATATCATTATGCTCTGTAGCATTTGTATATGTGCGGTAAAGTTGTACAAACCAGCCCATTGATGCTTCCTGATTGGATTGCGTAGGTGGAGTTGTCTCAGGTTTTAAAATGCCTCTGGAACAAACAATATACTGGAATTTCAAAATTGTTTCACTATTAAACAGCATTGACCAATATGAAGTTACTGTATCTGTGTGGTAGATACAGACTAAACTCACCACTGACAGTTGATTCTTGCCCATTACAATCTAAGTACTCCTTATTAATGTGACAATTACTACCAATCAATCTCTGACATTGAAAATGAACCATTTAAGTCAGGTCATCTTTCTTCATGTATTAATTATGTAAATTCTTTATAATTCTTCCTTTTTTTTTCTCTCCCTTACTCCAATATTTCTTTTCCTCTCTCTTCCTTTTTTGCTCCCTGGTTTAACATTGAATTCATGCTCTCTAATTTGCACTTCTCAATTCTTGTGTTAAAGATTTCACAATCTTTTAATCTGATTGTTTAAAGAGATACACCGAGCAGAAGGGAAAATGGAGTTGAATCCCAAGATCATCCATGATATTGAATGGCTGAGCAGGCACAATGAACCATTTGGCCTACTCCTCCTATTTCTGTGCCTGTACTAGTCGAGGAACTAACATTTAGACTTGTATCATCTCCTAAATGTTTGTTCATGTATACTCTTCCGTTGCTTATTGGCTACCATTCAAAACCAGAACTGCCCAACTCCCATTCCCAGTCTTCCCTTTGCTTCAGCCTACATAGTCCTCCACTCACAGCGCATCTATTGCTGCCTCTTTATAGCAACAATTCTAACTGCCTCATCCATCTTTCTTAGTGCACCCAAAACAATGCCAACAGATTTAAGTGTACAAATAATATACCACCTGCCTGAGCATGAACGTCAAGCACCTCTTTACTTAAAACGCTAGCAACCTACAGCAAGTAAGTGACAGGATCTATCTCATCCTGACTTCCCCAGCGATTTCAGATACCTATCTACATAGCATCTTGCATTCCCCTACTACTTCCTGATACCCTGGTATCTGTAAATTCCCTGGTAGAGGCAAGGGATTGAATGTTCAGAAATAATGGCCCAGATTTTCCTGTACCAAGGAATCAAACACCATCTGTCCTTAGTTAAGGCTTGTCCTTAGGCATTTAGATGTTTCATTTCTTTACCTTGCAATTTGTTTAGCATTAATAATGGGACACTGAGGGAAACATGGGCAAGTAATTTCTCCTCACCTCAGTCCTGAAGGATCGACCACTTATCCTGAGACTGCGCTCCAGGGTTTTCTATTCCCTGACCAACGGAAACAATCTCTCAGCATCCACTCTTTAAAATACTAGAATTTTTTAGTTTGTGATGAGATAGCTTCTTATTCTTCTAAACTCCAGCGAATATAAGCCCAATTTCTGTGATTCTGTGAATTTACTCCTTATAAGACTCCCTAATCTCGGGCCTAATTTAGTGAACCTTTATGTACCGCCTCCAATGCAAATATATCCTTTCTTAAATTTGGAGTCCAAAATTGCACACTGTATCCAGGTGTGGTCTTGTCAAAACCCTATGTAATCGCAGCAACACTTCTTTATTTTTGTAGGCCAAGCCTCTCGCAATAAAGGCCAACATGCAATTTGCCTTCCTAATTGTATGCTGCATTTGCGTGCTAACCCTTTGCGTTCCTTGTCCAAGATCACCCAAGTCTTTCACATTTCCTGGCATTCTACTCTATTTGCCATCTTATTGCCCACTCACTTAACCTGTTTATATCTCTCACCCTCTTTGTTCTCCCCAACACTCACCTTCCACCCAGCTTGGCATCATCAGCATGTATTACTCTCAGTCTCTTTATCCAAGTCATGATATATTACTCAGTCTCTTCATCCAAGTCATTATTATAGATTGTAAATAGCTGAGGCCCCAGCACTGATTCTTGTGGCAGTCCACCATTTACTGCCTGCCAACTTTTAAAAAATGATTTATACCCACTCTGTGCTTTCTATCCATAGCCAACCTTCTATCCATGCCAAAATATTATCCTTACCTCCATGAGGACCATAAGGCACAGGAACAGAATTAGGCCACTCGGCCCATCGAGTCTGCTCAGCCATTCAATCGTGACTGATATTTTTCTCATTTCCATTCTCCTGCCTTTTCCCCATAACCCCTAAAAATCTTTAGTGCAGCATCTTATTGAATGCCTTTTGGAAATCTAGGTATACTACGGGCGCGACTCCCGAAAGGGAACAAAGTCCCATAGCGAGTGCGCTTAGCCGCTTGTTTCCTGGTGCTCGCAGTGCCCACCTCCTGATGCACTGAAATGTCCACAGGCTCAAGATATGGTTGTCCGGGATTATAGTGCATTCCACAGATTCCCACATGATGCAGGCTTGCTTTTGTGCAATTCAGAGAGTGAAGCATGCCTTTTCACTACGGTCAAGATGGGGGGCAGCGATGACACTCCTGCATGAACTAAAGATTTTTGTCTCCAGATTTGGCTGATAGAATGTTCTCTTTGGCGGGGAAGAATTTTTCAAATCCTAATGCTGCATTTTGACAGACAGTTTTGTAATTTTCAGTTGTCATTTTGACAGCACTAGTGGAAAATACTGAAAGGCAATATAATTATTGTGGGCCATTATCCCATTGTCTGCCAATCTGGAAAATGTTAACATTTGGCTGCTTGACTGCTTCAGTGGCAGCTTTCACTTCAGAAATAAAAACATCCTTGTAACTACTGTTCCTTGAAGTATAATTCATTCTAATACGTACTGGAGGTACTTGTGTAAAAGTAGATTTTGGGTAAAAGTCAACCTCGTGACTTTTGGCTTAAATAAATTAAATTTTTTATTGTTTAAAATTTGAGCCTAATTCTTCCAGGGATAAAACCATGTTGACCACGGGCAGCATGGTAGCACAAGTGGATAGCACTGTGGCTTCACAGTGCCAGGGTCCCAGGTTTGATTCCCCGCCGGGTCACTGTCTGTGAGGAGTCTGTGTCTGCGTGGGTTTCCTCTGGGAGCTCCGGTTTCCTCCCACAGTCCAAAGCCGTGCAGGTTAGGTGGATTGGCCATGATAAATTGCCCTTAGTGACCAAAAAAAAAGGTTAAGAGGGGTTATTGGGTTACGGGGATAGGTTGGAAGTGAGGGTTTAAGTGGGTCAGTGCAGACTCGATGGGTCGAATGGCCTCCTTCTGCACTGTATGTTCTATGTTGTGATTACTAATTATTAACCGGTAGTTACTCCTAATCATTGTTTTAAAGACACATTTGCATGCAGGAACCTTTAGATGTTCCCTCTGCCAATTTTAGCAACAACCTCCTAGCCAGTCAACAAGACATGTATGCACCACATGATGGATCGTGACAACTTCAAGAAAGAATAACAAGTACCCAGCTAAATTTAAACTGAAGATAAGAAAATGGCAGAATGGGTTAATGAGCATCCACACAATGGTTATGTTATCACCCGCAGAGATGGCGGACCCGGAAAAGCAATCATCGGTTCAGAACGCAATGCCAGTACCAGGTGATGCACAAGATTCACAAAAAAGACGCAATTTAGTATTCCGTCAGCAAACAGAACTTTTCCAGCGTCTGTAATCCGAACTCTACAATACACTCTTCAAATTCCACCATTTTTTCGGCCCATACCAAATGATTTGATTTATTATTGTCACATGTATTAGTACACAGTGAAAAGAATTGTTTCTTGCATGCTGTACAAACAATGCATTACCGTACATAGGGAAGGAAGGACAAACTGCAGAATATAATGTTACAGTTATAGCAAGGTTTAAAGAAAAGATCAACTTAATACGTGGTAGGTCCATTCAAAAGTCTGATGGCAGTGGGGAAGAAGCTGTTCTTGAGTCGGTTGGTACGTGACCTCAAATTTTGGCATCTTTTTCCTGATGGAAGAAGATGGAAGAGAGTATGTCCGGGGTGCGTGGGGTCCTTAATTATGCTGGCTGCCTTTCCGAGGCAGTGGAAATTGTAGACAGAGTCGATGGATGGAGGCTGGTTTGCATGATGGATTGGGAAGAGTATTATAAGGGGCTGGTTTAGCACAGGGCTAAATCGCTGGCTTTGAAAGCAGACCAAGGCAGGCCAGCAGCATGGTTCAATTCCCGCACCAGCCTCCCCGAACAGGCACCGGAATGTGGCGACTCGGGGCTTTTCACAGTAACTTCATTTAAAGCCTACTTGTGGCAATAAGTGATTTTCATTTAATTCGTTTCATTTCATGGATTGTCTTGCATTAAAAATATGGATGAAACACCAACGAGCGACTGCATGCCAACAAACAAAACCATTACCAACATGGGTGAAAAAACTCCTGGCTGCAAGAAAATGTGATTCATGGTGGATGGCACAAAATTAAAGCCAAAAGTGATGTTCAAGCACAAAACGTGCCGGAATGGAGGATTCCGCTGCCGGTGGGGGTGCGCCGTGCCGGAAAATGGGCTTGATCCCAATATTGTCGAAATAAATCATTTAAAATTGTGGAATATCAAGTGTGCTCAACTATATAGATGATTCCTCAAAAACATTATTTATGCAGAAGTTGACCACCTGAAGTTTGGGGCTGTTTAGGGGCTGTTTAGCGCTGGGCTAAATCGCTGGCTTTGAAAGCAGGCCAGCAGCACGGTTCGATTCCCGTAACAGCCTCCCCGAACAGGCGCCGGAATGTGGCGACTAGGGGCTTTTCGCAGTAACTTCATTTGAAGCCTACTCGTGACAATAAGCGATTTTCATTTCATTTTTCATTTCATTTCAAGTTTGGCCTAAAAATTCTGCTTTTACGAAAGCATATGCGCTATATTATGACAAGTTTCATGATTAGGTTGTATATTTATGTGTGTCTTTTGGAGATTGAAGGGGTATTTTCCTTTGTCCTACTGAAAATTGTCAGTCAAGAATTTTCCAATATAAACTGGATCGTAGATTTGATTAAACTGTCAAACCAGTTTGTGTATACTGTGACTATGAATACTGTATAGTATTTTGTTTTGCTTCATTTTACACTGGCTCACGAATAGTACATGGCAGAATAACTGCTCCAGGGAACAGTGGAAGGCCTAATGGAGAGAGAGTAATAGGAAGCTTGCCATTGCCCAAACTGAGAAAAAGTGCAATATGTGGTAGTTGAATTTAAATTCCCAGTACCCTGTGCATACCTGGCAATCCTGGTTCCATAATAATGCCAACTTGCACAGACAGTCACTGGATTTAAATAAGTTGGGTGTGTTCCTGTGGAAGTGTATGGATCGGGCAAACGTATTCTACAAAACCAAGAGGATACGGTAAAAGATTCCTCAGGCCTATTAGCCTGAATTTTGCTCCTGAGGCGGGGTGCACTGGATGGGAGATTTGCTGAATGTGGGATTGTGTTTCAAATGCTGGATCTTGTTCTGGAGGTGCAGGTGCAGAATGGAGCCTGGTCCCAATGCAGATTGGAGACAGTCATGAAGGGCACCAAGTGTTGAGCGGGCTTTTTAAAAGGCCTGCCTCTGTTCTCTGGTGAGGAGTCTTACAACACCAGGTTAAAGTTCAACAGATTTATTTGGAATCGCAAGCTTTTCATCACTCACCTGATGAAGGAACTACTCTCGGAAAGCTCATGATTCCAAATAAACATGTTGGACTTTAACCCAGAGTTGTGCCCACCCCAGTCCAATGCCGGCACCTCCACATCATTGGTTCTCTCAAATTGGGTTCTAGTTGTTTTCTTAAATGAAATGAAAATCGTTTATTGCCACGAGTAGGCTTCAATGAAGTTACTGTGAAAAGCCCCTAGTCGCCACATTCCGGCGCCTGTCCGGGGAGGCTGGTACGGGAATCGAACCGTGCTGCTGGCCTGTTTGTTCTGCTTTAAACGCCAGCGATTTAGCCTGGTGAGCTAAACCAGCCCCTTATTCAGTCCCCTAGCCCTCACCCATTGTCCTTTCGCCCATTTCCCATGTCCATACATGCCAACCCATGACCACCCCCCTCCTTCCATTCCCTATGTCAATTTAGTCCAAACTCATATCACCCACCCACAACCCTTTGCCCCCATAAACCATGTAAACTCACACAGTGTCCATTAGGGGCAGATCCCAGGAGCCAAACTGGGATGAAATGAAATAAAATTTCAAATATCTATTACAGATTTTGTTATATAAAAAAACATTTATTCAAGAAGGCTTATCCAATACATTTAAACTCAATTGTTTATAAAAACAAACATTTTATTTATAACCCTACATTAAAGACAGCTGATCCTTTAATAACCTCTTTCAGCTGTCAATCAAGTTAAATTTACCCACTGTGATCATGATCAATTGTGAAAAGCAGTCAAGCATTAGAACATTGCAGTGCCCTAGAGAGAGGCTGTTTCAGAGGTGTCAAGGACAAAATCTGTTTGGATCGAGCCAAGATACAAAAAACTTTGCTCGTTAAATTCTCAGGCCATCAACCAGTGGGAAAGATACAGAGGAACAAATTGGCAAGAAAATTAGATAGGTGTATAAATTATTAAGCACCTTATGCACTCCTATAATGGTCAGTCTTGTATAAAGGTTGATGCCACATATCATTTAATCTTTCATATACCTCATGCATAAGGTGACCTCGACTTTCAGCCAAAAAATCCAAACTCTTTGTACTTGCCACCCACTCGCTGCTGAAGTCAAACTTGCAAACCTATTTGATATAACAGTCATACATCATTGAAGATGGCTGCTCAGCTCCTTGTGTCTGCGTGCGTCAGCATGTGATGTCAAGACTACCAACTCTCTGGTGTGCGCTGCATTCCCCCCCCCCTGTCTAATATGCCAACGATGTATCAAGAAACAAAAGCATCAGATCTAATCTCTGCAGTCTTGCCACACCCAGCTGTGAATGGTGGTGGACAATTAAACAATTCACTGGCGCAGGGGGCACCACAAAAATCCCCATCCTCAATGATGGAGGAGCCCAGGACACATGTGCAAAAGACAAGACGGAAACATTGCAACAATCTTCCGCCTGAAGTACCGAGTGGATGATCCATCTCGGTCTCTGGTGGTCCCTGCATCACAGGTATCAGTCTTCAGCCAATATTCACTCACATGATATCAAGAAATGGATGAAGGCACTGGGTACTGCAAAGGCCAAGAACCGTGACAATATTCTGGCAATAGTACTGAAGACGTGCTTTATAGAACTTGCCATATCCCTGGCCAACCTGTACAGCTACAATACTGGCATCTACCCGGCAATGTGGAAAATTGCCCAGGTGTGTCCTGTACTTAAGAAACAGGAGAAATACAACCCAGCCAATTGCCGCCCTATCAGTCTACTCTCCATATAAGAAAAGTGATGGAAGGAATCATCAACAGTGCTATCAAGCACGCACTCAGCAATAACCTGCTCACGAACGCTCAGTATGGGTTCTGCCAGGGTCACTCCGCTCCTGACCTCATTACGGCCTTGGTTCAAATATTGATAAAAGAGCTGAATGCCAGAAGTGAGGATGACTCCCCTTGACATTAAGGCAACATTTGACCTATATGGCATCAAGGAGCACTAGCAAAACTGGAATCGATGGGAATCGGGGAGAACTCTTCACTGGTTGGAGTCATATCTGGGACAAAGAAAGATGGATGAGGTGGTTGAAGGTCAATCATCACCGCTCCAGGACATCACTGCAGAAGTTCCTCCAGGTAGTGTCCTAGGCCCAACCATCTTCAGCTGCTTTATCAATGACCATCCTTCACCATAAGGTCACAAGTGGGGATGTTCGCAGATGACTGCACAATGTTCAGCACCATTCACAACTCCTCAGATGATGAAGCAGTCCATATCTAAATAAAAGATCTGGACAATATCCAGGCTTCGGCTGACAAGTGGCAAGTTATATTTGTGCCACACAAGTGCCAGGCATTGACAATCTCCTCAGATCTAACCATCGCCCTTTGACATTAAATGGCATTACCATCACTAATGCTCCACAATCAACATCCTGGGGGGATTACCATTGATCAGAAATTGAACTGGACTAGCCATATTTAAACTGTGGCTTTCAGAGCAGGTCAAAGGATAGGAATCCTACTCTCCTCCTGATTCCCCCCCCCCCCCCCCCCCCCCCCAAGCTTGTCCACCATCTTCCAGCACAAGTCAGGTGTGTAATGGAATACTCTCCACTTGCCTGGATGAGCACAACTCCAACAACACTACAGAAGCTCAATACCATCCAGACAAAGCAGCCCACTTGATTGCTGCCCCTTTCACAACCAATGAACACTGGCAGCCGTGCGTACCATCTATGTGATGCACTGCAGTAACTCGCCAAGGTTCCTTAGATAGCGCCTTCCAAACCCATTACTGTCCAGAAGGACAAGAGCAGCAGATAACTGGGAACCCCACCACCTGGAGATTCCCCTCCAAGTCATTCACTATCCTGACTTGGAAATATATTGCTGTTCCTTCACTGTTGATGGATCAAAATCCTGGAACACTCTCCCTAACTGCACTATGGGTGTTCCTACACCTACGGGATTGCAACGGTTAAGAAAGCAGTAACAGCTTCTGAAGGACAACTAGAGACAGGCAATAAATGCTGGCTTAACCAGAGAGACCACATCTCATAGATGAATTTTTTTTTAAATGAGTGGTGGATGCACAGCTCAGTTCAATCTTCGTCTTTGAAATTGCAGAGCAGAAAATAATTGTGCAACGGCTATTGAATTCAAGCAATTGGAGACGAGCATTAGAGATTGGAGGAAGGTTCTCTATACTGCTTAGGCAGATGGCTGCAGTTGGAAGACCAAGACCAAGTACACCAATGAAAGCCGCCAGAATGGACTCTGAGGATCGCTCTGAATCTGCGCCCTGAAGCAAGCAAGAAAATTAGGCATTGCAGATTTCAAAGCCAATCGTAGATGATGCACCTGGTTTATGAAGAGAAATAATTTTGTTCTGTGACAGAAGACCAAAATTTCACAGGAACTCCCAGCAGAACTTGATGACAGGCTTATTGCATTTAAGTGATTTATAATCAAACATTGACAAAAGAATCAATCTAGATTGGCCTGTATTGGATCATGGATGAGATACCTCGGGTTTTGACATGTCATCCAGCCAAACGTTGAGCGAAATTAGAGAGAAAACAATGCTAGTGAAAAAAAGTAACCATGAAAAGCTTAGATTCCGAGTCCTGCTGTCATGTATGTTTGACGGGAACAAAGCTTTAAGCAAAAGGTGAAATTCAAGAGAAAAACCCTCCCAAAGTACCAACTTCTAAAAGGAGTAATTATTCATGTTCGCAATAAAGAATGGATGGTGGCTTGAAAATTCGGCTAAGGAAAGTTTGAAGTTTCCAACCAGAAGGATCATGCAAAGAAAAAAAAGTCTTCTCATCTAGGACATGTTCAGATCGCACCTTATCGGTGCTGTTATTGCTGAAGGTAGATTGTAAGACAAGTGATAAGTGTAGCGATTCCCAATGGTCTAAACAGCCTTGTACAACCATTGGATGTGTCTCTAAATAAGCTCTTCAAGAACAGCATGCAAAAAAAATGGATGATTGAAGGAGGCTGTATACTTGCTCAGACATGAGCAACCCTGTGTGAATGGATTGTTAAGACCTGGGTTGAAATCAGAGCAGAGATTGTTGTCAAATGATGTTTGCAGATGATGGCGTAGTGATATTGTCACTGGACTAGTAATCCAGAGACCTGGGGTCCCAGGTTCAAATCCTGTCGCTGCAGATGGTGAAATTTGAATTCAATAAAAATCTGGAATTAGAAGTCAAAAAATGACATTAGAACAAAGAACATTACAGCGCAGTACAGGCCCTTCGGCCCTCGATGTTGCGCTGACCTATGAAACCCCTCTAAAGCCCATCTACACTATTCCCTTATCATCCATATGCCTATCCAATGACCATTGGACGAAAAGGGAATAGTGTAGATGGGCTTTAGAGGGGTTTCACATTATACATTCTAAATTGTTTTAGGGCAGCACGGTAGCACAAGTGGATAGCACAGGGGCTTTACAGCGCCAGGGTCCCAGGTTCGATTCCCCGCTACGTCACTGTCTGTGCGGAGTCTGCACCTTCTCCCCGTGTCTGCGTGGGTTTCCTCCGGGTGCTCCGGTTTCCTCCCACAGTCCAAAGACGTGCAGGTTAGGTGGATTGGCCCTGATAAATTGCCCTTAGTGACCAAAAAAGGTTAGGTGGGGTTATTGGGTTATGGGGACAGGATGGAAGTGAGGGCTTAGGTGGGTTAGTGCAGACACGATGGGCCAAATGGCCTCCTTCTGTACTGTATGTTCTACGTAAATCATTCAAGAAATGTGGGATAGCCACTGCGCTTGCTGACACAGAAGTTTGTGTGGAATAATATGGCCAATATAGACAATTGCTGAAGGTGTTGATAATACATATTATTGCGCCGTTCAAGAAGCAGATTGGGGTGGGTTTTTGGTTCTGAAGACGAGGAGGGTGATTTGTTCAGTGCATGCTCTGTTGCTAAGGAGTATTGTTATCTGCACAATGAAAAGCTGAGTGCAATTGTATAAATTTGAATAAATGGCTTTTGTTTTTTTGATGATGTTGAATTTTGTCTGTCTCCATGGAGGTTATTTATTTATAAATAAAATTTTAATTAAAAGTACTTTGAGTTCTTTAGCACAGCTTTTGGGGGTGAGTCGTTGGTAACAGTCTGCGACTCTGTGATAACAAGGCAATGGATTTCACCCCATCCAAAATGTTACCCCTGTAAAAATCGACCCTCCCCAACTTTTTGACTAAAAATTTAGTCTTACAAACTCCACTTTTACACATGTATACATGATAGTTATAATAGGGGACTTTAATTATCTGAAATAGACAGGAATATTAGTGTACGGAGCAGAAAGGGGCAAGAGTTCCTAAAGTGTGTTCAGGAAAATTTTCTACAGTATCTACAGTATGTTTCCAGTCCAATAAGAAAGGAGACATTGTTGGACCTCCTTCTTGGAAATGAGGTAGGCCTGTAAAAGTCGAACAAGTCGGACAATACTTTGTGGCCAAAACCATGATATATGGAAAAGAACAATACAGAACAAGAATAATTATCTGGGAAAAAGCCAACTTCAGTGCGCTAAGAATCGATCTGAGCTGAATAAATCGTGAGTTAAAGGTTGTCAGGAAAATGGGAAGTGAGCAAAGGCTCTCCAATGGTACGGTACGGTAGCAAGTGGTTAGCACTTCTGCTTCACAACACTTGGGACCCTAGGATCAATTCCCGGCTTGGGTCACTGTCTGTGTTGGTTTCCTCCGGGTGCTCTGCTTTCCTCCCACAAGTCCCGAAAGACGTACTGTTATGTAATTTGGACATTCTGAATTCTCCCTCAGTGTACCTGAACAGGCGCTGGAATGTGGCAACTAGGGGCTTTTCACAGTAATTTCATTGCAGTGTTAATGCAAGCCTACTTGTGACAGAGATTATTATAATTATGAGATACAATTGAACCTAATCAACACCAAACATGGGAGAGAAAACGCCTGAGTTTGGAGGAGCAACTCCTCACAAATTATTTCACTTCATTTGTCATCGCCACCACTGATTTTTCACGGATTTTCAGTGGTGAATTTGCCTTCAGCCCCGTATATTTTGAACCCCAATACCCTCTATTATTATTTTATAAATTTCTGTGTACTTTTGTGTTTGATAAATTAATTATGTCCAAGTCTGTTTCAACACAGGTTGCTTAGAATCAGGTAATGGTACAGCACAGATGGAGGATCGGCAACATGTCATGTTTGGGCAAACTCTTTCAAAGAGCTATCTGGCTAGTTCACTCCCTGCCCATCCTTCATAGCCCTGAAAAAAAAACAGTTTAAATATTTATCCAACTTTCCTTTGAAAGTTATCATTGAATCTTCCTCCACCCTTTCAGGCAGTACATTCCAAATTATCTAAACTCATTTTCTTCATTCAACCTCTGTTTTTCTGACCAATTATCTTAAATATGTGGCCTCTGATTACTAATCCTCTGCCATTGCTGTTGTGTTACATGCATGACATTGATTTAACCCGTTGTACTTTTATCTTGAGGAAGTGTTTCTTAAATTGGGTTCAAATCAGTGATGCTGTGATCATGGTTGCCACATTTGACATAGAACTCCATAATGATCAGAAGCTTGGCAGGACTTTGGAATATGTGGCACAGTGTTCATTGCTTATCGGGCATTTGTGCTTATCCACTTGGGGCCAATTTAAAAAAAAAAAAAAATTTAGCATACCCAATTCATTTTTTCCAATTAAGGGGCAATTTAGTGTGTTTAATCCACCTACCTTGCACATCTTTGGGTTGTGGGGGTGAAACACACGCAAACATGGGGAGAATGTGCAAACTCCACACAGACAGTGACCCAGAGCCGGGATCGAACCTGGGACCTCGGCGCCGTGAGACTGCAGTGCTACCACTGCGCCACCGTGCTGCCCAACTTGCGGCCAATTCTTAGGCTGGAATGAGAAAATGCTGCAAATTAATGTATAAACTAGAATGACTTGCATTAATCTTCTGCTTTTTACAAAGTGATTTACTTTTTCTGATATGTTGTAATGTAGGAAATGTGGCAGCCAATTTGTTCACAGTGGAGTCTCACAAACAATGATATAAATAAAAGATACTGAGATAATTTTTCTGTTCTTTGTTTAGTTCCATTAAACCTTTTGTACATGAATGGGCTAATTAGACCTCTTTTAATGTTTAATTCTAAGGGTGACATCTCTGATGGTGCAACCCTTCATCAGTGATGTGAACTTGAATTTTGTGTTCAGGTATCTGGGGTCGATTTTGAACCCACAATCTTCCCGTTCAAGTGACTTTTACCACTGAACAAAGGCTCTGAGCACCAGCAACCTTTTTATAAGCTGATAATTAACTGAAAGAAGCTTGCAAATTTAGTCTGGTTATGTTCCATATTTTTCACAATTAATGTACAATGACAAATTCCTCCATACATTTTTTTGTGTCCCCTTCCTTTATTGTTGATTGCTCGGGACCTTTTAAATCAAGTTTAATTGCCAACTCTTTGTGGAGGTGATTAAAACTATTGATTTGACAAACTACCATAATGATGATGGAGTTGTGTTGGAGTACAAATATACCAGCTGTAAAATCCTTTACCCTAGATACACTACATTCTATTCCAGTGCTTGCTGCAAGGATTTGACGATTGAGATTTGCATTAATTTTACTGTGCTGTTTTAGTTGGTAATGTATCATTACTGGGAGGGTTAGCTTGGATCACAAATCTGAATTTGCATTACCTCAAATCCTGCTTCAGATGTTGGGATAGATTTAGAGCACAAAAAGCAGTTTGTTTTCATATGGATGTCGAATTTGATTTGCATCAAACGCCAGTTTCTTTCAAGTGAGAGCGCGCAGCTGTTCTGTGTTCAGTGATTTGCTGAAACATTAATCCTTTGGTATGGTCTGATTTAATATGGTGTCTAAACTGAAGAATGGTTGATGAGAAAGGCAAACCACTGCATCGGACAGCAGAAGATAAGTTTTCCTGCACCTTCCCACACAGCTACAGTATCATTATTGAAATTTGAGACATTTGTCAACTGTAGCAGGTTGGATTGGAATTTTCTAGCTTCACCACCCCTAATTTGCCTGATTATAGGTTGGATGTTATTGTAGAACATTTGTAACTACAAAACTTAGTATTTTTATGGAATGGTAATGAACAGCATTGTTAAATTCTTCTCAGCAATTTTGTCATGGTGAGCATACTCCTGCCATAAAATGCTGTTCATCATTTACCCGTTTGGTTTTGTCCATACAGGTAAGTGCTTAGTTATTCTTTTGCTGATTTTCTTAATTCCCCTCTGTGCATTAACTAATTTATTTGAAACTGCAATTGCTGATGGAGGATGAACAAATGTGCTCAATACTTGTACACTAATATTCCACAACATAATTTTATGACCTTGAAGTAAAGAACTTAGGGCGATGGTGGGGTAGTGTAATGTCCCAGGATGAGTGGAGGCCCATGCTTAATTCCCTAGTGACAGGGGTTCAAATCCCACCACAGCAGCTGGTGGAATTTGAATTCAATTTATAAAATTCTGGAATTGAAATGTAGTCTCTGTAATAGCAACCATGAAATTATCATCTCATTTTGCGCAGTAGTGAAACAGCTGCACTCTATATAACAAGTTGATGAGATTGACGAAAGGCCTATTTCTTGAGCAATGGTACAGTTCTTTTTGGCCAAACTTTTAGTCGCATCTCCTAATTTGGCCTGTAATTCTTGTGATCTGTGACTTTTGCTGTATATTGTGTGGATATCTTTTCCAAGAATTCTATTAAATTGGTGCACTGTCCAAACATAAATTATATCTGATGAAAGCTCCTCTGAGGGCCTATAATGAAACAAAATGAAAATCGCTTATTGAAGTTACTATATACAAAATGAAGTTACTGTGAAAAGCCCCTAGTCACCACATTCCGGCACCTGTCCAGGGAGGCTGGTACGGGAATTGAACCCTGCTGCTGGCCTGCTTTAAAAGCCAGCGATTTAGCTGAGTGAGCTAAACCAGCTTCTAACCAATGCTTGTTGGAAAATTCTCTTAAGAGAAGAACTAGTGTCTTGAACATTACTAGGTGGGACTTCCAGATGGCGCCAGAAGTCCAACCCTGAAACAACTGAGGCTATTCTCAGCATATAATAGCTGTCATTCCACTGATGATTGGATGGGCAGACTCACAACCAGCTTTTCAATGGGGAAGGAAACCGAGCTGTAGATATAAATTAAACTGCTCTCCCTTCCCACAAAGGCTATTTTCTAGGCCTTGATGGTGTAGTTGAGTAGCTTAGGTGGCTGTAGGTATCAATCCAATCTCTGAACCATGCATTTTGACATTTTAAATTCTATTGACTTGGAAGGTAAATGTTTCTGTTGTCTGCAGACCACGCTAGTTGCTGAACGGACAGGTGGAGCTGTGGTCTTTAGTAGCTCTGGTTTGGACAGAGTAATAAGACATATGAGAAAGAAAGAGTTGTGGGGAGAATGGAAAGATTTTCACTCAAAGGAGGAGAATTGGAGATGGAGGGGGAAAACAGATATGATCAGGAAAAATCAGTGGATGCCCAAAAGGGAAAATTATTCCATTCTTCACTTTGGTGAGCAGACTTAGTTAAACAAGACAATATCAAAAAGAATTGCTGTCATTGCAAGACCTTGAGTGAGAGAAGTGTTATATTGCACATCTGCCTTGGGAAATGTTGAAGGAATAAATGTATCTAAAGTATCACCAATAGTGTAAAATAAATGGCTGCCTCGGTGGTAACACAAACATTACCATTCGAGGAACTCTTCTGACTGTTTATCATGCAGGCCAGTAAAGCGGATTTGTGTTCAGACGTCTGTTGAAATATTTCCAAGTTATCAATCAATCATTACTTTTATTCCTTTGTCATTTTATTTAAATGTTTTTTCCTTGTAAAGGAAGTGCAGAATTCAAATTCCCTCAGACGTGCGCCTTGAGAAATTGTTCTCCGAAGTGGCTATGTGTTGCTAAGTTATAAATGCTGCAGAAATTGATTTTTTTCTATTATAGGCACTGTCACAAGGACAGCAGAATAAAAATCCTGCTCTGTTGTTAAGGCAGTGGCTGCTGTTACTTGGAAAAATATATTTCTTTAGCCATGAGGCGAGGGCGCTAGGTAATAAAATGGCAGACTTGTTGACGAATTACAATAGTCATTTACTTGTCAGATATTGAAAGGATAGGCAAAATTCTCCTAAATCTCCGCTGGTGGGTTCAATGGCCAGTGTGGGGTGGGTGGTGGATTGGGGGGGGAATATGATGGGCTGCCCAGAAATCTGTTTCATGCTGGTGTGATTTTTACGGTGGGATCTTCCACTGGTGCCTGCCATGATGGGTTAGAAAAGCTGCCAGAGACTGGCACCAGCCTTATTTGCAACCTGTTAATGGGATGCAGATGAAGGCCTGAAACCATGCCAGTGTGAACCCATTCAGAACAATTAGCGTGCAGGTGTTAGGATTCATCTGAACAATGCCTAGGACTGTCCCCGGAGTTCAGGGTGGAGGTTGTCTGCAACCCTTGACTCTGGAACATCACAGCAGCGGTTCAGGGGTGCACCTGCAGGTGGACCTACCAGATTCCGTGCCCCGGAGAGGTCCAACTTCCAGCCTCAATGTTCCTGGAGATCCATCTTCCAGTGTCCGAGTGCACTCGGAGATCTCCATTTTCAGGAGGTTCATCTTCAATAGTGGGTAGTGTTGTTGGGCGCCTTTTTAATATGGCACCTGCACACGATAGCTGAGTACATGCCGTTCAGGCCTACTGCGCCATTGAATATGGCATACAACCCTGGTGTGTGTAATTAATGAGGTCAGGGCCTGAAGATTTGGTATGTCTTCCGACTGGCTTCCACAGTGGAACACACTCCGCGTTTCCACCACGGCACTTAGCCTAGAAATTGGAAAAATTCCATCCGATATCTGAGGCCCATAACTTCCCTCTGTGTAGAGTTCACGCAGCAGCTGGGTTGCAATATAAATGGGTTATGACAACGAAAAGCACTATATTATCATCCAGGTTTGAAAGGTTGAGACAACGCACAAATTGTAAATTAGAATGTCATGAAGAAAGGAATGCTATGTTATGAAGTTCCCCAATTTATACTCTACTCTTCCATATTTCTCTATAGACAAATTGCATTTTTATGGAAGTTAAGAGCTTGCAAAGCTCTTTAAGCCAGTTTAAAGTCTGTTTATGCGCATGTCAACAGCACATTACCGCTGTTGGAATGAAATCTGAACAATATTATGATTGTGACGGTACAATATGTTTTCCTTTCCTCCCCAGTATTTCACTGTACACCTGGAATGAGTTATGATTTGTGCATAACTTCTGTTTTTGCTCTCCTTTTCTGGAAGAAATCCAGTTTCACAACTGTTTACATTATCCTCTGACACTGATCTGTAATAACAACAACATTTGCAACATTTTCCAGATCCTGCTGCATGGGTATTTGTATTACCTTTAATATCAGTCTTATGCATTGGGTAAGAATACTGAAACTGCTCATTAGCCCTGGTGATGGTTTCTGCATAGTTATTTTGTCCAGTTTGATTTGCAGCATTTATAGGATTCTTTTGAACTGTTGGTGATGCCATATTTGTTTTTTAATTAATAAAACTTTATTATTCAGTATGTTACTTAATTATCCATACCTTTGTTCGGGTTGCCCGAAATAGAGCCGAGAGTCAGTTTATGCTTTTTGGCACGTGAAGTGCACTTGACAAAGTCCATTGCAAAGTATTTGGTGCCTTTGGTTGCCTCTGAAGATTCATTTACATTTTTACAATGTTTCATAGATAAAATTTTATCCAGTTGTATTATTTTTCTAAAGACCTGCTGTAATCGGGTTTTTTTGATTCCTTCACCGCAGAAAGTATTGATCAGATTTGATAATAAATAGAGTACGCTATGAATCCTATTCCTCTAATGTTTACTAAAGGAAAATGCGGTTTGGATTGCAGTCCATACAAACAGTGCACATCGGGGATGACCAAAATATTTCCACTGAAGTTCAGAACAGTCACAGAATTTTAAATAAATCCCAACATAAGCTTTTTGTCCACATTCAGTTTCATAGCTGAATCATTATGTCTGATGAATTTGGTAAATCTATCAATTTTGAAAAACAAATGTTCTACCCTATTAAAACATTGTTGTTCTGTCCTTGTTCCAACTATGTGCATTTATTTTTAATGTATAATCATGCACCACGTGAAGTTGTTTCAAGTTGGGAAAAGATGTATTTTTTAGCTTTTATTTCACTCTTCAATTTTTTGTTGAGTTTGTTCTCAGTATATAACTGGGAATAAACCTGATTAAGTGGTAAATTTGCACAAGAAATTTTGGATTCAAATCCATTTTTAAGAACTCCGGGATTCTCCCATTTCAGTTCCTACATGTGAGCATTTAGAAAACTTCTTTTTGCATTTGGGATATAAATATTTGTGTGCGCTGTATATAAATACCAAGGGCTGGTTTGTTTTCTTCGGTTGTTTTTCCACTATTTGCATCGGTTGCTTTTGTGAGCACGAGTGAGATTTTCAGTAGCCCTTTTTCCAGCATATGGGGCTGGCTGTTATTCATACACTGTTTGCTTAAATACTGAATGCTGCCAGGACAGCAAGCTTGTGTTACAAAATAAGCTGACGGCCAGTTGATGGAACGTGGAACAAATTTCTGAACATGTAGAACCCTGCTTAGCATTATACAGAGACTACTTGTATGCGCTACTGCTAATTTATTATTGACCTGCAGAATGGCTGTCCCCATGTTATTCAGAATCCAAAACCAGGCACCAGAGTCTAAGGATACGGGGGGAAACCATTTGGGATGGAGATGAGGAGAAATTTCTTCACCCAGAGAGTGGTGAGCCTGTGGAATTTGCTGCCACAGAAAACAGTTGAGACCAAAACATTGTATGTTTTCAAGGAGTTACATAATCGCTCATGGGGCTAAAGGGGTGAAAGCAGGTATTGAGTTGGATGATAAGCCGTGATCATAACGAATGGCGGAGCAGGCTCGAAAGGCCTACTCCTGCTTTTTTCCATTTTTCTAGAAAGCTGCTGTTTGGTACAAATTAATCTTTAACTTTTCATCCACCAGGTTTTACATTCAAGCCTATTCCGCGGGTATACGTTGCATCTATCTGTTTGAACAAATGATTACTCATTTTTTCCTAAAGGTTATGTAGAACCTGTTTGCTTCGCAACTCTCTAATGTTCAAGAAACTCTCTTTACAAATCTCAAAGGTGTAATTAAAAACACTACTAATTATGTTCTTTTATAGTCCATGCTGCAGTCATGGTGGGAAGAACTCTCAATTTAGAAAATTAATTTGCCGTGTTAATTGTGCAGTTACAAACATTGTGATTTTGTTTAAAATATCACAAATTAGCTGAAAGTGGCTGTTCTAAATGAATCTAGCATTAATTGTTATTGTGAAAGGTGGATGTAACGTCCAGACCCACGAGCAGGATGCTGTAAATTGTGGGAGAGAAAGTGACATAGAGGAAGTAGTAATTAGGTGATTCAACCTCTCTTTAAACACCTAAAGCTTTTCTGGGGACGGTGCAGACTGATGGAAATTACAGACCTTCAACTTTGAGATTCTAAGACTAACCTGCAGGAGTAGTTTCCTTGAGTTTAACAGTGGGGGTGCATAGAGATGGGAAAGCATATGGAATGGTGTATTTTCCATTTCAAATGAAAAAAGGAGGAATGCAGGCTATTCCTGTAGTAACTGTAATTATAAAGAATTGGATTTATTTAATGGCATTTTTATCTTCCGAATGTCCAAAGGAGCTTCATAACAAATCAACTTCTTTTGAAATATAATCACTGTTTGGAAAGCATGGCATCCAGAAGGTTCTCCAAACATAGGAGAGGCCTATCAGTTAGTCTGTTTTTAGTGGCATTGAGAAATGGATGTTGATCAGAACACCAGGGGACCTTTCATGTCCTGCTGAACAAGCAGACGGGTCCTTGACAATAAATATAGGCTGGAAGATTTATGATAAGAGATACTGAGGGTGAGAAGAAGGACCATGTGCCAGTAAGTTTTGGTTTGATCCTGCTCGGGAGTATGCAAACGCATTGAGATTTTGGGGCAGTATTCAAGTATGTAAATTAGTTGTTATTGAAAATTTGTGGTTACCATAAATGTGAACTTTTTTGAGACCGCCAACAATGGGAAAGATTTGGAGTTCCATCTAAGTTTAAATATTCACGCTTGTCAGCAAATGATGGATCAAGTGTAGAGTCCTCAGAGACAAGGTACTTGTATTTCGAAGAGACATGAAATATTCAAAGAACAGAAAGAAACAATGTTGTGATTGTTGTTGTAGGAAGAGGAAGGAAGGCTGTGTATTCTGAGGGTGATCTATCTGAAAGATGTTAACAATGCACGTATAATAGTTAGGAAACATGTAACGGTATTGTGTATGGATAAAAATTCATTTACGGGATGTGGGTGTCACTAGTTAGGCCAGCATTTATTGTCCATCCCTACTTGCCTTTCAGAAGGTGGTGGTGAGTTGCCTTGAACCGCTGCAGACCTTGCCTATAGGTACATCCACTGTACTGTTAGGGAGGGAGTGAAGTGTGTGAAGATTTTAATTCATTTGAAGAACAAGCATAGTGAGTAGAGGACAGCAACTTGAGGGACCCTAGGTTGAATGAGAAAATCTTCAATTCAACCATACTCAAAGTGAGAAGAAAGTTGGGCAAGAGATCGAAGGTGATTTAGTCTTGACTGCAATTCTTCCTTGGTTTGCAAGAGATGGTCAATATTCTGAGTGCCTCGCATGTGGAAAAATAGAAGCTTGATCAACGTTTTGGAGATGAACACCACCTGCAGAACCATATACTAGTGGCATCAGGAAAAGGGTAGCAGAGGAAACTCAACACTGTGTACTTTAAATAACTGCATTATGTCATGTTTTATTACTTTATTCAAATATCTGAGACTTGTATTTTTTTTACAGGTATGCTGTTAGCCCAGAGAATATCATTTTGTATGGTCAAAGCATTGGCACTGTCCCAACAGTAGATCTTGCATCACGCTATGAATGTGCAGCTGTTATTCTCCATTCTCCTCTTATGTCTGGCTTGCGTGTGGCATTCCCTGATACCAGGAAAACATATTGTTTTGATGCCTTTCCAAGGTAAGTGTATTGGACAGTTATTTCCTGCAGTAGTAAAACTTATGCATTTGTGTAATATACAAGTTTGTAACAGTGAAAAGACTGAAAATTGGCATTTGTTTTTTGTGCAACTGATTATTTTAGGACACATTAGCAGAGACACCTACATTTTTTCTTTAAAATGTTGCTTTTCAGTATATGTTTTAATCAAGTTTAAATGACAGAAATGAATTTAGTAGAATTCCAGCATTATCTCTATCTTCCCCCTTTCTGCCCTGTATAGGAGCTATTTAGTAGCATAGTGTACAACAGATTTGCTATCAATGCATTGAGTGATGAATTGTTTTGTGAAATAGTAGATCAGGTTTGTACTTTCTCTTCTCAAACCTAAATTGTTGCATATTACTAAAAAGTCAATCCTTTGTAAAAAGTAACTTTTTTGCTGCTTAACACAATGCATGAGGATAGTGTGCGTCATTCAACAGCTATGTAGTTTAATTGAAAACAGAATTGAGTGTTTTTTTCCAGGCTAGAGCTGCGATTTGGTGTAATGAAATGGAAAGTTTTGAAGTATCACAACAGTAGCCAGGAGTCAGCACCATATGGGAAGGTAGTTTCATTAGGAACAGATCTACCATGAATCGGTCAGACTATTGAACTACATTCACCCTGGGAAGTGTAAAAGTCTGAGGCAAGCTTTCACCATATCCACAAGTATGACAACAAATTTATCTCATTGCTGTTTCTGAAACACTGAGGACATCAAAAAGACTAAATCAAAGACCATTTGTTCTTTAAACAGTCAAAATAACCAACTCATTGAAATAATTGCTTGCTATATTTATTAAAAGAAAACTTAGTCATTTTGCAGCAATACAGAAAAATGTTTGGACGACTAAGGCATAACATGTTATGACACCATGGTGTGAAATCATCAAACAAGTGTGGAATTGTAGGAGCAAATCCCTACAGTGACCTGTTGAGTCTCTACTGAGAATTGTGGCAACTGAGAAAGAGTTTGGAAACCCACTTCAAGCACTTTGACACTTCAAGCCGAGGCTTTTTTTGTGCATACAAACTATATTGTTACAAATATTTCAAACACCGAATGGGCTCTTAAAATGTTATATGTCTATTATTCCTAAAACTCTGGGCTGGATTCTCCACCGGCGGGATGCTCTGTTTTGCCCGCAGCCCGAGATGTTCCCGACGACGTGGGACTGCCCCACAATGGAAACCCCATTGACCAGCCGGCATAACGGGGCATCCCGCCGGTGGGGTGAAACAGAAATGTGGCGGGGCGGAGAATCCAGCCCTCTTATTTCATTCGTAGGTGCTGCTTGATTTAGTGAGAAAATAAACTTAACTTTGCTCTTGAACTACCGATTGGGTCCTTTCATTCCTACTTTCAGATTCGTGTTCATCTTACCTTTTTGTGATTTGAGGCCAAGGTAGAATGAACCGGAATTTGTTGTAAAAATAACGGCAAGGCTAATCGCACTCCCCACTATTTGAGCAAATTGAATAGTCCTTCAGGCAAGCACAGACGTGCAGTTAAATATGAAAACTGGAATTTTCTACCTGAGATGCGTTGCTTCTCCATAAGCTGTGCGGAGGTGGCATCTGCTATCGGACTCCCCATTCATACGCATTCAGTGACATGAAGTTCCAGTATTTATATTGTAGAAATGGACTAACCTCAGCACAAAGAACAGTACAGAGCAGGAACAGGTCCTTCGACCCATCAACCCAGCGCTGATCCAGATTCCTTATTTGGGCCTACTACTTATTGCCCAAACAACCTGTATCCCTCCATTCCCCGCCCATTAATGTGTCTATCAAGTTACATCTTAAATACTACTATCGCGCCTTCTCCACCACCTCCACTGGCACCACGTTCCAGGCACCTACCACCCCCTGCGTGAAAAACTTTCCCAGCACATCTCCCCTAAACTTTCCCCACTCACCTTGAACCTGCGCCCATTGTAATTGAGTCTTCCACCCTGGGAGAGAGCTCCTGACTATTCACCCTGTCTATACTTCTCGAATTTTGTAGACCTCAATCAGGTCTCCCCTCAGCCTTCGTCTTTCCAACAAAAACAATCCTGAGTTGATTCAATCTCTCTTCATCACTAACACTCTCCAGACCAGGCAACATCCTGGTAAATCTTCTTTGCACTCTCTCCGAAGCATCTATGTCCTTCTGGTAGTGTGGCGACCAGAACTGCACGCAATATTCCAAATGTGGCCTAATTAAAGTTTTATACAACTGTAACATGACTGCCAACTCTTGTACTCAATGCCCTGTCCGATGAAGGCAAGCATGCTGCATGCCTTCTTGACACCTTATCCACCTGCATTGCCAGTTTCATGGAACTATGGACCTGAACGCCCAGATCCCTCTGTATGTCAATGCTCCTACGGGATCTGCCATTTACTGTATAATTCATACCTGAAGTTGATCTTCCAAAATGCATCATACGCATTTTTCCCGACTGAACTCTATCTGCCATTTCTCTGCCCAACTCGCCAATCTATCAATATTCTGCTGTATTCTCTGATAGTCCCCTTCACTATCTGCAACTCCACCTATCTTAGTGTCATCTGTAACCTTGCTAATCAGACCATCTACATTTTCCTCCACATCATTTATATATACACATATATTACAAATAACAGTGGTCCCGTTCTGGAAAAACTCCCTTCCATTGCTACTCTCTCTCACTTATTGGCGACTGAGTTCTTTATCCATCTAGTTAGCACACCCTGAATTCTATGCGACTTTGCCTTTTATACCAGTCTGACATGATGGACCTTGTCAAACACCTTACTAAAGTAGGTTTCCATGTAGACAACATCCACAGCTTTTCCCTCATAAATTTTGTCGCCTCCTTAAAAAGCTCAATCAAGTTGGTAAGACATGACCTTCCCTGCACAAAACCATGTTGCCTTTCACTAACAAGTCCATTCACTTCCAAATGTAAATAAATCCTGTCCCTCACTATCTTCTCCAACAGCTTTCCTACCACTGATCTCAGGCTCACCAGCCTATAATTGCCTGGATTATCCCTGCTTCCCTTCGGAAAGAAAGGGACAACATTGGCTATTCTCCAGTCCTCTGGAGTCTCGCCTGTGGACAAAGTTGCTAAGATATCTGTTAAGGCCCCAGCTATTTCCTCTCTTCCTCCCACAGAAACCAGGCATATATCCCATCCGGCCCAGGAGACATCTACCTTAATGCTTTTTAAGATATCCAACACTTTCTCTTTCATTGAGCCCTAACCTCAAAATCCGTCATGTCCCTCTCCTTGGTGAATACAGATGCAAAGTACTCATTAAGGATCTTGCCCATTTCCTCTGACTCCACACATAACTTCCCTCCTTTGTCCTTGAGTGAGCCTACTCTTTCCCTAGCTACCCTCTTGCTCCTTATATATGTACAAAAGGCCTTGGGATTTTTCTTGACCCTGCGTGACAATGACATTTCATGGCCCCTTTTAGCACTCCTAACTCCCCGTTTGAGTTTGTTCCTACTTTCCCTAATTCTTCAAAGGCTGTGTCTGTTTTTTGTTGCCTAGACCTTATTTATGCTTCCTTTTTCTTTTTGACTAGTCTCTCAATTTCCCCTGTCATCCTTGGTTCCCTAATCCTGCAATTTCTGTCCTTCATTTATGTAGGGACATACATGTCCTGCACTCTAATCAAGACTTTAAAAGACTCCCGCATATGAAATGTGGATTTACCCTCAAAACAGTCACCCCCAATCCACATTCTCCAGCTCTTGCCGAATTCTGTTGTAGTTGGCTTTCCCCCAATTCAGCACCCTCAGTCAAGGACCACTCTTGTCCTTATCCGAGTATTCAAAAACTTACGGAATTATGATTACTATTCCCAAAATGTTTCCCTTCTGAAACTTTGGCCACGTGACCGGGCAGATTCCCCAATACCAGGTCCAGTAAGGCCCCCTCCCTGGTTGGACTATCGACATACTGTTTCAAAAACTCTCCTGGAAATACCTAACAAATTACTCTCCATCCGAGCTCCTGGCACTAAGGGAGTCCCAGTCAGTATGGGGGAAAATTAAAATCACCCACCACAACAACCCTGCTATTTTCACATCTTTCCAGAATCTGGCTACATATCTGTTCCTTTGTAGCCCACTGGCTGTTGGGGAGGCCTATAGTACAACTCCAACATAGTGATTGCAACAGTACGACCCCGACATTGTGATTGCAATAGTACGACCCTGACATTGTGATTGCAATCGTACGACCCCAACATTGTGATTGTAATAGTACAACCCCGACATTGTGATTGCAACAGTACAACCCCGACATTGTGATTGCAATAGTACAACCCCGACATTATTGCAATAGTATGACCCCAACATTGTGATTGTAATAGTATGACCCCGACATTGTGATTGCAACAGTACAACCCCGACATTGTGGTTGCAATAGGACGACCCCAACACTGTGATTGCAATAGGACGACCCCAACATTGTGATTGTAATAGTACGACCCCGACATTGTGATTGCAATAGTACGACCCCGACATTGTGATTGCAATAGTACGACCCCAACATTGTGATTGCAATAGTACGACCCCAACATTGTGATTGCACAAAAAGTTAAAACATTATCCATTTCGGTCTAGGTCCCTGTTTTATAAGTCTTTATTCCTGCCAAATAATCTTGCTGAGGCAGAACATTTATATTTCTATGGGTGGAATCTCATTCCTTCAGATCTTGTTGAAGATTTTTCAAAGATCACTTTTTTAATTTTGTCCTTTGTGCTTTTTTCCCTCTCTCCTGCTCCTAGTGCAATCTTTCTTTCCCTCTTTATTTCACTTTCTCTACCTGAATTGCCATTGACTTCACTATTTGAACTTGCACTTTTGTTTCAGACCATATGTGTTCCTTAAAAATGTTTAAATCTGATTGGTTAATGAGACACACATTGCTTGCCTGTTCTCACAGGCTCCAGCTGCCTTGTTGCATTGTCTATATCTCTAACCTACAACAGCAGCCAATGTAAAAAGTCTCAAAAATTAAGTGGGGAAGGGCAAATCTGATCAACATTAGTGACCATTTTGTTAGCTGCAGTTATTTCGGCCCCAATAAATGTGTGCCAATCTGTGGCACATATATTTTGCAATATTTGAGGATGAACACTCGACCTGTGACAGATAAAACATGCATTAGATGCAATATATTTAAGTGTACAAGAGGATCTCCTATGACACTACTCGTGGTGAGTCTGAGCAGACGTTGCTTTGTCACATGCTGCGATACCATGTAATGTACAACACGTTAGCAAGGCAAATGAATAAATTCCGTTTTCCATACATGGTGTTAGTGTTTGCATCATCAAATGCATGATTCTGTCTTTTCCCCACCTACAAAATTCTAATTTTGCCGATTACCGTTTATCTTTATTTATTAGAACTCGGTTTACTGACTATGGTAAGCAATATACAGCAGTATGCAGCATTGTTAGTGTAGTGGGGAGGGAGGGGTCGTGGAGATCAGTGGCAGTTATGGGAATGCTGAATTTTTGTGGTGTTTGGAAGTTGGAATATGTATGGCATTGTTGCAAAATGGGTGCCTGACATTTGATTTATTAATAAACTTTCACATTATGTTAATGGTGGGGATGGTGAGGAGTTGCTAGTCTGATATCAGTAATGGGTTGGGATTGAGGGGGGGGGGGGGGGGGAGTTTAAAAATAAATATAGTGGTAAAAATTTGGGTTTCGTTTAATGGGTGATTGCATGTATTCCAGCTGTGCTGGGGATGAATTGAGGATTTATTAATATTGGTAAAGATACTGGGGCCGATTAGCAATGGGTTCCAGAGCACTGACTGGGGGATAATCAAGTAGCATTGGGTGAGGGTGTAGCAGGTGCCAAGCTGACTGTGGTTGTTATCAGGGTCTAGAAATACTGTGGAGAGAAATGCAGAGTCTAGCAGCACTAAGCATATGTAGATAAGCTGCTGGGGTTAGAACAGCTTGTGAAAATGTCTTGGGGTTTGGGTGGCAACATACTGGGGACAGATTGTACAATGGACAGAGAGGGTTGTGACACCAAGAAGCATTCAATGGCAAAGGGGGGTTGCTACCGGGGCAGGATAACTGGAAAATGCACCATTTTGCAAGGGGGATATAGGGAATGGATGCAAAGGTAAGAGCACTGATTTGTAATGAGATTCAATAGTAGAAAGAGTGCTGAGATTGCGGAGTATTTGGGAATGGGAAACCTAAGGAAGGCTGATGTTGGGGCATGAGACCTTTTGTTCCACAAATCTTGGAGTGATGTCCCTGGGCTGCAGAAGTATTAAGGAAGCGAATCAAAGGTTCAAAAACTCTTAAATTATACACTTTGTGAATAAAGTTTGAAATTGTGCACACTGATACTCTGCCGTACATTAAATGTTGGACTCGTATTCGAAAATAAATTAAAGAGTTCACTCATGACAAGTTAATGCTCTTAGTTCTATATGTTAACTTCCCTTCTCAAGATCGTAGATCGGAAAATAAAATGGTGTAGAATTCCTCTGTATTAGAGTCATAGTGTTACAGCATGGAAAGAGGCCCTTCGGCCCATCGTGTCCGAGCCAACCATGAAGCACCTAACTGTTCTAATCCCATTTTCCAGGACTTGGTCTGTAGCCTTGTATGCAATGGCATTTCGAAATACTTCTTAAAAGTTTTGACGGTTCCCGCTTCTACCACCCTTTCAGGCAGTGTGTTCCAGATTCCAATCACCCTCTGGGTGAAAACATTTTTCCTCGTATCTCCTCTAAACCTCCTGCCCCATTATCTTAAATCTATGTCCCCTGATTATTGACCCCTTCATTAAGTGAAAATGTACCTTCCTATCCACTTTCTATGTCCCTCATAATTTTATTCACCTCGAGGACTTCCAGTGGCCACCAGAGTCCCGTGTCTGGTTGGTTATCGTGGCACAGTGGATAGCACTGTTGCTTCACAGCACCAGGGTCGATTCCCGGCTTGGGTCACTGTTTGTGCGGAGTCTGCACGTTCTCCCTATAAGTGGGTGGTTTCGTCTGGGTGCTCGCGTTTCCTCCCACAAGTCCGAAAGACGTGCTATTATGTGAATTAGACATTCTGAATTCTCGCTCTGTGTACCCGAACAGGTGCCATAGTGTGGCGACTAGGAGATTCTCACAGTAACTTCATTGCAATGTTAATGTAAGCCTACTTGTGATGACAGTAAAGATTATTATTATTATGTGAGTGGGATGAATGGACCAGTTAAAAGATCCCAGGTATTTGCCCATTTGAAAAGTTTGAGGGCTGATGTGGTCTTTCTACAGGAGACCCATTTGAGAGTTAGAGATCAAACCAGGCTGTGGAAAGGATGGATTAGGCAAGTGTTTCATTCTAGCTTTGATGCCAAGACATGGGGAGCGCGTTGTTGATTAATAAGCGGGTGGAATTTTCTGCGGTCAACATTATGGCAGACTCAGGATGGAGATATAGTAAGTGGGTGTTAGTGGGCATGCCGGTGGTTTTGGTTAACTTGTATTCGCTGAATTGGAATGGGATGAGAAAGAATTTATTCCGGGGGGGGGGGGGGGGGGGGGGGCAGTGCTAGTATCTATTCCTGATCTCTATTTACATCAGCTAATCATGGGGGGGGGGGGGGGGGTATGATAGCCAAATAATAATCACTTCCACAAATCTGATTTGTGGAAGACTATCGTAAGTATGAGAAATCGTAACTGCATTTTCTCTCATCCTGTTTTGTACATTGCTGAGGAAAGCAACATGGTTTGTTCTTTTACAGAAGATAATCATGTCAAACAAGTCTTTGCTAAATGTACCTAGAGATATTACTCTTGTCCAACAAAAGCTCTTGAAATATTTTGCATGTGTTCTGCCTGTTATTAGACCAGTCAAATTCAGTAGATCTTTATTACCTTGTTGCTTTCATCTTTTATATGCACCAGCAATGACTATGGTGGAATAGAAGTCCATCATAAACCCAAAATTCCATTGCATGTTCCCAAATCTGATCAGCTTCCCAAGTACATTAAATGCTATAACTCACACTCTGTCTTGTTAATTATAAACAAATCTCAATTACAAGAGCCACTTGATAAAAATAGAATTTTTCACAATTCCCTTGGATATTGCTTGACATGGTCTCAGCTGTTGAGATTGTTGGCTTTAGATTTCTCATTTATATCAGAGATCACTTAGCGTAGGATTATTCTGCAATAGCAGCATTTATTTAGCCTTTTCTAGAAAGTGGAAAATAGGAGAAGCATTCACCTGAATTACACGGAAGCAAGCTCCTGAAGGGAATCTGTGACTAAATATGCTAACACCACTGAGTTGCAAAGCTGCTCAACAAAGCTGACCAGATGAGAAATTCTAATTCTTTGTAACTTTGGTTATCAAGTAAGTACATGCTAGAGATTATGGCTGGGTGTGATCTCCCAGTAGTGATTTTGGTACATCATTATTGTATAAGGAGACAGGAAAAAACTCCTGATATATTGAATGAGGCCAGAATCTGAAGGAAATGTGGCACTTGTATATGTCACCACTGCTAAGCAATTCACTGAAATTGCCTGTACAATACTTAGATCATTCCAGGAGATAGCCTTATATTTTCTAAAGGGGACATTAACATTTGAAGCTATGTGGAAATTGTTGAATTACATTTAGTAGTTCCTTGAAAATGATCATGCATTCAACTAATCTTGAGTTATATGTTATAACAAAAATCAATGCTGCTACATTTCTTCCTGCCTGTTACAGAAGGGTCGCTGCCCATTGAGTTGGATAGCTCTAGTCAAGAGGACTGGCTTTTATTAGACAATTACACTTCTGTTCATTCATAAAATCGTGGTATTGCAAGACCCATGCACGTCTGTAGAATTTTCAACCATTTTCTAGGCGAAATGAAGACTTTAGGAGAACATGGCGTTAGCTGCCAGCAACATAGAGGGCTTTTAACCTTAACCATTTCACCATCAGCCTGATCCATAGTATTTGAAGGAAATTGCAGTCATGATTAAAAATAAACAACTTCTAAAAATGTGGTTAAAATAATAAAGTGGGTGTCAACACAGTATTAATTCCAGTAGTTGCATCATCTTCCTAAATCTTAATCATGGTGAGCAGTTTAATAATCTTTATCAGTGTCACAAGTAGGCTTACATTAACACTGCAATTAAGTTACTGTGGGAAAACCCCTAGTCGCCACACTCTGGCACCTGTTCTGGCATACAGAGGGAGAATTCAGAATGTCCAATTCACCTAACAAGCACATCTTTCGGGACTTGTGGGAGGAAACCGGAGCACCCGGAGGAAACCCACAAAGACACCAGTGAGAACATGCAGACTCCGCACAGTGACCCAAGCCAGGAATCAAACCCGGGTCCCTGGTGCTGTCAAGCTACAGTGATAGCCATTGTACTACTGTGCTACCCATGTTTACATCATTGCCTGAAGATGCTTTACCATTTCTTTGTGACATGGCAGCAATACACACCCAGAAACCTCTTGTGGATATAAATGATTGTCTTTTCTCCTCTTTCTTCTCTTTGCTGGCAGTGCATGCCTCTTGTTTGATTGTCCAGAGTTTGATTAAACATGTATGTTTCTATTTGCCATTGCTTCAGCAGCACAATCTCCTATTTTTCCAATATGTGATCTACTAAATTTGGCTGTTTTACCCTGGTCATGACAGACATCTAAAATAGGCACTTCCCATCAGTCTGCACAGCTGAAGATGAAATGCCAGATCTACAAAGAAACTAAAAATAAATCTAGTTAGGAATGAACTAGATTCGATTTTGTTGAAAAGTGGTGATGGAGAAACTTAATGATGTTAAAGATAGACAAATCCCCAGGACCCAATGGTTGCCACCCGACGGTATTAAAAGGAGGAGGTGAGGTAGTTGTTAGCCATAATCCTCCAAAACACTATTGATTCAGGAAGTGGCCTTGGATTGAAACATTGTCAATGTCACTTCACTATTTGAGAAAGGTGAGAGGTAATTATGAAATTATAGGCCTATTAGCAAAGCATCAGTTGTGGGTCAGTTGCTAGAATCTATTTTTAGGGAGAGGGTGATTGAACTGTTGGGCAAGCATGAACCAATCAATGAAAGCCAGCTTGGATTTGTAATGGATATCTTGTTTAAAATTAATAAATTAATCACGACAGGTTGCATAGACCAGACTTGTGCTCCCTTAAATTTAGAACACTAAGAAGTCTTACAACACCAGGTTAAAGTCCAACAGGTTTTTTTCAAATCACTAGCTTTTGGAGCACTGCTCCTTCCTCAGGTGAATTAAATTTAGAAGATATGGGGATGATCTAATTAAGGTGTTTTGAGGGTAGATAGGAAATAAACTATTTCCTCTCGTGGGAAAGTCCAGAACGAGAGGACAGTAACCTTAAAATAAGATGTAGGCTATTCAGATATGATGTGAGAAAGCACCTCATGCAAGGTAGTGGAAACCTGAAACTCTCTTCCCCAAAAAGCTGTTGAAGCTAGGCCAATTGAACATTCAAAACTGAAATTGATAGATTTTTGTCAGGACATCAAGGGTGATGCAACCAAGACAGATAGATGGAAGTAATGTATTGATCAGCCATGACTCAATTGTATCGTGGAACAGACTTGAAGACTGAAATGCATAATTTCAAGCAATTGTGTCGGCAAATTTCTCTGAAGTGCAAAAACAATTTTATTGGAACCCAACAAGAACAGGAAAAGTGGTGTGGGGAGTGACTTAATTTGGAGGGATGAGAAGTTTCAATTTTGCAATGTCAGGTTGAGATGCACAGCAGCTTGTTTGCAACATCTCAAACATATGCCAGCCTGTGCAATGCATTTGTATGCCATGCATACTCATGAGTGTAAAACGTTTTTTTTACTAAAGTCCTACCTTTAAGGTAGTCCCGATTAGTGAGAATCTCATGGCAACCCAGTTCACCATAGATGTGTGCCACCTTTAAACTATCAGCTTTGTGCAGTTGTGTATAAGGTCAGTGGTTTTTCTCATTAAGCAGCACGGCACAGGGGAGGGGAGCAGGAGAATGGACTATTGCATAGATGCTTAAGACTGGCAAGTGTGTCAGTGGTGAGGGGGATTTTGAAGTGGGGTGCAATGGATACAATGAACCAGATGGCCTCCTTCCATGCTGTGAATTTCTGATTCTGTGATTCATACTCTACTGTAGAATTAGCAGTAAGGTCAAAACGGTTGTCAACTCTGCCTTTTCCCTGATACAGATAAGAAATTCAGCAACTATGCCATCAAAAGACATAGAAAGATTTGAACTGGAGCAAATTCTGCTGCCCCAGCTTTATTTCTTTGTTTTAAATTGCACCAGGGAACTACATCTGTTGCTAAGACGGTAATGTAGCATATTGGGATCTCAAATTCTAATATAAACACCCGGAGAACATTGGCAGTTATGACTACCCAAATATGGTTGTCTCTGCTTGCATTGTTTTAAATCTCTGCACCTAACCAAATCTCTAATTACACTGGAGAGCTCCTGTATACTGTCTATGCATCTTCCTCCTTGGACAGAGCACACTGGTAGATGAAAGTTGTTCCATTTCCTTTCTTTCCTTTGGTCTTAAGTAACTGTCTGTAGTGTGTATTATCTTTGCTTTGTTACTGCTACCTGATAGTAATAGCTACCTGTCACTTGGAATCAAATATTTCTAACTTTCCACACACGTGTCAATTTTGATGAAGCTCGTTTGTACAGCTAAAATCCCTGTCCATTAAGACATCTCTCTCAAGGTGGAGTGTTGATCCAAATACATAATTGAGAAGGACATTCTCCAGTTGTCTCACTAACACTTCAATATACTACATGACATTTTATAAATATTGTTTTGAATGTCATTTTATACCTGTGTTCTCAACAAGCATCCAACAACTTCATTTGAAAAAGCCATTTATGGGGAATTTTTGATGGTTTGGGGAATCACAGTAGCAAGTGGTCAACCCGACAAAGTCAGCAACATGGAGGTTCTGCTGCATTTAACAGAAAGAACATTGTTATTTAACTCCTTCATTTTCTGCCTGGACAAATTAATAGGCTGTTGAGAAGAATATCCAGCAGCTGGGAGACTACAGCATGAGCCTTTGGGATGGTTCCCACTAATGATGACTGGGATAAATAGAAGGAATATTAGGGGGTACAGGGAAGATAGGCTATCATGGGAGTAAGTGGCAGATCGGTGCTGGGAGAGGGCGAGGTCGGACGTTCACTATCACGACAGGGGAAAACCAAGGCCGCGATTGCAGAGCGATTTCCCTTGAGGGGCTAGAAGGAACACTCCTTCTCCTCGCCCATGTTAATTACTCTAACAGGCACATATCATCTTTAATGGAAGCTCCTGCCTCCTTTACATTACCTGGTTTCCTGCGTATTTGGAACTTTATATTGAAATCAGACTTCCAGTTGTATTTTGGGAGCCTAATTTAAGTTAATAAAGTGTGCAGAAGACTCCTCCTGTGCAAAACCTGCTGACTTGAAATGACAATGGACATTTAAACAGAGTTGGATGCACATTTCTTGTTGTAAACCATTTAGCCAACCCCAACCCCTTCCCACCAGTCAGGTATAGGGATAATATTGAGGTTGCTGTGTCATTATTGTTTCTCTGCCAGTTTGGATTTCATTGTAATATCTTGTTACTCATCGGGTGATAGCCTCAATTGTATATGATTTGTGAGCTATTTTTATTACAACTGTTTTAAAAATTGTCTTTCAGGAAACTAATCCTAAATAATAGAGATAAAAGAGTAGGTAGACTTTGTGAAAAAGAGACAGGGAGGACTGACATTCAATCTCTGAATTCCTGATATGAGCTCCTAATGGGTGAATTCCTTCTTACAAATTTGCAATGCTTACTTGATATGGCAATGTTACTCTTCTCATATCAAATTAATCATGCACAAAAGGGAACACAAATTCTGCCGCATTGCCTCAATCTATTGAACTACCTTTTTAAAAACTACATAATCTATTGGAGCATCTTATTCAAAATAAGTTACCTTTCCACCAGCTGTATCAAACGCAATAACCAAGAACTCACCATGGACAGTGGGAAAAGTAGCATGGGTCGGTGATATATGCATCAAGAGGAGTTGATAATACAAAAGGCGTGTCACCTCATCCTGTGAGGATTTGAGAGTTTGTTGTTTGCAAAGGATTTTGAAATAAATTGGAAATTGATTTCTCAGAATTGTATTTTACTCAAGTTAATGTTATTTCCATTTATGAACTGTTCAGGCGGGTAAAAACTGCAAGCTGCAATATGAATTGTCCATTGGTTAGCGAAAAAGCATTGTTTATCAAATTCGATATTTTTTTAAAATCTCATTTCGAGATTTTAGAAACTTAAAAACTTGTAAACTACGTAAATGTGTAATTTGAGGTGATTTTTGCATATAAAAATCTTTTGTTAAAGACAAAATAAGTTAGCATCATACTAATAGTGCAGTGACATTTGCATACCCACAATCATGGTGCACGCCAGGAGCATGCATCCCAAGGTTCTGCCCAGTTGATGAATATTTGGTAGTAGAGAATTTTTGCTTTGTTGCAGTCCCCCATGCCAAAACCTGTCCCCAATTCCACTAACAGCTACCCCACCTTGACAACTTGTCCAATACCATGAGCTCCTGATGCTCCATCCCAATTTACCAGACCCTAGGCCACTTTCTCAGTGTTTCTTGACCCTATAGCTGCCCCAATCTGAGAACCCTGTGCCTTATTAATACTACTTTGTACAATAATCCTCTCCTAAAGCCTCCAACTAACAGCTGATCTGTTGCATATTATGATATTTGCAGTTCTACATCAATTTCTTTTTTCTGTTTTCTCCTTCATCGGTGCCCCAGGAGAGTAGCTGGTCTGGTACACCCAGTCAAATGTACAGGCAAAGCATCTGTTCTGGGCAAATTTCTTCCATTAACATAACATAAGAACTAGGAGCAGGAGTAAGCCATCTGACCCCTCAAGCCTGCTCCGCCATTCAATGAGATCATGGCTGACCTTTTGTGGACTCAGCTCCACTTTCCCACCCGAACACCATTGTTTGAATCAAGTACAAACATTCCTTCCAATGTGTGATTTTTGTGTTTGCAAAATAACAGTTGTTTAGAATGAACAGTGAAATTAAGCCATCAACAGAAGAAAATGAATTAATAGACTGCAGACAATCAATATCCTGTATCACTTAAACATTAATGGTAACAATCAGTCTCTAAGGGGGGCTGGGAGAGGAGAGAACAAAGCCAGACATTTAATCTTGGCTCTTCTCGCTGCAGGGCAGAATCTGTTAAATTCCCCCACGATTCCTTCACCAAATAATTGAATTCTTATTATCTGACTCTGTGTTTACTTAAGGCAATTAATAATTAAATAATTAATAATGACACTTAAAAGATAGCTCCATAATAGCAGCAAAATAATACATTATGTATTGCAAGACAGTGAGCACTTATGTCCTTAGTATACAAGTCACCTTAGTGAATGACGCAGTGGAAGAACTATACTGGTTGCATTATAATTGCCGACCCCTTGATATTGAGAAACATGACTGTGCCTTTCAGTCAAGTGACTCATCATTTCCAACTCTACTGCCAAAACTACCCTCTGTTCCAAAACCATGCCGGAGAGCAAATACACAGCTTTTTTCCTTGTCACCAACAATTGAGCCATTCAGCCGTGTCTGCTACATCTCCATTTTCTTATTCGCTAAGCTAGCCTACCTGCCCTAGTCTCAAACACATGACTTTCTCGAGCTTCTCCCCTATCTGGCAGATTTGTCTTTCTAGCCTTACTTGGACTCTGATACCCAGCTGTACCTCCTCCTGACTCTATTCCCACTGCTGACCACCCAACTTTATTTCCTTGCTACCATTTACTTGCATCAAATCCCATTCACCCATCACCCCTGTGCTTGTTGATCTATAATGACTCCTGGTTAAATTGTGCCTCGATTTTACAATTCTCGTCCTTGATTTTAAATCCCTCCATGGCCTCACCCTTTACATCTTTGTGATCCCCTCAGCCCTCCAAGCAGTGTTCACCAATCCCATTCTGGCCTCTCTAGCTTCCCCAATTTTAATTGCCTCTTCACCTTTAGTGGCTGTGCTTTCAGTTGCCCAAGCCCTAGTTTTAGAATTCCACCCCTAAACCTCTCCTGACTAAATATTTTTCTTCTTTTACAGGGCTCCCTAAAGTCTGCCTCTTTGACTAAACTTTTAACCACCTACCTTCATATCCTTTTTGTGACATGTTGCCAGATTTTGCTTTATAACGCTCTATGATACACCTTAGGTTGTGTTTAGGGTGTTATATAAATACAATGTTTTCTTAGTTCATATAGTAATATGAATCCCTCTCTTCAGCTATCAACCACTCCCTTTCAAAAAATTATCACCATCCCCCCCATATCAAAAATGCCACTTCTCCAAACCCATTATTCTTTTATCCAATTATAAACCTTTCCAATTGAGTTTCCTGCCATAGTATCAAAACGGACCCAAAGTCACAAATGAGAGATAAGTATGAATTAGGAGTAGCTATTTTGCCCCTAGAGCCTGCTCCACCATTCAGAATCCTTATAGCTGATCTAATTGTTGCCTCAGCTAGGACGGCATGGTAGCACAATGGTTAGCACTGCTACCTCAACGTCAGGGGCTCGGGTTCAATTCTGACCTTGGGTGACTGTGTGGGGTTTGAACGTTCTCCCCGTGCCTGCGTGGGTTTCCTCCGGGTGCTTCAGTTTCCGCCCACAGTCCAAAAATGTGCAAGTTAGGTGGACTGGCCATGCTAAATTGCCCCTTAGTGTCCTGGGATGTACAGGTGAGGTTACGGAAGAGTGGACCTTGGTAGCGTGTCCTTTCAGAGGGTCGGTGGGCGAATTGCCGCCTCCTGCACTGTTGGTATTCTATTCTAACTTCACATTCCCACCTCTGGCCAAGAGTCTATCTCCCTCTGTCTTAAAAATACTCAATGACCCTGCCTCCACCTGGACATGTTGATCCACCCTTTAGGTTAGGAAGTGTTACAGGGCTGGTTTGATTGTCCAGGACAAGGGTGGACTAAGATTCTGACAGATAAGCGGATTCCAGTTGTAATACTGGAGGAGAGATTGCAGAATTTTAAAATGCAGAGGGTTCTGCATGTCCTTGTGCATGAATCGACAAAACTTAATGTACAGGTACACAAATAATTAGGAAAGTCAATCTGATTATTACGAAGGGAATTGACTACAAAAGTAGGGAGATTATGCTTCAGTTATATCGGACAGTGGTGTGCTGTGTACAATATTAGTCTCCTTGTTTAAGGAAGGATATAAATGCCTTGGAAGCAATTTATAGACAGTTTACTAAACTAATACTTGTAATGGAATGGACAAGTTATCTTATGAGGAAAGGTCGTATAGGCCAAGCTCGTATTCACTTAAGTTTAGAAGAATAACATAGAACATAGAACAGTACAGCACAGAACAGGCCCTTCGGCCCTCAATGTTGTGCCGAGCCATGATCACCCTACTCAAACCCACGTATCCACCCTATACCCGTAACCCAACAACCTCCCCCTTAACCTTACTTTTATAAGGACACTACGGGCAATTTAGCATGGCCAATCCACCTAACCCGCACATCTTTAGACTGTGGGAGGAAACCGGAGCACCCGGAGGAAACCCACGCACACAGGGGGAGGACGTGCAGACTCCACACAGACAGTGACCCAGCCGGGAATCGAACCTGGGACCCTGGAGCTGTGAAGCATTTATGCTAACCACCATGCTACCCTGCTGCCCTAAATAAATAAGAGGCAACTTGATTGAAACATATAAGATTCTGAGGGGTATTGACACAGTGGATGTGGAGAAGATGTTTCTTCTTGTGGAAGAATCTAGAATATTGGGTTACTGTTTAAAAATAAGGGCTGTCCATTTAAGACCGAGGTGAGGAGAATTTTTTTCTCAGAAGGTAGAGAGTCTTTGGAACTCTCTTCCTCAAAAGACAATTGAAGCAAAGCTTTTGAGTATTTTTAAGGCAGAGTTTGGTGTTGTCTTGATGAACAAGGGGTTGAAAGGTTATCTGTAAAAGTAAAGTCGCCATAATCTCAGATGACCGTAGGCTGCTTTCCCCTTTGAGGGCGAGGGCTGGCTGGTGGTGATTTAACCTGAGGATCATCACACTTCAGGCGAACGGCAAGGTTGAGCAGGTGGGCTGGTACGGGAATTGAACCCACGCTGTTGGCCTTGCTCTGTATCATGAACCAGCTGTCCAACCAACTGAGTTAAACTGGCTTTGGTGGGAATGTGGAGTTGAGATTGTAATCAGATTAGCCATGAAGGCCCGAGGGACCAAATGGCCTTCTATTGTTCCTAATTTGTAAGTTCAGTGAAGGATCTTATGTATTTCACCAATAGAAAGAGATAATTGGTTATGTAACTTGAAGAACATCACTTCACGTTACATCAAGTGTGGGGCAAGGGAAGAAGGCAAGCCTCCATGAACCACCACGGCAAGTGCAGGGATTGAACCTATGCTGTTGGCATCATTCTGCACAACACATTAGCCATCTAGCCAACTGAGCTAGTGCACCAGGATATACAGTGAAATCAGGAAAATAGAAAAATGTTTAAATTATAGCTGCTTTATCTGAATGCCCAAAGCATTTATGCAAAAACAAATGAATTAATGGTGCAGCTAGACATAAACCAATTTGATCTAATAATTTCAGAGATATGGTTCCTCGATAGACAAGTATAGGAATGAAATATTCAAGAATACTTTATATCACAAGACAAACAAAATGAAAAAGGAATGAGGTCAGCTATAATAATAATGGCTGACAAAAGGGCAGGACTGAGAAATGATTGTGTCTTGGAAGAACAGAAAATAGAATCATTGTGGGTGGAGATGAGAAATAACAGGGAGCAGAATGTGCAGGTAGTTTATAACAAACTGTACTGTTGAACATAGCAGTAACAATTTAGAAATAAGAGGAGCTTGTAACAATGGCGACTAGACAAATCAGACTGACTAAAATAATTTGGAAGACAAGTCCACAGAATGGGGTCAAGTCAAGTTCCTAGACCAATATGTTGTGGAATGAACCAGGGCAGAGGCTATTTTAAATATTGTTTTGTGCAACGAGACAGGGTTAATTAGTAACCTCATCATGGTGCAAGACATACTTGGGGAAAGAGTGATCATAATATGTTGGAATTTCACAGCGTTGTTTAGTAGATCAAATCCAAAGCTGGAGTATTGAAGTTAAAATTAAATATGTGGGCATGACGGATGGACTAGCTATGGTAGATTAGTAAATAAATTAAAAGCTGTGACCATAGACAAGCACAGGTGGAGGTTTAAAGAAATATTTCATAATTCCAAATTTAAATTTCATTGAGAAATCAAAACTCCGCAGGCAAAGAGATCCATTTTCGACTAACTAAAGAAGTTAAATATGTCAGATTGGAGTTGTTATTTATGATGGAAGGAGGCTATTTAACCCATTAAGTCCTGCCAGCCCTCTGCAGAGCAATCCAGTCAGTCCCATCTCCTACTCTGTCCATGTAGCTCTGCAAGTTCATTCCCCTCAAGTAAGCATCTATCCTATTTCTTGTTGAAATCATTGATCGTCTACACTTCTACTACCCTTGGAGGCAGTGAGTTCCTGGTATTTGCCACTCGGTATAAAACAGGTACCTCACATTCCCCACCCTATATGCCTTACCCAGTTCTTTTGCCATAAGCTAATGGAATAGCTTTGTCTACTTCATAAAAACCTATCACAATATTGGACGCCTCAATCAAATCACCTCTCAACCTCCCAGGAATATAGACTACCTCCAGAAATGTGATTGTATCCTTTTTGCTTCAACATTCCAACCAAACGGATTCTGTCTTTGTCATCCTCTCTTCCGAACACTACAATGTCTTCACTAACTAGTACTGCTACCCAACTTTTTCCCTTTCCTCTCTTCTCTGAACACTTTGTATATGTGAACATTAAGCACCCGATAATCCTCACTTTTAAGCCATGTTTCTGTTCTTGCCACTACATCATTGTTCTACATGGCTATTTGAGCTTGGAGCTTATCAAACCTATTCACCATACTTTGTGCAATTATATACATGCATTATAAACCTGTCTTTGTGTTCCTCTTAGTCCTTCTTAGTCTGTCCTTATGGTACTGCTTCCTTTAGGGCTTCTCAACATATTCACTCCTTTATCCACTGTATTCTTCTTTTCTACTTCTATATAATGGAGTCCAGCACTCCAGCCAATTTAGCTTTTGCAAACCAAACCAAACCAATAGGGGTTGAAGTGGGGTGGTCCCTTCCCTTCCCTTCGGGACATTATTGTAGTAATCTAACTCATTCACTAATCTGGAAGTATTCCATGGTAACAAATTTGAAGTCTTCCCTCTGGGTTGCTAATCTAGTACCATGTTCACAAAGTCTCTGTACCCTCCACTGTGAGAGCCAAGGAAATGTGAGTCAATGAATATGCTGCAGGAAATTTGGTGGTGTATTGCAATCCAGTATTCACTCCTGTCCTGCATGATGGGTGCAATTTTCTTTTAAAGGCAATTGATTAATGCATTTAGCCTAGAGCCTGAAACTTGCAAGCATTCTCTAATTTGTGCTGTTTCCTCTATAACCTGCGTTTTAAGGCTGATTTTCTGATCTTATGAAACCTAGCTCAATTTTCGTAACAGAAAGAATACATTGTGCGTTCCCAGACATGACCCTCCTGTCTTTAAACCCTCCTGTCATTAAACTGCATATCATTTTATTTAATAAGACGTATCTGCATTTCCATGTTTGGGTGTATAATTTGTGCTAACTGTTATGCAGTACACCCACTAAAGAATAACTGGTTTCGCTCTTCAACAGTAATGCAAGAAATTACGAGAACAGATACTGAGGATGGCAGTGGCTGTGCTGTTTGCTGCTGAGTTATGTAGTGGAAGAGCAGAGAAGAACTAACTGCTGTATTCTCTGGCAGAAACACCAGAATCTCTGTTCAGCATTAAATTGATTAAGCGCTTTGCTGTGAAACAGAGTTGATGCCAAAAAATAAACTAAACTGGGAGAGTTAAATATATAATTAAAATGGAATTCAAACTTCAGAATCTGAACTGGGGAGAAAAGCAGAATCATGAAGTAATATCAGCGTAAACCAGTAGAAATTGATAACTAGCCATAAGTGTGGCTATGGCAACAGCATTTTTATCGCATGTAATCATTTTAACCCAGGGAGGTGGACAGATTGAGTTTGTAAAACTATGGCTTTCAAGACTGAAGTCACTAGATTTCTGTTGGTTGAGGATATCAAATGATATGAGCCAAAGACAGGGGAAAAAGATTGAAATATAGATCAGCCATAATGTAATTGGCTGAATAATCTTGAGGGTTGAGTGGGAAACTCCTATGGCCCTATAACTTGTTTCAACTAATCAAGAAGGTAATAAGCTACATTTGGACTATCAACGTATGACGGTATCCATTTTATTCAGCAGTACTGGTTTAATACACCCAAGCCAAGAGTTTTAAATCTTCAATGATAATATTCACCAAGAGATATAAATAGCAGTTTGTATTAACAGCATTGAAAAATTCTATAATTTACCTCTTATTACAAAGTTTTTTCCAGAATTAAGCATCCTTTGCTTTGTTCAGCCATTTGCTTTGTCTATTGGATTCAAAAGCTGCATTTAAGTAGCAGCTTTCAGCAGGATATTCCAAAGCACTTCACAGTTAATAGAATAGCTTTGAAATGTAGTCACTGTTGAAATGTAGAGAAGCAAGGAAGTTTATTTTTCTACAGTAAGATTCTAGGAACAGCATTGAGATAAATAACCAGAGAATCTGGTTTTGTGATGTTGACCGAGCAATAAATATTGACTATAACATCAAGCCTACCGTGCTGTGTGAACATTACCAGAGGGTTTTTATGTCCACTTGAGATAATCTCCTCCATTCAGTATAAAACCTAGATGTGTGCTCATGTGTTTGGGTTCGGTCACAAACCCACACTGAGCCTTGACTGACGCCTCATAAATCGGGCCATTTTTAGGAAGTGAATTTTCAAAAATGTAAGAGTTTCATTTAATATTTTGATTGTCCTGGCGATTGTTCCCTCTAACGTCCTTTTGCTGCATGGAGTCTGTTTGTTGCACTGCACAATTCCTTTGAGATTGCCACGTGCACACACAGATTAAAAGAGCCTCTGCTTGTGTATGGCGTGTTTGTCCCCTGCCTGCTTCATAATGGATTGTGCCAGCGTTGTTTAGAGAGAACGTAGGCGCTCGTTATTAGACTAATAAACTTGATGCAATGAAAACTAGTACTCTCTAATAGTGTAATCTCAACCTTTCCATTTCTTTCAGCATTGACAAGATAACCAAGGTATCTTCTCCTGTGCTGGTAATTCATGGCACTGCAGATGAGGTGATTGATTTTTCTCATGGCCTTGCGATGTACGAGCAATGTCCAAGAGCGGTGGAGCCCCTGTGGATTGAGGGAGCCGGACATAATGACATTGAGCTTTATGCACAATACGTGGAAAGACTGAAACAATTCATAGATCATGAGATACCCATCTCTTGAGGACTATTGTGCGGATGTTTCCTCTGCAAATGTGAATGGAAGAACTGATCTGTGAAGTAATTTGCACATAGTTTAACTGGATAACTAGCTTTCAACAATACAGGTTACCAACTTTCAGGCTGATTTATTTCAAACACTGAACAAAATCTCAGTTTTTTTTATATACACCAGGGAAACTCATGTGATGTATGTACCTTGCACATGAAATAATGTTCACCTACTGTAATTTTGAAGCAGTTTTTGATGGTTATCAATCCTGTCGTCCTGTTTGGTTTTCTGTATTCCTTAAAAGTTGTAATTGATTCGTCAGAGGTATCGATTCTTTTTTTTTTTCTGAAACATTTGTATGTCTCAAAAACTTTTGATTTTAGTTGTGCACCTGGTTTATAAACTGGATTTTTTTTTGTATAACGTAACAACATGACAGGTCATGTGATTGTGGCTTCATTGATAAAACTGCCCTTCATTGAAGGATTGACCCCACATGAAGAATGCGATCTAAATGTTTATCACATTCTTGACATTTCTAACAATATCTCAAAGTGCTGTACAGTATTGTAAAACTGAGTGAATTTGGAAAGAACATTTCCACTTTTGCTAATGAACGCAAGTTCTTTTGTAAATGGTCTTACTATTCCAAAATTTGTGGAGGTTTTTCCATGTTACAGATGTGAAACAATACCTCAAATACATCCCTAATGGTGCAGAACATGGCAGGAAGCTGAAAACCTTTTTTTTTTTCACCAGTGTGTAAATTTATGAACAATTTTGACTGTTTTAAGTTTTGATGTGTGTTGTTTTTTTCAGGATAGGCAATGTAATACTTTTCGATTGCATTCCCCTCTGAAGTTCTTGTTCCTAAAATAACTGAGCTTTGGGTGTATCTTCATAAATTTCAGTGTTTGTATATGATGCCTTTCAAG